>NW_024962252.1:64222656-64683424 GCF_019238085.1 Lagopus leucura | reverse complement strand
TTTTTTTTTTTTTTTTCCTTTCCTGTTTCTGTCTTCCTCTCTTTTTCCATGTTTGTACCCTTGAGTTTTTGCATCCATTGTAAGATCTTCAGTTGGAATCTGGAGTAGAATGTGCTGAGTCAGGCACACAGGTGGTTGTCTCACCACCACTTGGAAGAAGCCCTTTGGTGGCTTCTCTTCCAGCTCAGTGTAGGAGAGGCTACAGTTGCTGTGCTGCACGCGCTTGTATCCCTGGAGATGCCCACTGCTGGGACATGCTTCTTATTTACCTTTGGTTAGGGTGAACCCAGCCAAAGAGAAAACAGCTTTTAGCAAATGAAATAGTTGGGGGCTGAGAGTGTGGAGTTAAAGAGTGGCTTCTTTCCACAGTGAGTGGAAGCCAAAATGGCTGTGAATCTCATTTCAGCATCTAGCAGAAAAGCAGCCAGCCTGGTAGTAGTAAAGATGATAATTGTATGTTGTTTAATCTCATCTGGATTTATCCCCTCCAGCGGTTTCCTGCTGGTAAACCACAGCGAAGGGAGGCAGTAGTAAGTAAACTAGAGGAAGTGAGATGAAATATTGCCTGCTCCTCTGGTTAGTAGGGGACTCATCTGAAGAATATTGCTAATTAAAACCAGTAGTATTTCCCTCTCTCTGAGCTTTCAATAGCAGAGGATGCTTTATCTCACAGAATTGCTTATATTTTAGGAAAGTCACTGGGACAAAATGCTAGCAATGAGGTGAATTATGCTTGTGCTTTAAGAGAAACGTGTGAAATGGGTCCCTTGCAGAATGTGAGTAACTGCTTTCACCCTCAGAATGTCCAAATGAAATGGCAGTTTGGGATTAGAGGAGCAAAATCCACCCTCAGCCTACCTTTGGAACAAGAAACTACCAAACAGCTGTGGTTACTGGAGAAAGGGCTCGTGTGTCCCCAGGCTGTACATGTGGCTCCAAGGTTGCTGGAGCTGCAGGAGCCCAAAACCTTAGGTTTACCTGCAGTGCCAACAGTAGCACCAGCCTGTGGATTGCTTGGTGACTCACAGGGAGCACAGAGCCAGCGGCTGCTTCTTGCAGCTTTCCTCCAGTGTGGCCAGAGGAAGGTGAGGTTGCCTTAAAGGCTTTGCAGTGCACCTCACTTTATTAAATGCCTCAGAACTCAACTGAGCAATGTCAGGGAAGAGGTTTTGTGAGGGAGATGACATCTTTCAGCATTATTGAGGCCTTGTGCTCAGTGCCTACTTACTTCAGCAAGATTCTAGGCTTGTGCCCAAAACTGAGGAAACAAACGTAAATTTTCTTCAGCTTGCCTATTCATGTGTGCCTTGTGTCAGCAAAACATGCCTCGTCATGTGGCTACCGGATATTTTCTCCACCTCCTGCACCACTTCCACAGATCTCACTCCAGCCCACTTCCACCAAAATGAATGGGAAAGTCCATTTTGGGTTGTAGCATTGCCATTGGCAGCAGCCTGTAAGAGATGCTGGATCAACTCCCTGTGTGTTAAGTGTTTAAAGGCTGGCTTCAAACATGGTTGAGCTGAGTAGGCCTTGCCCTGCTCCAGAATTAAATGCGAAGGGGCAAGTGAAGATGTTGCTGAGAAGTGTTGGCATCTGTTCTGATCAGAGGTGTCTGGGCTGTGGCCTGTGGAATGTCCTCTGTCTGACTTCTGTTTGTATGCTCTCTGGCCACTGGCTGAACTGTTGTGGTATGCTCTGCATCCCTATTGTCTAAGGCCAGACTGTTCTGCTGCAAGTGATCTATCCCACACCTGAGGCAAATGGCCTTTAACAGACAATTCAAGTGAAATATTGAATGAATTAGAAGCTGAAGTTTATTCTTTCTCCCCACTCTTTTTGATTACATTTTTATGTATGTTAGTTTTTAGTTTGGGCAAGGTGTTTCTCTTAGTCACATGCTTTTGTGCTCTAGAGGTTTGAACAGCCCTTTACTATTTTAAGAAGCTCCTGTTTACCTCTTTTCACCTGTGCTCTGTTTTCTGGCCCTTGTTCTTCTCTTGTTGACTCCCTGAGGGTACACAGATGGTAGCCTGGAAGCCAAATGGAGTGATACTGAGGGACTGAGAGAGGGATAATTAAAAAAGAAAAGGAAAAGGAGGGGAGGGGGTTGAAAAGCTGTGCTTACAGACTCTTCTAACAGCAAAACCCTGGTGCATATCAGTGTGCTGGATCTTGTCAAGATGCAGGTAATAAATAATTTTGGGAATGCAACCTACACACATTTGGCTTGTTGGCTGTAACCATGTAGACCTGTTAAGTGAGCTAGCACCATTCCATCCCAAAGTGCTTTCTGTCAGCTGAGAAGGATCTGCCCATCCACATGCAGTGCCATAGGTACCCTGTGGACGTCAGCCTCAGGGGCACCACATCAACAGAATGCTTCAGCATTTCTCATATCCAAATTAAGCCCTCTGACACAGGCTGAATTCAACCTGTGTGCAGGAAGGAGTTATTCTCACCACTGCAGTCTGGTAGGGATTAACCAGCATTTTATCAGAGGATAAGGAAATGCCATGATTTACAGATAACTTCAGTCAGTTTGTTTACTTTTTTAGCATAGTGCTTTTTGGAATAATAAGCGAAACCCCAAAATATTCTCAGAGAAAGCTGATTTGTATCCAAAGTGCTTTATAAAACGAGACGTTAAAAGAAAACCCAGTAAGTAAATGCAAATGCTCTTAGCGCACAAAATATTACAGCTCTGTAACCTGTTAGTACAGCATTGTACCAGCTTCCTACGTTTGCACAGGAAATGCAGCCAAGCTCATAAAAAGAACAGTGTAGCCGGGCTGACGATAAAGGCTGCAGAAACCAGCCGCGGTGGAGGCAGCTCAGTCATTAAGCAGGCGGCTCCCGCAAAGGGAACGAGCAGAGGACACCTAGCGGTGGCTGCTACGGTGGGGAGCTGCTCCTGCAAAGCGCTTGGGCTGCTGGGGGGCACTCCTCGAGAAAAGGCAGCAGCGTTTTCTGATGATCTAGTTTTCCTTCAGAGCAAGAGTTGCAGAGTAAAGCATGACTGTCAGCAAGGGGGGTGTAGTCAGCAATTGCTGTGAGGAGTCTGAGCTCCAGGAAGCCGACTGGGTTTTGAAGTGAAGGAGTCTCGCTGCAGTGAGCGTCCCTGTAAGCAGTGCTGTGAGGAAAGCTTGGGCAGCAGTGAAATCACAAGTCACAGTCTCACTGAGTGTTCCTTGCACCTCCCGTAATTCCCCATCATTCCACTGATGTTTCCTGGAGAGCTTTTAAAGAAGTGAACCTTCCAGGAAGGACATGGTCTGTGATATAATTCAAATGGAAAACACAGTTTTGTTCACTTGCAGTTGTTGGGTGAGTTTTATTTTTAATGAATAGTAGTCTCACAAAATCATAGAAATGTTTTGAGTTGGAAGGATTCCTTAAAGGCCATCTAGTCCAACCGCAATGCACAGGGACACCTACAGCTCGATCAGATTGCTCAGAGCCCCGTCCAGCCTGACCCTGAGTGCCTGCGGAGACGGGACATTCACCTCCTCTCTCGGCAACCTGTGTCAGTGCCTCACCACCCCTACAGTAAAAGACTTCCTTGTCACGTAAAATGTATCTTATCCTGAGTACCTTGGATGTTTGGCATACACTTGGAAGTTCCTTTCTATTAAAACCTTCCCCAGTTTTCACGGGGGAGGAGAAGCTTGCGGGCCAGCGGAGCGGCATTGCAGGGCAGCAGGCAGCCGGCCGCCCGTGCTGCACCAGCCGGTACAACCAAAACAGTACTTGTGCGTGAGATGGGTGCAGGTGGAGGGAAGAATGAGCAGGAGGGCTGAAAAAATGAAACAGCCATGGGTTGTTCTGTTGGGTTCTGTCGGAGCAGCCTTTATTTCTACTGATGTTGCAGGTAGCAAATGGGAGCGAGCGCGTCGGTGCTGATAAGTGTCTTCTGTTTTGCAACTGCCGTGCACACAGCCTCTTGCAGAACTGGCCGCAGAGCGGGAATAGGGAAATTCAAATCCCCAAACCAGATTTCGGTTTCCCTACCAGAACGCGTGGAGGAGGGAGCGGAAAATGCGGTTGCCCGGCCGAGGCTCATTTGGGAGGCAAACCAGGAGTGCTGAGGGCTGTGCCAAAGGGGGAGAACATCTCCGTTCCTAACCGCCCGCAGTTTGCGATCGGTGCACAGGAGCAGACCTCGCGGGGCAGCTCCAAGAACACGAGCCATCAATACGGGCTTCCTCGGCTCGGAGCTCTGGGTGAGAGCCGCGGGCGCTGGGGGACAGCAGCAGCTGTAAGCGCCAACGGGCGGCGTCGTCCAGGGACTTGATGCGGGGCGGAGGCGCCGCGAGGGCACGGAGCGGAGTTTCGTTGAGGCTCTGCTCAAGCCCTACGGCGACTGAGGGCCTCCCATACTCCTTCCCTCGGCCCCACCTGTTGCTCGCCGCAGGCCTCCCAACCCAACGCCGAGGCGCCCCGCCATCCCCTCCCCGCGACCCCCGCCGGGGGAAGGAGGCGGCCGGCACGCCGTGGGGTGGGGCCTGGCGGTTCGGTTGCGCGACAGCGCGAGCTGCCAATAGGGAGTTCGTGCTCCCCCGGGACCGAGCTGGCGGAGCCAATGGAAGGCGGGACCAGCAGGAGGCGGGGCTTGAGTGCGTGCGGGGGACGGAGGGAGCGGGCGTGAGCGGGACTGCTCCCGCCCCTCCCTCCGCCTCCCCTCCCGTCCGGCGACGGAGCGCACTCGAGAGCCAGCGCCGGGCAGAGCGCGAGGGAGCGAGAGGCGACCGGAGGAGCGGCGCGCGGGATCCCAGCGGTCACCCTCCGGCCGCGTTCGTTCGCTGCTCCGCGCCCCGAGAGACGGACAGAGAGGAAGGAGCGGCGAGGGGGCGGCGGTGCCCGCGTGGGTGATGGGGGTCCCGCGGCTGGAGCGAGGGCTGCGGCGGCTGAAGGTAAGGGAGGAGCGGAGCCGGCGCGGGCGGGGAGATCTCTGGGGACGCGGGAGCACTTCTCCCCGCCGGGTGCCTCGGGGGTCCCCGTGCTGCGCGCGACGGAGCTCCGCTTCGGGCTCTGTGGGCCGAGGGGCGGCAGCGGTCCGGCGGAGCCCCGGAGGGGATCGCTCGCTTTCCGAGTGGCGCCGCGATCTGCCGCATACGTAACGCCCGGCGCCTCGGGGCGGTCCTGCCCCGCTGGGAGCAGCTCTGCTCCGGCACGGGGCTCCGAGCTTCGAAGCCTGCTGTAGGGATCGTTGCAGTCGTGGAGTTAGTTTGCCAGGAGAACGTTGCTCCGGGGCCGGCCGCTGCTGCACCTCGCGTCGAGGAGAGCGGAGGGAGGCTGTTCAGCCCCTGCTGCTTCTTGAAGTGGATTTCGTGCTTTTTACTTAGTTACCGCGTATGAGCCTCAACCTGCGTTTCAATCTGTATCCTTCAGCGCTCTTTGTTGCCATGTATTCCTCAGGGGTGGCTGCTGCGCTCCGTTTTCCAAACTCACCGCTCGGTTCGCTACCTGAGAGCCACTCGGGATGGACCTGACGCGGGTCTGTTCTTACGGCCCTGTCGGTTTGGGGGCCGCGTGTCGGTGCGGGTGCGGAGGCAGCTTTCCAGGCAAAGACAACTCCGAAGTTGCCAAATGTCAAATGCGGCTGTTAGCGGACACGGAGCTGGGCAGGCGATGGGTACCGGGTCGCTTTAATGCGTTGGTAGTCCCAGTGTCTGCTTTCGGTCCGGCTTCGCTAGGGGAAATGAGTTTGTGTTTTCTGCATCATAAAACTAGAAGTTAACAGAGAATTGCTTACATTAATTTTCCCAAGCTCTTTTGTGTGTGGCTTTCACTTCTACGAGCTAACGCTAGATGGCTTTCTTATCTCAGATATCCCACGGAGAAGGGAAGCGTGTAATCTTTTTCTGCAGCCTACTATTTCTGTTTTTGTCTATTTTGTTCCTTCGTGTGAATAGTAAACTGCCTTCTGCATCAGTTCGGCGCTGATGGGAGCAGAGCAGAATTTAGTTTGCTTACTGGCTGACATCATTCAGCTATTTGACCTGCTTGTCTTCATGCTTATGGGCAGTATTTCCTACATGCTGCTACCAACAACTAAAGGAAGTTTATTTGGTTGGAAGATAGTTCTGAACAATATTTGCATTTCTTTAAAGGAAGGCAGCTGCATAGGAAAGGCTGTTTGAAAATTGACAGAAGCAACAAATCAATCTCAGTTATTACTGAGTCAGGCTGCATTTTAAAAAGGGCCACAGTACACTTGTCAGCTAATTTTTCTTCAGATCCTATCCATAACTGCTTTGGACAGAAATATTTTAGAGACTGGATTCAGGAACACGGGGCATCGCAGCCTGCTGGGGATAGGAATGCATAGGCCTGATGCTCTATTCGTCTTGTTCTTTAGTCTTTCCAAAACTGTGCCTGTTAGCAGTGGACTCCAGCATTTCCTCTCTGTCTCTTTGCTACTATCTCTGAGATACTTAAATCTGATCTTTGAAATGTTTCATTATTAATGCAGAAATGTTTAAATCATCATGAGCGATGATGTGTTAGGGATGTTTAAACACCACTTAAGCTCCACAACAGTTTATTTATAATTTATGTAGCATTCATAAAAAGATCACGGGGAAGGCTCTGAATGTGTATTGTCTTGGTTTGGTAAGTCCATTGTGTTAGTTTATCAGGTCATGCAGCACTTTAGATGTAACAAGAAGGAATATGTGCTTGTAAGGATGCCAGGCTGTTTCACCAATCATGTTGGATCAATTAAAGGTGTCATTCATATATGCCAAGGGTATGATGTGAAACCTAGAGCTAAACAAAACCTTATTATTTATTTGTTTCTAGCTGGCATTTGCTTACTGTGCCAGTCAGACTATTCTTTAAGATTTCTGTTTTGTTATCATAAGAGAAAGATAATTCAGTCTTTCTTGTGGGCACTTACTGATAAGCACACCCAAGTGCATTGTGAAATATTATTGCAGATGTTGAGTGAAACCAGGAACTAAGCAAAGCAGTGGTCACACAGGCAAAGCCTCTTTTACTGCCTGATGACCTTTACAAGTGAACTGAGGCAGTTCTTTCATCACTGTCAGCTTCACGTTGGGCATGGTAGCCGGTCATTGCCCCTAAGATTGTTATGTGCAGAGCAGCAGTTCTGTCTGCAGGAAGAAGTATTTGCTCCTTGCCTTAGCTGGGACTAAGATTTCGGTTAGGTATCTGGCTGTTAAAATATTACCAGTAGGTTCATGCATTTTACTGATGAGTGTTGTAGTTTGGTAAAGAGGAGTGAGAAATACATCTTGTATTTTCTTACTAACGTTGCAAGTTCCTGGTTGTGGAAGGAGGGTGGAGTGCTGGGTTATCTTGTTTCTCACATTAGTCATCCAAAATTACCTAACAGTGGCCATCCTGACAGCTTGAAATGAAGTCATGGTTTGATGAATGTTCCTTTCTCTTTCACTGCAATTTTTTGCTTTAAAGTGTTTTACTTCTATATTCCATTTGTGCTCAAGCTTGGTGGTGATTTGGGCAAGCAGCACTGTGAAGCAGTGAAGTAAAGAGGAGATGGCTGACTTTATTTGTTGTGGTGCTGTACTTAAAGTAAAAAATATCAATATGCTGAGCAGCATAATTTGTATTCAGTCTTTAAAACATTACTTCCTGTAAAGTTAAGAAAAGTATCACTTGCTCTCTTTATTTTTAAGAGGAATTTCATCCTCTTATAAATCTGAATGGTTCAGGAAATTTAGGCTTGGGGTGCACCTCAATATTTTTCTGCCCTGTTTGGGCAAATACTGTAATAACTGTCTACAAATCTGAGAACCCAGTACCAAGCTCCAATTATGGAATTTGCATTCACTAGGTGGAGAAGCATGTTTAACACTTTTCTACTAAAGAAACACTATTTATTTTAAATATAGACTGTGCTAAGAATACCATTAATTCTTCATAATGCTTGGCAGTGGTGCCATATGACTTGATTTTTTTTCTTAAGAAATGTTTGGACTTTGTATTAATTAATCTCCTGAATGTGTAATGAATGTAATCAGCAGCTGCTCCATCTTTTTGAACCCACAAGCAAACAGCCTTCCTGGATCTGTTGTGAAACATTTTAAGAATAGTAGGTGTTTGAAAGGAAGTAGACATTGTTTTAGCTACTGTTATCTGGAGAGTTTTGGATTCTTGAAGAAAATGACCTGTACTTGCTTAAGAATAGTTTTCTTTATTTGTTTAGGACTAAGAGACGTAATGAAGAAAGATGCTGCAGTGGGAGGAGGGAATCCACAGATCACAGAATCACCTGGGTTGGAAGGGACCCCAAGGATCATGTAGTTCCAACCCCCCTGCCTAGCAATCCCTTGGAAATAAGGGAATCTAGAAAACTCTGTAGGAGAGGTATCAAGCTCTGCTGTAGTAGCTAGGAAGGCAGCAGTAGCTGAAGTTGTTCTGACTTCCCCTCCCCCTCAGCAGCTCTGTGAATTCAGATGCTTGAATAAAATTCTGAGCACGGGAGTTGGAGTTCTGCTACTGACTTTGATTCTTTTCTTACATAATGTCTTCATTTGTTGCCCTGAATCCTGCAGTGTGACATATCCAGCTTTGCAGACATTTTTATAATCCTCCCATAGCTTTTGCCATTCCTTCATTCTTCCCCCTCTCCCTTCACTCCCTGTTGCCCCATAACTTGTCACTGACATGGTGCCTATTGACTTTGATGATGCTTCCTGCTGCCTCATCTTCTAGGTAGGTTTTTGAATCACAGGAATTTCAAAATATAACTTCCTAGATTTAAGTGATATGAAAATGGTTTGATGGGTTTTATGTTAGAGGATACATAATACAGATACAGGGCTGTGATACAAATCAACAATCTGGGCTGCTGTTTCCCTTTTGGTTTGCTAACCTCTACCTTAAATCTGATAGAGCCTATGAAGCTGTTTGCTTTTGTTTTGGGGTTTTTGATTTTTTTTTTTGATTTTTTTTTTTAACTTGGCCTTCGCTTATTCTGTATGTTGAGAGTGGAAAGGAAATTCTGAACTACCATGCAGTTACCCCTATTTTGTCCTTCAACTTGGATTTTCACACTTATTCCCATCACAGCTGATAAGGCTATGAGAATTAAGTGGCAAGTAAGGGGGATAAGAACATAAAGGGGGAGTAAGAAGTGAATATGGCTTTCAAATGCATGTAGTATTAAAATCCTCGCTGCTTTTCTTTTTCCGTTCTCTTGGGGGAGTAGAAATGAATTCTGCAATTAATGCATAGTTAGCAAAACTGTCACTGCAAATGAGTGTTCTCTCTATCTCTTACATTTTGTGGAGGAGGCATTTGTGAAAGATAGGAAATCCTACTCTGTGGTCTCTCTTTTTTCTTGTTTTTTTTTTTTTTTCTTGTTTATTTATTCATTTATATATTTATTCATCTAAGAACTAATCTCACAGTTCCTCTGTGATTATTTTCTGTTGTGATTTTCAGTTCAAAGCCTATTATTTCCTACTTTTAGATACCCAAAGAACATTCAAGGAAACAAGTATTAACTATTTTTCTAGGCTCTCAGCACTGAAAAATGAATACTTGACATGTACTGCAATATGAGAATTCACACTAAATGTGTGTGACATAAAGTGGGGGGAAAAAAAGTAGGAACAATGTGTCTTTGTATATGCATACATCCTAATGCATAGTGTGATATCGTATATAGTGTGTATGCAAGCATACATCTCTTATTGTAGTGGCCAGCTGCTCTAGAAGAATTAGGAGCAGCTTAAGGTGATCAGGTTATCTCGCTGCTCTGCTGTAGTAAAGTAAGCCTTTGTGAGGTTGTCAGGACAACAGCTTATTATTTTTAGTCCTAGTGTGTTGTGTGTCTTTTTTTTCCCCCCTCTATAGCAATGAAGGGAGCTGTTTCAAAGAGTGGTTGTGTTGCCACACGAGGATTGCCAGCTGTGATTTGGGTTCAGCAGGATGCTCTGGGTTTGTCATGTAAAAATTCTAATTGATGATGAATGCAAACCCAGTGTGAGAACAATTTCATTCATTGGACTAATGCAAAACAACCCATTGTATTTATAAACCCATAGCCTTTTTTCTCAGCAGTATTGTTATTACTCTTCTGTTCTCTTCTATTTGAATCCCAGCGAAAAATGTTTTATGTTTGGCAGTATGGAACCTGTGATATGAGCTGAGACAAGATAGGAATTAGTTTATGTCAGCATGCACTATTCTGACACTGGAAAGCTAATAAGTGAAACCACTGGGAATTTCTGTTAGTTTACTTCATTGTATGTTTCACAGAAATGTGGTATGCAAATGGTGCTCCATGAGAAACTATATAGTTACTGTGTTAATTTTGCCATTTTGAAGGAACACTAATCTCATTGTGCAGTAAACGAGGGTGGCAAGCTGAATGACTGAAAGGTGCTTCTCAGCACGCGGTGCAAGAGTGGCAGTAATCTTGGCTGAAATAACTTAAAGGTTATTTGTATGTGTATGGGAACTGTTGAGTTGTGGCCTGAACCACTGATTGAGCACCTGGGGAAAGGACCTGGTCAGCCCTGGGAGCACAGGTGAAGGCAATTCAGCTGTGTGACTGGAAGGGGTGGAGCCTGGCTGCACCTCTCTTAGACCTCATTTAAGGGCTGACAGCCACTGGCAAAGGATCTCTGGTTGGAGATCCCTCCCTTGTGGAGTCCTTTCTGCAAGCCTGGACTTTCAGAGATGGGTGAGCACCTTTACTTTACCTGTGAAATATCATCTTATCCACGCTGGTCCCCTTGCTGTTACATTCCTGTATTGCCTTTCCATCATGTTAATCTGTCCAATTGCTGCAGTATGTCTAGGACTGGGAAACTTATTGGGATGTTTAGCCAGAACCGTTATATGAGGAAGGCTTTCAAATAACTTTGGGGATTATTTTTTTTAAATCTTAATGTGCTAACACACAGGATTTGTTTTGACACTTCCATAGTTGCCTTCATACTGCTGATATAAAGATATCCCTTAGTCTGATCCTCTAAGTCTTTGATCTGGGTTGATCTATATAAGTCAATTAAATGATGTCCAAGTAGCTAAAATCCCTCATCAGAACGGTAACATTCTACTGCAAATTCCTTTTTTTGGGCAACTGAAACATGTTTATTCACAGAGTAAATTGACAGAACTATATAGACAGCTGTAGAAACTGCCTAACAGAATCAGAAACTATTGGGATAAACCTGTGAATTCTCAAATGTTTTCTCCCTTACTTGACAGTTAGTCTGGAGGTGGTTGTCTTCCTCCTCTCAGATTCACTGCTACTCTGCAACTGTCTTGGTATGTTTGTACATTTCTTTCAGTCACACAGCCTTGTTTGCATAGGAAACCATTTCAAATTCATCTACTTGAAGATGATGAGACTAGTGGGGTAAACAGTGCTTGCTGTAATCCATAGCAGTGTGAGAACATGTTTATTTCTACTTCAAGTGTGGAATTTAACCAATTTGCTAAGGGAAACAGATGAGGTTATCTGGGTTGGTCAAGAGCTGTAAAGATGGTTGTTCAGAATGCTACAACAAAAAACAGACAAGCAAATATCTGCTGAGCTCCAACAGTGTTTTCTAGATGAGTTGAGGTTGCTACTGTTAGGGTAGAGGGAGTTGCTGGGAGCCTGAACTTTTGGTAACCTCTTCCCTGAAAAATCATTATTGTCATTGGAGCCTTCTGAATAAAGGGCAAGCACTGCTTCATTAGCCTGTGAGTTTCTGAGACTTGATAATTTTGCTAATGTCAGTGCTTCTCTCATTCAGGGTGCTTTGGACTTTTTCTCCGTGGTTATGTAACTTCTACTAATGAAGTTTCTGTAGGTGTAATTACCCTTGATCTTCTCTATCAAATCTTGCTGAGTCAAACGACAGGCTCAAAAATTATTGTGGCAGAGGGAAGAGTTTTACTGTACGATTGGATAAAGCTTGTTGCCTTGTAAAATAGTTGTTAGAAGCACCTGACTATTCTTTTGCTTCATACTGCCCTGCAGCAAACAGGTATTTAAATTCATAATATTATTTTTAATTTTACTCTTGTAAAATTTTAGCTTTTAAGTACTGCTAAATATATGATAGTATACTATCAATTATGGAGTGTGCTGTTGTTCCTGGTAATGTGCATACAAACTGTCTTTGTATGTGCAAGCAGTTAACTGAATATCTGCCTTGCTCTATATCTATGGAAATACAGTAGCTGCATGTTAAAACAGAACATTTGCATATATGCATAGTGATATTTTCTCCTAGGAAGTAGATGTTGGATGTCATGTTTTCCTCTTTCTTATGTAGACTATACTCAGCAGTGTTAGCATTTGCTCATTTGACTATGTTCAGGATGCCTGCAGGTCAGAGGTGTTTAAAACTGCAATTTAAGCTTCTCCTGAGCCAATTCTTTTCTTTACCAGCTGTCTCAGCCACATCTTTCAGTATGATATTTGTTTGTGACAGCTCCAGGAATAACTGTGGGAAAAGTAATAATGCGCATCTCAAATATGTTAGATCCTCCTCACTGTGACTTAATATGAGATTACATGGTTGGGGGAAAAAACAACACAACTAAGAAAAATCTGCCAAAAAACAAACTGTTGTTCATGGACACCCTGCAAGCCACCTTTGGGTCACTGTGAAAATTTACTCAACTAGAAATCCAAGTGGAAGTCAACATATTTGTTGCATTTGTGTATGAAGGAGTAATAATTTATACTGATAAGTAATAACAACTTCCTTTTTAGTAGTTCTTCATTCTTTGTTAAAGCATGAAATCTTTCCCTTTGCATAATTCATGCATAAAGGGGATACTTTTGAGTTTCCTTGCTTTGGTGGTGAAATAATGTCTCTTTCCTATATGGACTATATCTGCAGATGCTAAAATTTGAATCTTTTCTGTTTTATGTATAAACATTCTTCATCTGTGTCCTCTTCCTTTAGAGGAAGAAATCTATTGCAATTGTTTCTTTGTTGTGGCTTTTTTTTTTTTAAACTTAAGCTATCATTAGATAGCCCTCAGTGAAGTCCATGAGTATCTTTTACATGTTGCTTATTGATAAGTTTGTGGCCTTTCTGTATATTGCTTAAACAATAAAATCTATTAGCTAAGATTTAATATTGCTTATGGCAGTTTGTTCATCATCTGTCTCTGTTTTAACCAGGCTTTTAGCATGATTTCACGGTGTCTGTATAATCAAGATGCAATGTTATCTTTCCAATGGGAGGAGTAGAGGAATGGAAAAAGTGGCTGGATTGTCAGGCTTAAGAAGTTTACAGTCAGTGGTTCATACTTTGCCCAAAGACCAGTTAGAAGTGGCTGGGGACCTATCTTGTTTAGTACCTATGTCAGTGACCTAGAAGAGGAAATGGGTCCTGTCCTCATCAAATTAGAATGTGACATCACATTACAGAAGTTGATATGGTCAAGAACAGTGCTCTATGACTTAGATTGGAGGAATGGCCCATAATAAACATCGTGACCTGCAAGAAGGATAAATGTAAGGTCTTATGCTTGGGGTGGGGGTTGTAGAATCTCTTGCAGTAGTACATGCTGGGGACTGCCTGCTGGGAAATAGATTTGCTGAGAAGGACATGAGTCAATGTGCCTCTGTTCTGTAAAACCATGCAGATTGCTCTGAAAGTAATGCCTCCTATTTCATTTCTGTGGAAACTGCAGGGGATGCTTTGAGCACAATAACACTATTTGATGGAGTAAATTCTCAGCTACAAAATATTGGTGTGAATTCAGTGCTTCGGGAGTTGGGTTAGATGATGTCCCAAGAGCATTCTAATGTGAATTATTCCATATAATACCACGTTCACTGATGATAGTTGGTCTGATAATTGAGAATTTTAGTTGATGTTCCACTATATTGTTTGTACTTCATCTATTGTAGTACAAAGTATTTCTCTATTATGATACTGGAAAGATTTTTATTTAAGCCCAAGAAATAGTCTTTTGTACTTACGTTGTGTATTCTTGGTTTAAACCAGTTGACAAGTATTCCCAAAGAAGTTATTGGCAGTTAAAATATGTTATAACTATAATCCGTAACAAAGGAATAAGCACTTGAGAAATGTCATTTTTTTCAGTTATTGCTTCAGATATATATCGCTAACCTTGTCACTGAATTCTAAAACATGATTAGCAATACTAGAATTTGAATGTGTGAACATCTGTTGAACTACTCAATTGGATTTCTTCCAAAAAGGTTGTCTTACTGTTAAAGAGCAGGACAAGCTGAGTTTGAAATTGACTCGAGCCTGTCAAAACTGAATTTATATCTAACTCTCTTGTTCTGATTACTAATTTTATTATTGTCAAACTTCTAATAATCTACGCTGGAATTACCTGTACAACTGCTAAAAAAGAAAAGGTTGTGATAAGTCTTAGTTTAAAAATCTGAAATAAAGTGTTCAGTTCTGAAGGGAGGTGCTGCCTGTATCTTTTTATGTTTAGTCTTACCTCTTAAGTTCATTAACCGTAAAGAAGATTGAGATGACTTCTGTTCTTGGTCATCCAGCTCCACAGTAATTTAAAATATTTCTGCGCTTACTAATGCATGAAACAGATCTTTGTTTTGGTTTTTATATGTTTGAGTTTTTTTTAAAAAATCAAGATTTTATGTAGCATTCAGCTTTGGTATGAAAGACAATGTATATATGTGCTGAGTTGAGCAAAACAAACAGGAAAGGGAATGGAAAGAATTTCCTTTAGTGTAAACCTCCTTTACGGTGAAATAATCCTGATAGCGCTCCTCTGTTGGCAGAGGGTTACAGATTTGCTTCTGATGATTTGCTAAAGATGGGAAGGAATTTTTTTTATCCACTTTTTGGAAAGGATACAGAGAAACTCAGTTTGTCCTTTTGAGTCATATTTTCAACAGGAGACAAAACTTTAGATTTATAAAATTGTCAGATCTCAAAAATTGTTGAATTCTAAGTCTGATGGTAAGTACAAACGGGCAGTCTTAGCCTGGAACTTTCTTTATCCTGAACTCAAGTATTTGCATAGTTATTAATGTTACTGCTTTATTAAACAACTGCATCATTGATCTCTTTACAAAACCAGTTCCTTTCAGTTCTGATTTACTGATGTTGCCTGTGGGGTTTTTGTATTTTTGCTTGTTTGTTTTTTTTTCCTTCATCCATCTTGTGTGATGGAAGGCTCTTCCAGGGACTTGCTTTACTGAGGACTAGAATTTTTTTTCTTCTAACCTCTATTTGCAAGACATGCTGAGATTAAAGATCCTGTTCTCAGAAATTGTCTGCAAAACTCACCTAGTCCAATTCCCCTACAATGAACTGGGGCAACTACAGCTAGATCAGGGTGCTCAGAGCCCTGTCCAAAGACAGGGTATCCACTGCCTCTCTGGACTACTTGTCCCAGTGCTTCATCACTCTTATTGTAAAAAAATTTCTCCATTATACCTAATCTAAGTCTCCCCTCTTTCGGTTTGAAACTATTTTCCCTTGTATCACAATGGATCCTGCTAAATTGTCTGTCTCCTTCTTTCTCGTAGTCCCCTTTTTAGATACTGAAAGGCCGTTATCAGGTCTCCTTGGAGCCTTCTCTTCTCCAGGCTGAACAGCCCCAGCTGTCCTAATAGGAGAGGTGTTCCATCCGTTGGATCCTTTGGATGTGCTCTAACAGGTCCGTGTCTCACCTGTACTGAGGATTCCACATCTGGATGCAGTACTCCAGATGAGACCTCAGTGCGGAGAAGAGAGGCAGGATCATGTCCCTCATCCTGCTGGCCATTCTGCTTTTGATGCAGCCCAGGATACAGCTTTCTGTACTGTGTGGGCACATTACTAGTTCATGTCTAGCTTGCTGTCTACCAGTACCCCCAAATCCTTTTCAGCAGGGCTGCACTTAATCCTTTCTTCTTAAAGCTTATGCTGATATTAGGGGTTTCCGTAACCCAGGTGGCAAGACTTTGCACTTGGATTTGTTGAACCTCATGAGGTTTACCTTGGGCCCACTGCTCAAGCCTGTATAGGTCTCTCTGGTTAGCATCTCATCCATTGAGCTTTTCCAACCATGCTGCACAGCACTATCCTTATTTAGCTTATGTACTTTTCCTTTCTCCCTGATTTTACTGTCAGACCTAATTTTTCTGAGGTTAATCTAGTCAAAAATTTAACTAGTCTTTAAATAAGACAAACATTTAGTTTTTCTTATGCAGTATGTTGACTGGGAAACAGGTCCTTCCCTGTACTTGCTCTGTGGGTTGTTTGGTTTTTTTTTTCGTTATGCCTAAGAAGAATTTAAGCAGTGTTTTATGAAGAATTATCTGGCAAATAAAGTGGCATTGAAGTATTATTTCTACTGGAAACATTGTGCAATTCTGTGTTCTTGTTGAGTACAGTGTCACGGTTATTCATTCTGATGAACTACCAGACGGAAAAATTCTCCTTTCATTCTTGAATGAATGATTTTGCACACAAAAGTGAAATGAAATTATTCCTCAAATCTCACTTTGTTCTTTTTCAGTAACATTTTGACCTTCCTTCACAGTGCAAGTGCTTTCCAACTGTGTTATATTCAGATTTCATTAGCAGCTTCCATTTAGTGTCAAGGCCATTATTGAAAATATGAACTAAGACTGGCTTCATTATTGATCTTTGGCTTCATCTAATGAACTACATTATTTCTTGCATTTTTCAGGATGGTGTGTTTTCTCTTGTTCTGTTTTCAGTATGGTACTGTTCCAGGTACTTTCTTTGTTCCAGGTTGTATGAACAGCTTTCTTGTTTTTCTTTTAATACCATTGATGAGTTGATCTAGGAAAATCACGCTGCTATGCAGAGCTCGCAGGATCCCAGCTGAAGCAGTAGTATTCATGAACATATCAATGAATGTAAATGATGTGGCTTACATATCAGATAGGGACAGTACAGTAAATTAAAATGCAGTAGTAGCAGCATTGCACCCTGATTTACCTAAACTTTACTCTTTAATTGCGTGGCATTGTTTGTTTTTACAGTTTTGCTTTGTTTTTCAGGTTCAGTTTGAGGTTTAAGGTGGGAAAGAAAAGGTATCCCCTGAGCCAATTCTCTCCCCCTCATTTATCTTCAGTTTCCTGCTTGTTAAGGCAGTATGTGTGTCTTCTACATTACTGACTAGAGAATTCACAGATTACTATGTTGTAGAGGTTGTGTGTTTTTTATTTTCCTGAATGTTTTATTTTCTTGCTTTTTCTTGCTGCCGTGGTCTTACTCGCGTTCTCATAGCTGATTATATACCAATGGTTTTGTTACAAACACCAAAATAAGCATGCAGCTTCCTATATTTGCTTTATATTGATCACTTTACTGATTTTGTTTGTGGTGGTTCATTTTTACCAGAATCATTGTTCAATTCCACTGAAGTTGATAGAACATATGAAATTGTAAAAAATACTAATTTGTTAAATTTTCCTGGTAATATCTGAATAAGCTTTTGGTGACAGACTTTTATTGGTTATACTGGTCTTCAGGCCTATCTTTTTACTCCTCTATATATTTATAATAAGCAAACTGTTGTACTGATGTAACTCCATCTCCCACCTTGAGAGTCAATTTTCTCTCCTGATGGATGTTCTGAAAAATCTTTACTAGCATTCCTTACTAGCACACCATGAAAGAGTAGTGCTGTGTTGTAGGTAGCTTAACTTCTTTCATCTGCTTATACAATATGAAGAAAAATATCATTCAGAAAAAATCAGAAGTGGAAATACAGACAGAAGCCAAAGTGTTGAGCATTTTGGAAACAGGTTTTGCTAAGGAAGGCTTTGATGCTAACTGTTCAAAACTGTGAAAGCAATTCATGTTCTGTTATTGGAGCTTGAGTATGATGGCTCTGCGTGGCCAAAAGACTAATGACTAAAGTGACACCAGAAGACTTAATATTTGTGATGGTCTATCCCCTAGTCTGTTCTTCCAGGAGGACAAAATCAAATTTTCAGGATGGACTGAAAATTGTTATAATTTCGTGCCTTTTGACATAGTTACATAATCATGGATAATAAAGCGATTTGGATCTACTTTTTGGTGTGGGCTTTTTCTGGAGATGAGGAAAGAACTCCTGCCCTTGATACAGCTAGATACCATTCAGTGCTGTGTTATGGGTGTGGTTTGTGACACTGGCTTCACGGCTACAAGGCATTGCTCTAAATGAGCTGCTGCAATTTGCAGACTTGTATAGCAAATCACATATAATGTAACAGGAAAATCTAACCTGAAGTAAGGTCATTGTTTCAGTGTTAAATAAAGTAGATCTTTCTCGCCATTTAAATTTTTCTTACAGTTAAAAAACAAAATGGAACTAAAAATTGTGACAAAAGCCAATAAAACCTGTGAATGTTATGATCATCTTATGTGTTCTGTTAAATGGAACTGATTGTTAAGATGTGCCAAGTTATGGTTAAAGATTTGGAGGGTACCACTGCTAATTCATCACTTTACTTAATAAACAAAAGCTGCTTTCTTTTTTATTCAAACTGTCACATCTGCTCTTTCAAGATTATGACTGTCCTTCAGGATTTGCCTGTGTTTAAGGAAAGATTACTGCTGGAGTGGGCTCCTGGTGCAATTTTATGCCATTCACCTGAAGTTACAAAAGAATTATGGAAATAAATTGAAGACAAGACCTCCAATGTATGATCACTTTAAGAGTGGAAAAATGGATTTTCTTTATGCTTTGTTTTGGTTTGGAATTATATCTAATAAGTTACATATGATCCATTTTTAGCTTCTGTTGTACAACTTTGAGTGAAGTCCTACTCTACCAGTAATCTCCTTTCTTAGAACATTGCAAAAGAACTGTGGTGCTTGATCAGATACCAAATGTGTGTTCAGATACTTAGAACATATCACAGTCTGTCTCCCCACCACCACACGCCCACATGCACATTTTGTTTCATTGTTAAAGCTTAAAATATAATATTACTGATGTGAGAGACTATATATTAGGAAGAAATTCTTTACTGTCAGGGCAGTGAGACACTGGAACAGGTTGCCCAGAGAGATTGTGGATGTCCCATCACTGGAAGCATTCAAGGCCAGGCTGGATAGGGATGTGAGCAACCTGGTCTAATGAGAGGTGTCCCTGCCTATAGCAGGAGGGTTGGAAACAGATGATCTTAAATGTCCCTTCCAACCCAAACCATCTGTGATCTCTGGTGCAATACCAGATACTTTAATGAATTATTACCAAGACAGTAGTCTTGTTTTTGTCTTGTAAGACATTGTTTATTTCAGCTGTTAATTGCTGTTATGTACAACAACGTCTTTTTGTGTTACTATTTTTTTCTCCCTACCTTTGTGTATGAATTTGCACTTCTGGAGATTAAGATGCAGGAAGGAATTTGAAGACATTTTCATTTATTGGAAAGCTTTGGTTGTGGAGAAAAGGTAGTGAATGGTTGCGTGGAGGGTATGGGGTTGAACTGTGTTCTTCTGTTCAGCTGTTGAGACTTAAGGAAATAACTGTCAGACCTCTACTTTCCATTTATTCCCCAGGAAACTCCTTTCTGCACCTTTTCTTTGAAAGAGGAACTTCAGCACGCACATGCTTTATTTTGCTTTCAAATTGTTTTATTTAACCGTAGTGTTCTGGCTCTTAGTTTGCTTCTACCTTTCCCCAAGAAACTAATAATTCAAAGTCAGCTCAAATCCTAATGGGATTACTTACTTGGGAATAAACTGATAGAAACAATTGTACTGAGCCTTTTGGAGACAGTAGCTTCAGAAGCACTAAAACAAAATTGCAACTAATTACCAGTAGCTCAGGTGATTTATAGCAACAACATAAAAACTCTTACTGTTGAACTGACCGCAGTAAAGCCTTGCAGTTGTGAGATGTTATGAAACATAAAACTTCAGCTTCTAATTAAATGTTTATGACCTTCAACCTTTTTGGCAATAAATTAAGAAAAATTCTGTTCAGAATGCATTTTTCTCTTAAACTGTAACAACATAATTTCTACTCTTATACTCTCCTCTTCCTACGTAATCTTTCCTACTACAATAAAACTCTTTATGGCCTTTACTCCATGCTCTATTCTGTCTCCTACACCCTTCTACTGACTGCCATTATCCACTTGTGGGATAACAATCACCTTTCTTTGTTGAATAACTGTAGGCCTATGGTACAGCAGCATAACTCACTCCAACCCTGGATATGTTACTGTACCCAGAGGGGTAGAGTGTGTTATTCATTTAACCAGAGGCTGGAGGCAGAGCATACATCCTGATGAAAGGCAGCTGACTGTTAGCTCACAACTTCTGCCTGGAAAGCGTGTACCCAGATTTGTTTCCTGACTGCTCATGCCTGTAAGGTTTCATGTTTACTTCTGCCGAGGGGGCATGCTCAGGCTTTGATTAGGCCAAAAGCCCAGGTTACCCATTGACTTCTGGCAAATAAGTGAGATTACTTATCTTGCAACATCTTGTATGGTACATCTTGTATTAGTACAGCACCTAATGTAGAAAATTTAGGGCAAAATGAGATTTCTTGTTGGCTTTGAATTCTTTCCTCTGATGCAGTGGTCTTTCATCAATAGACAATGGTTTTTACTCTATCCTTTCAAGCAAGTTAGAAATGAATGTTTTTCTCTCTCATCGATTTGAGGGTAAGTCAACCTATAGAACACAAAGTGGTCTTGTATGTTTGTTCTTAACTCAGTGGATTTTAAGTGCCTGAATGCTTTCTAAGCTACAAATCTTAGCCTTTTGTTTCTGTTTGGTACCTGCAAGTACCTGCAAGCTTTATCACATAGTATGGGAACTGTTGGGTTGTGGCCTGAACCACTGATCGAGCTTTTGGGAAAAGGACCCGGTCAGCCTTGGGAGCACAGGTGAAGCCAGTTCAGTTGTGTGACTGGAAAGGGTGGAGATTGGCTGCACCTCTCTTAGACCTCATTTAAGGGCTGACTGCCACTGGGAAAGGATCTCTTTCTGGAGATCCCTCCTTTGTGGAGTTTTCCCAGTGAGCCTAGATTGTTAGAGACAGGTGAGCACTTTTCCTTTTTCTTTGTAGTGCCTTTCTATTGTGCTTTGTTATTACACCTCCTGTATTGCTATTCCACTGTGTTGATCTTTCTGAGGGTTATACATGTAAATGAAATATTTAAGTAAAGTCTGGTGCTCAGGTATGATGGTAATTAAAGCCTTGTGAGTCCTTTCCAAATTGAGATATCCTGTGCCAAGTCTGCCAAATTTCAAGAAGCATTTGAACAAAGCTCTCAGACACAAGGTTGTAGGTTTTTCAAATAGTCCTGTTTGGAAACAGGAGATGGACCTGATGATCTTGGTGTGTTCCTTCTCTGGATACTCTGCAATTCTAAGCACTCTGCGTATCATCAACATCTCATAATTTGACCAATGGTCCTGTAAAACTAGATGTTTTTCTAAACTCCTTGCATGGTACATACAGTCAGTATGAAGACTTGAGAGCTCTGGAAACCTTAACAGAGGCTCCTTGTTAATTTACTTTTCTTTTTTCCTCCCTCCTTGTGACTGTTGTAGCCACCATCGTGTTTTGATAACGTTTTTATAATCAAAGATGAGCAACTTGCAAAGTACTAGCAGATGAAGAAAGTAGGTTAAAAAAGATAACATATTATTAGACTAGTTATATATATATAAATCTAAAATATATAGAGAGTAGTTATATATGTATGTATATATAATACTTGCAATCAAGTAAGTTTGTCTCATCAAACAGTGATTTCTCAATGAATTGGTGGCTTTAGGTCCTCATTTGTTTAGCTCTCCATACTTGAATGCATCAAGGAAAAATGGGTATTTTTTGCCTTCGTGATGATCTTAGATGCAGGAAGAATGAGGAGGCCTTGTGGGAACATGTGTTTACTAAGAATAACTTCCATACATACAAATATGTTCAAAATGTTCCCATTTTATTGTTAAATGAATATAATAATTATTTGGAGGAAAAAACCTTTAGATTTATTTTTATATATTAATTGCTGTGTCAGATGACATTCATTATAAATTTTTTATTATATCAAAAGAATCCCCTTCATGTTCATCTGCCTGTTCTTCTGTTCTTTGACTAGGTCAAATGGAGTTGTAGATCTAAATTTTGCCAGTGTTGATGTTTTTCAGCAGAAAGACACACAAGGCAAGGTTGAGGTTTGCTAACCTTTTTTTTGGTTCATATGTACTTTTCCATTACTATATCGAGAGCAGTCTATGACAAAATAACCTATTAATATCAGAGTTCACAAGTGAGTAACTTGGCTAGCCAGTCTTACTGGCCTAACCCTATGGTCTCAATGGAACAAAAAAAATCTGTCTGAAAACTGAATGCTATCTTTTGTAGTGAACTGATACAAGATAAACAAAAGCCCTGCAAAGTGAGCCTGTCTTTGTATAGAACTGTCACAGTTCCACAGAGCTGATACAGATTCTTTTCACCTGTCGCTTTCAGTACAATAGAATCAAAGCCTGGGTATAAACTAAATCCCATGCACTCGTCTTTTTTTTTTTTTTTTTTGTTTCTCTAAATCCAAGTTCTGATGAAGGTTATTTTTCATCTTTCCCTTTGTAGTCCCAAGGTCCAGAATTGTGATTTTTTTTTTCTTCTGTGTTTGCATAGAAAAGTTCACTGAAAATTTTTCAGTATCTCTTGGATTCAGAAATCACCAATGGATACTGTTTCTCCTGTTTTGGGGAATAAAAAAGCATGTCAGACAAAAATATTGTTCCCTCCGAGTACTCTGAAATATAATGTATGTTTTCTGTTCTTCTTGTAGTCCGTACATATTTAAAATACACTAAGTTGAAAATACTTCTGTCTTCAATAAAAAGCATCTTTGTACCTGTTTTGTTTTTAAAAAATGAGTTGTTTAGAAACTGTCTAGCTAATAATCATGACAGACAATAAACACAAATAACTTTATTGGAAGAGGAAGGCTGGGTGATATTTAAGATACTTGGATCTAATAACTGTTAAGTGTATGTATTGCAATTGTACAGTTGTCTCAAGCACTTTTTAAGTACCATTCAGTCTCATTCTTAACGTTCTTGCAGTGTAGTTAGAATTTCTTGGGAATAACCTGCTACTAAAAGGAAATAAAATGCAACAGAACCCACTGTTGGGTTTGGGAGAGACTGAGTAAACGGGTGTGTGTGTATGTGCTTGTGCACATAGCAGAAATGCAGAAGGACAAAGCATGTGACTAACAGTTTCGTTTTCTGTTCCATGAACAAACATAAAAAAGCAAACTCCTCTTAGAAGAGCGGATCACTTAGAAGTGGATCACTTTTTCTTTTGTTCTTTCAGTGATCTTGGGTTTACAACTCAGCAGAACGAAACAAGTTATTCTTGGCCTGTAGAATCAGCTTAATACAAGATCTTATTGGGCTTTGTTTTGTTTTTATGTATCCTGTTAAACTTTAAAACTGTATTAGAATATCCCTGTCACAAAAATGGGATTTCAAGCCAGCTGATATTTAAATTGTGGAGTTCTTTTGGATGCTAGATAGCTTTATGTGGAAATGGTGGATCGCTCTTTATTGCAGTTTTTGGAACTGAATTTATGGTAGATAATGCCCTTAGAGGGTATAAATTGTTATACAAGTGCACCACTGAGCTAAAACTGCATGACTGCACACAAAGTAACTGATTTACGAAGCACTCTGACACTATTTTATTCCAACCTTCCTCCTGATAGCAACTGAAACTTTGTAATAGAAGAGTTTGTCTTGGTTTAGTTTTGACTCAGTGGCTGAGATAAAGGCTGTATATTTCTAGAATTTTGGCAGCCTTAAAAGTCTGTTTCAAGTCAGGTTAAATTACTTGTAGTTAATGAGTATTTTTAACGAGTCCAAAGATTATATTCACTAGATTGGAGGTCAGTGTACTGAATGAGTAGACTTTTAAGGCAGATGTGGCATGATGTGGTGCCAAATCTGAGTGCTGTTCAGTCTGGGCTACTTAGCAGAATGCAAGTAGGTGCAAAGCCTTGCTGTTTTCTAAACTCTGCCCAAAAATATGGAGCATGAGCAGCCTTGTGACAAACTTTTATTCTTAAGCAACTTATAGGCAGCTATTATTCCTGTTTCACAAATACTCATAGCCATAACTGCTTCACAGTTAAGGCCATTTGTTTAAGTTCAGAAGCAGATGGCCTCTTTAGAAATACAAACTCAGAGAATATTTTAACTGAAGATGGAACGAAAATAACTGTATATGGCACATGGCAATGTAGAACTGTCATTCTTGCTAATTATTCAGTAATTCAAATGTGTTGTATTTTTTATGTCCCTCAGACATTAGAGTCTGTAAAAATCCTTCATAAATAAGGCCTTCACATACTTCTTGGTACAGCACACAAAACTTGGTCTTAGTGATTTTTTGTTTTATTGGTGGCAAGCTATTATCTATTCCTTTTCTTTGTTTCTTCTCTCATACCATAGTGGTTATGGGATGCTTCTAGTCTGATTGTCAAGTTGGTTTATTTAGGCGTGTCTGAAATACGTGTTGTGTATTTCTCATTTGGAACCAGACAAACTATGCTGTGTTTGTAGTATGTTCTTGAAGTTTTGTTTTCAAGAACAATGGGTTTAAAAATGCAAACTGGAAATCTTATTAACAACCCGTTTAAAGAAAGTAGAGAACGCGCATCTTGTAACCCTAAATGGAAAATGAATCCAAACAATACAATTCTGACTAGAAACCAAGTTTTAATTTTAAGATAAATGTGAAGTTGCTGACTATTCTGTTAACCAGTTAGTAAAGAAAAAAGGAATGGAGAGCAGCAGTGTAGGACACACTTGTCATAAAAGGGAAACGTGAATCTCTACCTGTAAGTAAGTTTTATCATGTAGATCCAATTTCTGTAGAACACGAAGCTAAATTTTCTTGCTCTGTTTTTTTTCCACAGTTATACTGTGTCTGATTTTCATAAGATACTTAAGTTGCTCTGAAAGTAATGCCTCTTACTTATTTCCTTGGAAACCTCAACAGATGCAAAGAATACAATAACACTATTTAGTAGAGCAAATTCTCCACTAAAAAAGCACTATTTTTCAATGTAGTCACCACCATTAGCTGGTTCACATGGATGAGTTATCAATACGCTCTCTGTTTTGTGATGTGACAGCTGTGCACAGCTATCTGGAATGTGACTTGTCTTTCACATCGCTGTTTTCTCTGAAACACACCACCAACCACCTCAGTGTACCAATGTCCAATGTTTGATCACCATAAGCGTTCAGCAAGTGTAGATAAAAGTTAGGAGGTGCAACTTTTCTGCATGGTGGACTTCAGTGCCGCACCTTCACTTCATGTGCACTTGTCAGATGCCTTTTGTTCAGTCTGCCTCTCTGTCATGTAGCAACAAAATGGAATGGAATTATTGGAGAGAAGATTCAATCTCTACTGTTGTACCTACATCCACCTATGATTTTGTAGTCCAACATAGTAAAACAGGTGACATTACTTTCAAAGCATCCCTTGTAGATAATGAAAGATTTCACAGTGCTGCACATTTGCTTTGTTTATTAGAACTGCTTGTGAATGAAAAATCCTTGCATCTATATCAGGGATGAGTGAAATACAGTAGTGAGAAAATTATTTAAATCAAAATGTTTTGCACTAAAACACATGGAAAGTGGTGTATAGGTTCTTTTTTGTCTGGCAAGTAGAATATGTGCAGGACTGTAATATAAGTATGTAGATAGGGCCTTAGTTATGATGGGAATCTAAAACACTTAGAAAAATCAAAGTAATTGCAGAAGAATTCGTTTCCATTTGCGTGTATATATGTAATGTATTGTGATTCCATTCTCATTGTTATGTCAAGTTTACGCTTTTATGGGCTTCAGCTTTTTTTTTTTTTAATGTAAGATAACTACTGTAGCTTAAAATATCCTGTGTTGCAACTTCCGTAAAGAGTATCATTTCCCTCAGTTCACCTGTTGGGTAAAATTATGGTGATTTTTGTCTTTGTTGTAATTGATACTAGACTTACAATGTAGCTGAAATCTGTCCCCAAAATGGTGATCTGTGGATATGAGTTGATATTATTTAGGTGCTGGAAATTTTTGACTGATTCCAAATTAGTCAATCTGAATGGAAAGAGTATTTTTGCTAGTGTGTTGTAGTGTACTTCTTAGCCCAGATCTCTGCAGTTCATAGAAGGGTCATTATTAATTCCTTATGTTTTATGGAATGTTTTTCTTATATATTCCATTATATTTTGCACTTAGTGTGTGCATTTAATCTGGCTTATTCTATTCTACTGTTTTGCCATGTAATTGAATGCTGACTATTAAAAGCAATGGCTGTAAATTATGAGACTCATATTTTTGAAATGATTTTGATGACCAGTTATGCTATTTTTGTCTCTATGCTTCAAAGGGAAGTGAGAGACATTTAAATGCAATTGGAGGCATTGTCTGTCTTTTCAGTGTTGGATCCTAGAATTAAGGTTGAAAGAGGACTGTACAGAATTTTGAGTAGGTTTTTCAATCAAGTGTATAAGTTTCTATGAAATGTGCTATGATGATATAATTCTGTTGACTGAAGAAATGATGAAATCAATTGCTAAATTTAGTGAACTGTTAGTTTTTTTTAATTAACTGGTTATTTCAGTGCAGAATTATAATATGGATATCTGGAAGGTATATTAAATATTTTGATGTTAAATATCTGATTTTATTCCCCATAGTTCAGGGGAGATGTTGGGGAAGTGGGGAGCACCAGTAGCTTGGGTAGTAGCTCCACTGCTTGGAGCGCATGACCTGTCACAAGATGTTGACAGAGCGAGGCTTGGCTCTCCTGACAAAGCAGCGACTAGTAGGTGACCTGAGAGCATCACACAGGTACTTGAAGAGCAGTTACAAAAACAATAGTGGACCAATGACCACAGACAGTGATTTGGTAGGGCTCCCATTAGATGTGAAGAAGAACTGGATGTGAAGATGTGAAGAACTACTGGAAGTAGTGCAGCCCAGGAATTGGCTGCTTGGAGAAGTTGCTCAGTTTTACATCTTTAGAGGTATTCAAGACTCAATGAAATAAAGCCATACCTGACCTTTCCTAGTGCTGATGACAGCCCTGATCTGAGCAGGAGTGTGTCTTTCTGAAGTCTCTTGTATCCATCACTGTCATGATTCTATGATCTGTGCTCAAAAACATACAATTAAACTCATTCCATCACTTGTGGATTGGTTTAGGTTTCAGCTTCCTGCCTTGTACTTGTGTGGTTGTGTTGCCACTAGAGCAGTGGTACCAACTTATAAAAACCTACATTTGATTAGGTTTCTGCTCATCCTCTATTCACTATCTTTGATTACCACATTCTGAAGTGACTGTGGCTCATTTTTATTTGAAAAAGCAAGCAACGCTGTCAAGATGGTATACTGTACGCACAGTGAGGCATTATTCCCAAAGCTCTAATCCTGTTTATGAGAGAAAATAACAAATACGAATAAAAAATCCTCTCCACTGATATTTGAAACCTGCCCTACTTCTCACTCTTGAAGAAAAACAGAGCTGATAAAGATTTATTTTTCTTTGTATCACACAGAGAGAGGAAAAGAACAACAAAGCACACTCTCTGCACAAACAAAAGTTACTGACAAAATATTGAGCTGCCCTATGGGAACAGCAGAAAGTTTTTCAGAATTTGAAATTTTAAAATTATCTGTGTGAATGACAAAGTTAGCTAAATTTGTGCTGTGAGTTGCATGTTTCTTTTATATAACTTCTGAATAATTTTTGCATCTTTTTCTATGCATTTATCCCATGTCAGTTGTTTTCCATTCCACTTTCTTTTAATAGAAAATTATCAATACTACTTCATCTTTATTGTTGACCTTTTTCTTCTTCTTTATAATGGATTTAGGCAGAGATTGGTCTTGTGTAGTAACTTCAGTTCGGGCTGATAACTCATCTTCGTCATTAAAATTTTAACATTTACATTTTTGTATTTTCTCTTTTTTTTTGTTTAGTGGGTATCAAAAACACTGCAGATCTCTCATTGTGAAGCTCATGTTGCTCAACACAGGATGTTAAAAGCCTTTTTTTTTTTTTTTTTAATTGTATGGCATGATACTCAGCTTTGCTGTGATTATACCAAGCCATTCATAATTAAGTTGTTCACCTAATTTTGTGGTGAAGTATGGAAGAGCACAAAGTATATTAAAGTAAATATGAGGAGTGAATGCTGAGTCCATTCTAGCAGAGATCAAAGAACCTGTGCCAACATTCAAGACAAGGTGTCACTGAACAGATCAGAAATTGGCTGTGTTATCTACTCTGTATTGCATCTTCTGTGATCTGTAGTCCAAATGTGGTAACTTATAGTGTCAAAGTTGATATGATTTCATGTTTTCTTTGTGGTCTTGATTACCATGTGGTTTTGCTTCATGGTCAGTATGAGGTGTTGCAAAGTGGGGGAAGAAATGCCTGGAGTTGAGCATTGTTTCAAAGAAAAAGGGGGGGAGAGGGAAGAGCTAGGAATAAAAATGATATTCATGTTAAGCACAAGAATGGCAGCGTGAGAGGTGGCGTGTTGAAAATGTAGATTGTAAAGATTTAGCTCTGTTATTTTTTTTTTTAATGAATATAAATAAATTGACAACACGTATTGTAGGTAAGAAGGTGTCATGATAGGTTATTTCTAATATAATTTCAATATAGTGCACAGACCATTTCCCAGTTGAAAAAGGAGTTTCAAAAGGCAGAGCTTTTGTCTAGCTTGCATTTCCTGTTTTTCTCATGAACAGCACTCCTGAATTTTAAAGAACTCTTCCAAGTTAGAGCAGGGCTGATTGATTTTTTTATTTTTTTTTATTATTTTTTTTTTTCCTTCAGGAGAAGGATAGAGTTGCTGTTGAGTAGTAGGAAAATTAGCAAGTCCTAAAGGTAAACCTGTTTATGCTCCCAAGAGCACTGTCCACCTTATATCACTTCTATAACGAGTACTCTTTACTATCCATCTCAGAGAAAGGATTATCCAAAATTATAGGTAGCTCAGCAGGTTCCATAAACAATTCTTCTCACCAGTCAGTCTGAGACTTAGGTAGACAAAAACAGAATGGATATTGCTTTTCAAATAAGTACTGCTGAGTAATTAATTGCATCTAATTAGCAAATCTTTCCTTAAGTATTCAGACTGCAGTGATCTAATTTATTTCCCCAGGTAACTGATCACATTGCATTCTGTTTCAAGCTGAACTGTCATGTTGTTTTTAACAGGCTTTAAGTAACTGCATGTTTTAATGAAAATGTTATGATTGAAACAGTGTGATCCATGTGTTAACCTTCAAATTGTTCAGCCCACCTAGTCCTTGTAGTTGGCTTCCTGTTGCATTGAACTGTGAGATGATGTTTGGGTCAGTGTTCTCTCTGGTTATTGAATTCTGTTCCATGTTTAGCATTCAGCTACATGTCCAGGGTTGAGCATTGCATCCATCTAGGTAGTGGATCATATCATTCCTTCACTGCATGCGCAGGCACTGTTTCATAGAACTAGGAGCAATATTTACCATGACAGTGAAATCAGAATATTCTGAGTTGGAAGGGATCTAAAAGGATGATAGAACCTAGCTTCTGACTCCACACAGCACCACCCAAAATTCAAATCCTATATTTGAAAACATTCTCCAAATGCTTCTTGAACTCTGGCAGCTTGGTGCTCAGCACCGTCACCATCTTGGTGAAGAAACTTTCCCCAGTCCCACCTGCCCACCCCTTCCCTGACAAGGCACCCTTGTCTAAATTCTACCAACTGGCCCTAAAATTGGGGCCTTGGGGAACTCCACTATTGATGAGCCTCCAGCCTGATGTGAGCCTCTCTAATATCGCCCTTTGAGCCCCATTCAACAGGCAATCATTCACCCACCACATTATCTTTTTGTCTAGCTACGTGCTGGATGCTTTGTCCAGAAGGATTCTATATGGTACAGTATTGAAAACTTTGCTTAAATTCAAAAAGATTTCATCAACTGACTTCCCTTGGTCAACTAGTTGGGTAACTTGTCAAAAAAAAAAAAAAAAAGGACATTAAGTTCATTAAACATAACCTTCAAGTCCTGTATCCAAGTCACTGATGAAAACTACCCATAAAATGGAGCTCTGTGGAACCCCAGTAGACACTGGGTTTACTATAACTAAATGGGTCTGTAGCTGATGAACTTTGGCCAGCCTGGGTCAAATAAAGTATCTTTGTCGTAGGTAGTTTGTGATAGCATTAACTCCCAAGATTTCTTTTCAAATGGAATGATAAACTGCTACATTACTCATCTGCTTGACTGTTTTTTGAATTGTGTTTTTCCACGCTTTGATATGCAATAATTACTGATCTTAGAATGTAACTCTTACTATAATAGGTTTAAGTATTTTTGAAACTCACAAGCATGTACAAACTGAGTTATCAGTTATCTTGAACCAACGGGGGTTATTTTTCCTTTTGCTCATGACTTCTTTAAAACTTGATTATGCTTGGTTCAAGATAGAGCTTGGGAAGAAACTCTGTAAATGAGGAGTATCAGCTTGAGTTGTAAATATACTTTGCAACTTGCAACCAGCATTTGTACTATTGAAACTTGTAAAATAAGAGAGTGTTGTTTTTTTTTTATTTTTTAATGTATAAATCAAGATTCTGGCCATCTTTGACTTTGCTTATTTCATGCTGGGCAGCATGAAATCAAGAAAAATTATGTATTATGTATGTAAGAGGAAAAGCCTTGTTAATAAGTCAGCATAAAAGAAAAAGTGGTGTCCCAAACCAGATTTTTTTTACAAATTTTAAAGCATAGGTACTAGCTTGTGCAGCAAGTACATTCCCAAACATTGAATAAATATTTTATTTGATAGTATTATAAAAGTATTGCATGGAAAGAGGAATGGTAAGGGTGGAGATTTGGGAGAGCTGGAAAACAAAACAAATCAAGTGAATGCTTAATTGGGATTATTAGCTGTATCTTTGGGTCCATGCTTTTTTAATTACATTTCACTTTCTAAATCTTGGTGACTCTTGTCTTTCTGTGTCTCATTACCCAGAGCTAAGAAAAGAAAGCACCTTGTGGATCTTGCTTATGGCTTGTTCATTTTATATTTTTATTTTGTTCCACAGTGAGGCATGCTGCTACTTCCTTACTCTTTTGTTTTCTGTTTCTTGGTCTGTATTTCAAAAAGAAGCAGCATGTTTTCTTTCTGAAACGAAGAATTAGAATTACAATAGATTTCATGTCTGAAACACCTGCACAGTAAGAAATGAAGCAGAATTTTTCAGCTCTTGCTGTTCCATGGCAAGGCTTCTGTTGCCTTTCCTTCCTGTAAACAAAGGCAGTCACTTAAAGAGTGGGGAATAGGCTGTTTACAGGATATTTTCTGTATGAAAGGAAGGAAAAGTGCCTTTACAGAGATCAACCTATTGTGTTTGGAATATTGGAATTTATATGGAGATAAATTGAGTTTAGCTTTTTGAGGGGAAACAGGCAGGAAAACACATGTAATCAATTCAGTCTTGACCCTGAGAAGTGCTAGATAACCCCTTTAGTTGCTGAAATCAAAGCAGGAGTTAGAACATGAGACATTTTGGTTTAGTCGAAAATCCTATATGATCATTTTAAGAACTTGATCAGATATAGGTTACGCTTCAGAATAAAAGGTAAGAGTTTATGGAATTTGGATTTATAAATTAGCCACTGCTGAATTACCATCATCGTTCTTAAAGAAATGTTATAATTAGATTGAGAATATGTGCAGTCCTCACGTACATTTCAAAATTTTACTTGACTTGTGATATATACTAACAATAGTTCTCATGGGAATCATGTTGTTTTATTCTTATGTTGTGAAATTAATTTCTGTGGCTAGTTATTTGGTTTTCATGCATCTTCTCTAGCACCAGCAGGAACCTTTTATAACTGATAAGAACTGTGAATTTTAGGCATTTTAATTATCTCCAAACATTTCAGAATAATCTGGTTTCATTGTGTATGGGAACTGTTGAGTTGTGGCCTGAACCACTGATTGAGCACCTGGAGAAAGGACCTGGTCAGCCCTGGGAGCACAGGTGAAGGCAATTCAGCTGTGTGACCGGAAGGAGTGGGGCCTGGCTTCACTCTTCCTCAACCCATGTAAGGGTTGACTGCCACTGGGGAAGGATCTCTTTCTGGAGATCCCTCCTTTTAGTGAGCCTAGATCCTCGGTACAGGTGAGCATTTCTTCTTTGATTGTCTCTTTTCCACCATGATAATCTTTCCAACTATAAAACCTGTAAAGTACCATCTTAACCATGCTACTCTTCCAACTGTACATTTGTTGGCTGTATGCAGACCTCATGTCCAGGTTGCATGGGGCCTTGGGGCAGCCTTCTCTAGTATTAAGTGTGGAGGTTGGAGGCCCTGCATGCAGCGGGGAGGTTGAAGCTTGGTGATTCTTTTTGTCCCTTCCAACCCATGTCATTCTACGATTCTGTGTCTATATGAGAGCAGCTCTGAAAGTAATGCCTCCTATTTTATGATGTCAGAGACAGATGTTCATGTTATGGTAGCAGGGATTGAACCTTCCCACTGATACTCCATTCTGTTTCATTGTTGTCTGACAGATAACAGCTGAGGGACATTCTGACCAATTGGCATCTGACACAGAAATGCATATGAAGCAAAGGTGTGGCATTGAATTCCTCTGTGAGGAAAAGTTGCACCTGTTGACGTTTATTGATGCTTGCTGAAGATTTCTGGAGAACAAAGAGTGGATGTGAGCACAGTGCGGTGGTTGTTTGGTGGTGCATTTCAGCAGTGGTGACAGACATGGGAAAAACAAACCATGTTTCGGTTGGCCACGCACAGCTATCACACCAGAAAATGAAGAGCATCTTGATTCAGCTCATCTGTGTGAGCTGGCTGATGGTGGTGACTATGTTGAAGAAGTGTTTTGTTTGTTTTTTTTTAGCAGAGAATTTGCTCTATCAGTGTTACTGTACACTATGTATATGTTGTAGTTTCCATGGTAATAAGTAGGAGGCATTTCTTTCAGTGTGACAGGTGTATATAAGCTGATAGGATAGGCAACAGATTTGCCTAGGAAACAGGCAAAATAGTTAAAAATAAACTTAGTGACAAATTATATCGTATGCATATTTCCTCTATTTTATCTATAATTCTTCTACTGTAGTCAAGCGTGTCCAAGATTTCCAACTTCAGACTTGATATATAGATCATAGTGAATGTGCAGTAAGCTGTTCTGGGTGTCTTGCTATGAGCTCATCCATGTAGTGACCATCTGTACAGTGTTCAGAGCTCTTGGAAGCCAACTTTAGAACTAGGCTTTTCTGACCTGGATGCTGTCCATCTAGGCCATCCTTTCTGGACAATCCTTTTCATACTAGACAAAACATTTTTCTTTTTTCAGAGGAAGAAAACTCGCCAGAAAAAAATTAGATGTCTGATACTAATGCTCTGCTTTTCCTGTGATAGGAAAATAGGAAGAGAAAATATTAAAAGATTGGGCGTAAATAACACCAAAGGTTCAGGGGCAGATTGTTTTCACATCAGGTTTGAGAAGGAAGAATTCACAGTGATTTAATGTCCAGCATTATATGCTTTGTATTCCAGCCTTTTTTTTTTTTTTTCTGCTTGTTTTCTGTATTGTACCAACTAGTTGTGGTTATAGGAATTTGAGATCAAGATAAGTGTATTTCTAACCTTTGGAAATGGTGTGCAGTATATGGCAGGCAACAGTTTGAATGCCTGACCTTTTGCCAAATGGGAATTATGATGTGACTGGCCTTCTTAAACTCACATTTTAGGTATCTTAAATGAGCATTTCTTTGCCTTGTCATTGGCCAAGTTGGCTTCCTCAGTGACATTTGCTGTAGAAGCAAAGTCCTGGTTTTTGATTCCAGGGGGCACTTAGAAAAACAGAAAGAGAGGACTGAAAGACCTGCAGATACATGTATTACTTCGTGGAGGAAAAAAAGCAATCTGGGTTGTACCCTGGGAATAGTGAATGGATGTCCAGGCGTATAATTATTTTCTTACTCAGAGGATTCTTCTGAAGTCTAATATTACAATCAAGTTTTATGGTATATTGAAGAAAATAAGCATGGTTTCACCTTGTTTCTGATATGCAGTTACCTTAAATGAATTTAAAGCAACTTGTGTTTTGAATAACTTTTAAATTGCATATCTTCGCACATGTAGGATAAGATACTATGAAGAAAACTCTTAGAATGCTGGTAAAACCATTAATTCTTCTTACGTGTGCCAATTTATTTTTCTAATCAGTTCTTAATTTCTTTTCCCAGTGCAGTGCACTGTTTTCAAACTCTGTATTAAAAAAATACCAATATGTGGACAAAGGCTAGTGTTTTCCAATTTGTCTATCTCTTGAAAGAACCATGTAATTCTCTGAAGTTACTTTACTTTATGGACCAGTGGATTCTACATTCTACACTCATAAACAGGCGATCAGAATCATTTGTGACAGGGTGTTTTTAAATTTTTTATTTTTATCTAACATAGAACCCTTAGACTTGGAAAGGACCATAATATTTAGACTTGTAGTTGACTTAGAATCTTGGACCTTTTTGTGCTTTTTCATTTTCTGTATTTTTGTGCATTTTCATTTTCATATTCAGTAAAATACTTTCTAGAATTGTTTTTATCCTTATGGTGGTTGTTTAGTAGAGGAAATAGCATAGCTTCCTGCTGTGTTTTCCTTTCTTTCAAAATGAATGTAGCATTGTGTATTTTCAAGCTCGATTTTACTATCTGAGATTATGGTAAAATAAATTCCCTTTGAAACTATGTTAACACAGATAACATATGTAGCTAGTTAACCATAATGGTAGATAGTGATTTTATATATGATATCTCTATATGTTGATTTAAGAGACCTATCTGAAATACAATCAGAGAATGGCATTGGTTGAAAAGGACCACAATGATAATCTAATTTCAACCCCTCCTCCCCCTCTGCTCTGTGCAGGGTTGCCAACCACTAGACCAGACTTCTCAGAGCCACATCCAGCCTGATCACCTTCAGGGATGGGGCATCCACAGCATCCTTGGGCAACCTGTTACAGTGCATCACCACCCTCTGTGTGGAAAGACTTACTCCTAGTATCTAACCTAAACATCCCCTGTCTCAGTTTAAAACCATTCCCCCATGTCCTATCACCATTAAACAGTCATACCCCCTCCTGTTTATATCTTCTCTTCAAGTACTGGAAGGCCACAATGAGGTCTCCTTGGAGCCTTCTCTTCTCCAAGCTAATCAAACTCAATTCCCTCAACCTTTCTTCATAGGAGAGGTGCTCCAGCCTTCTAATCATCTTAGTGGCCCTCCTCTGGGCCCATTCCAACAGCTGTCTTTCTTCTGCTGGGGGTTCCAGGCCTGGACGCAGTACTCTAGATGGGGTCTCCCAAGAGCCGAGTAGAGGGGGACAGTCACCTCCCTCTCCTTGCTGGCCACTCCTCCTTTAATGCAGCCCAGAACATAGCTGGTCTTCTGGGCTGCGAGCGCACTGCTGGCTCATGTCCAGCTTCTCATTTACCAGGACCCCCAAGTTCTTCTCTGTGGAGCTACTCTCAGGGAGATCTTCCCCCATTTTATGTAAATACCATTTGTGGTATTTACACACCCAAGTGCAGCACCTTGCATTTGGCCTTGTTGGACCTTATCAGGTTCTCAAGGGCCTTCTTCTCCAGCCTGTTCAGGTCCCTCTGGATAGCTTCCCTTCCTTCCACTGTATTGACTGCACTGCTCAGCTTGACATCTGCAAACTTGCTGAGAGTGCACTCAATTTCATTGTCTATGTCACTGATGAAAATGTTGATGAGCACTTGTCTCGAGACCAACCCTTGAGGGATCCAACTTGTGATCAGCCTCCACCCAGACACAGAACCATTGATCACAACTCTTTGGCTGCATCCAGCCAACCAATTCTTAATCCATTGAAGAGTTCATCCTTCAAATCCGTAACTCCTCAATTTAGAGAGAAGGAGGGATGTGAGGGACCATATCAAAGGTATTGCAGAAGCCCGGGTAGGTGACATCTGTCCCCCTTCCCCTGTCTAGTGAAGCTGTCACTCTATCATACAAGACTACCAGATTGGTCAGGCATGATCTGCACTTGGTGAAGTTGTGCGGCCTGTCTCAGAACACCTCTTGGTCTCATATGTGTCTTAACATAGTTTCTAGGAGGATCTGCTCCATGATCTCAGGCACATAAGTGAGGCTCACTGGCCTGTAGTTCCCTGGGTCATCCTTTCTCCTGTTCTTCAAAATGGGAGTTTTCCTTTTTCCTGTCACTGGGGACTTCACCAGACAGCCATGATTTTTCAAATATGGTGGAGAGTAGCTTGGTAACCACATCAGCCATCTCTCTCAGAACCCTAGGAAGGATATCATACAGCCCCATAGACTTGTATAAATTCAATTGCATGCGGAACTCTCAGACTTGTTCCACTATTACTGTGGAATGGAATCCACTCCCCACACCTTCACCTAGAGGTTCAGGATCCTCTATAATAATAATAGTTTTAAGTATATTTTACTTCTTTCTGAATTAGCAATATTTCTGTATGTTTGAGCTAGAGTTGTTAGTTGTTAGTTTAGACATTTTTGTTAATGTTTTAAGGGCTTTCTTTTTTGCCTGTAAAATGTGAAGTTTAGAGTGTTTGATGCTCTGTTAGCTGGAATTCATTCCATAAGTTGTAGCAGAATGTTTTTTAAACTTTGTGGAAAGAACTGACTACAATTTTCCTTCAAAATATTTTATGAAACATAATGAATTTTTCTGACTTGTAATTGAAAATATTACTGAGCTACTTGCTGCAAAAAATACAGTTCTACTGTGCACCTTTTATCATGACCATTGAAGCAAAGCCATAAGGAAACAAGCTGATAGTTCTGCAGCTAGTTGTTTATTACGCCTTCTCCCCACATTCCTCCCCAGCATAGCTTTTTTTCCCCAATTTATTGCCCGGAACTTGAACAAATAACATCTTTAAATTCTCTGTTGCACCACATAAACATGATATGTGTTGCACTATGCTGAATTTTTAAGCCATTAGGGTTTATTTGTATTGTATTTCCATATGCTATTAGATTCTCATACTAATGTTCTTCTGAAGTTATTGTGTTAGGCTTTTTTTTTTTTTACTTATGCCTAAATATTGTAAGTGGACACCTTCGTCTAAGAAACAAATGAACAAATAAAACAACAACCAACCTTCACTTCACTTCACTTGCAGGTATCTCCATACTATTTAAGTTAGAGAAGAAGTGACTCGAGTAGACATCCTTTGAGAAGCTTTCTAACCAAAGGTAAGCAAGATTTTTAACTCATGACAAATATATTTTTGGTGTATCTGTTTTATGGCCCACCTTTTAAATAAACTGGCATCTGTGTTTTTGTCTGTCTTGATGTTTGACATGTCAAAACCTGTATTTCTTACAGATTTGTTAAAATGCTTCTAGATGGTCTGAAGGGAATTGCTCATAAAGCTCAGCGTACAAGTGAGGTTCAGTCTTTTTTCAAAAATCTGTAACTTGGCAGGTTGCTTCTCATTAATGTTGGAGCACATGGTACCGGCACTGAGGCTAAAGTTGTCGTACAGATGTTATACAGAAGGACTCTTGCGTTCCTTAACGCATAGGATAAGCGCAGATATATATATAAATATATATTTAATTTTAAATTTTGGTCATTTGAAAACTCTTAGCCTGGCCTTCCTCTGGAAAGCTGATATGACCAGCCATGTGGCGCTCTTTTAGTATGTTATGCTAGTGTCTTTTTAAGGGCGAATTAAACTGTTTGTAGAAAGTTCTGAGCCTACAGTTGCCAAAAATTACCTTGATGTGTTCTGTGACAGGAATTATGAGGTGCAGTCATCTTTCTAAGCTCCTAATTCTGCAAGCTCCTTGATCTAGTCAAACTGGATTGCTTATAGCTTTAGCAAGTAGGTAAGCTTTAGAAACACTTCTTGTTTGCTCAGTACAGTCAGACTGTCATCTAACAAAGGTGCGCTCCTTACATCATAGTGAAGAGATGAATAACTTGTTTAGAGTTTGAATGCTTTACCTGACAGCGTGTGTGAATGCACACTTCTGAATAAAAACTGCTTTTGTTTTTTTTATGAAATAGGGTTCTATCAACAATATACAGTCATTTGAGGAGTATTTTAATACAAATTTTATCAACTTGATCAAATTCATACTACGTACTGTTATCCCATGGATTCCCCAAGATGCTGTAACATAAAGAGGAATCTGCCATATCAATATTTTTTTCAGTGATTGGCTCTAGCAATCTGGTCACTGTCAGATGTTGGTAAATATGTGCTACAACTGTTCTTGTTTTGAAGAATGGAATATTGTAGTATTGGTAATGGCAAATAGTAGAAGATATATTAGGTATAAATGTGTGGGAGTTGAGTAAGTTCAGATGAAGAAAATTAACTTGAAGTAAATGCAGTGATAAATGTGAAATATATGGAAAATAGCAATATAAGTTCCTCATATTACAGATAAAGAGAAGTAATGGAGGGTAAAGTAGTTGTAGGTGATGTCTCTTGTAGAGAGGAAATAAAATAGTACAAAGCCACAATGTGACTTACGATTCATTCAATTACTGGCCAGTCTAACATAGAGCATATATCAAATGTGTATGAGAAATACAAAGTTGAAGGTAATAATCATTTACAGAATTAAGGTGTACTGTGATATAATTAAAGATTTTTACAATTCTACATCTTCTGTAGGAGAAAATAAAGTTGTGAAGAGCTTGATTTAAGGGAAGATCTCACAATTTTTGCACATTTGCATTAGCACTGAAGTTAACTTGTTAGTGGGTACTGGAGGGAAAAGTCATGTACTCCTGTTTCTTCTTTCAGTGTAATGGACAGATTTGGTGGGACAGGGGGAAGAGATGAGTCCTTTCTACCTCCTTTCTAACTGAATAATATTAGGAGGATAAGATGAATGTGCAATCAAACTGTATCAAAAACAGAAAAAGAATCTTTGGTAATGACTGCTTCTAAGACAGCTTCTGTAATTTCTTTAGTATTAGTCACTTTATTGTATCTCTGTAATGCAAAGCACAAAATAAATGTATACATTTAGACTTGGGAAAGTAAGTAGATACTCTGAGATATTAGTCTATTCTAGCTTTTTTTTTTTTTTCCGATTAATGGTAAAATTCAAATGCTGCGTTTTGTACTATTAGGTTAATTTTATGTAAACAAATCATGTTCTATATAATTATAAGCAAATTATATTAAATGACTCCTGACACTGCGTTCCTTCAAATCTCTTTTATTTCCTGTATATTCAAGTGTTGTACTTCTGCAGTAAATTAGTGTTCCTCTACTATTCTCTTCCATACTTCCTAAGTAAAAGATAATTACTGAAGCCAATCAGAAACTTCTGTTCTTACTTTGAATGTTTCTTTCCAAAATATTCCTATATTGGGGTGGGAAAATAAGATAAACAGAAGCAACTTCTTTCTTCTTTCTTTTTCTAGATAGGTCCCCTTTGATTTCAACCCTTCTAGGATTTAGGATTCTGTGATACTCTAAATAGGAAATAATTGTAAGAAGCACTAACTGATCACTTAAGACATACAATATAATTTTGGTGAGGTTCAATAAAGTTACGAATTAGGCTGGATTAATGTTCAAGTTAATAATAAGATCTCCTGTTTTAATTTGTTTTGTGCTGTCTGTTTAGCAGAGGACATAGGGAAAAAGGAAAGAGCAGGTTGGATTTAAGGAAAGAAGATCTAAGATCAATTGCTAAAGAGTGATAACTTTTAGAAGGGAAAGGGAAAAGGAGGCTATTTTTAACAATTGAGAGCAATTAATATGGACTTGTCTTACAGCCCTCCATAAATTTATTTTCTGTGAGCAAAAGGCTGACGTAACACTAGTGCAAACTAAATTAATCTAAGAAGAAACCTACTACACCCTAGTAGCCAAATACAAAGAATTGAAAGAAAGTTCTTGGGAAAAGATGAGAAGGAGAAAAAAAAAAACACAAAAATATAAGAATGTAAGCTATCTTGATCTCTTTATACAATTCCTTAAACTGAAATAAATTAGAATGTATATTTTTCTTTCATACAAAGTGAAGGATTATGATAAATTAATTGAAGTCCTTTGTTTCTGGCTCTTGCAAAAAGTCTAAAGAAATATTTGAAGTAATGAAAAATTAATGCAAATATGCTTGTATGTCAACTAAAAAATTGGTCAGAAACATATGCTATGAGCCTATTTTCAGTTGTTACCAGCACTGTGCAGTGTGAAAAGATAGGTTAAAAATAATTACGTGTTTTCGAAGGAAAGACTTCTCTGAGAAGATTGGTGAAATGAAGTATGTAACAGAATGAGTAATGTGAGAAATGAGAATTTGAAAAAGGTTCAGGGAGAGCCAAACACCATCTATGATTATGAAGATGGTGAGGGATGTAAAGAACAACAAAAACAAAAAGACTACTGTGTGTGCATAAGTAGTGAAAGAAAAGCTAGGCTGATTAATTGAATTGAGTGATTACAAAGGTGTGGGAATAACAGAAGCCACAGAAGAAACTAAGATCATCAGTACCTTCTTCACCTCTGTTTTCACTGATAAGCGTGGCCTTCAGGTATCCCAGACCCTTAAGAAGGGAGGCTAAGCCTGCAATAAGAAAGATTTACTGTTGAAAGAGGAGGATTATGGTAATGAATGCTTAATCTGGATGTCAAGAAATCCATGGCATTGATGGGATGTATCCACGAGTTCTGAGTTGATGGCTGATAGCAGTGTAAGGGCACACCAATTTTCTTCAAAATGTCATGACAATTTAGAAAAGTTCCTGAGGATTGGAAGGAAGCATGGATCACACCCTCTAGGAAGGATCTGGAGAAGTGCAGGCTGGTTAGCCTTGTCTTGATCACTGCGATAGTGAAAGAATGTGTAATCCTGTAATTTCAGATAAAGAGCAAGAAGATGAATGGGAATAATGGCCATGGATTTAAAAAGAGAAAGTCATGCTTAGCTCACCTGATAGCTATCTCATCACAGAAGGATAGCTTGGTGGATGAGAAGAGGAGCAGTAGATGTTGTCTACCTTGCTATCAGCAAGACTTTCCGATTTGTTTCTTGTCGTATTGTCATAAGCAATCTGTACGGGCTGAACAACAGACAGCAAGAGAGACCGAAAGACTGTAAACTGGCTGAACTGCCATCTCAGAAGGTTGTGATTAGCACTACAAAGTCCTACGGAAGGCCAGTCGCTGGTGATGTACACTGTAGATTAATGCTGGCTTCAGTACCGTTTAACATTCTAATTAGTGATCCAGTTGATTGGTTTGATTGGGTACTTAGCATGTTTGTTGATGATCCAAAACTGGGAAGAATGCACAATACCCCAGATGGTTGTGCTTATCACACATGGTGAATGTTCTTATCAGCATATACAAATACCTGATGAGGCAAATCAAGAAAGGGAAATGAAATCCTTGGTAGAGTCAAAGCGACAGGACCAGAGAGAGTGGGTGGAAACTGAAATAGATGAAATTCCATCTGAGCACTGTGAAGGCTCTCAGGTACTGGAACAGGCTGTTAGGATAGTCCCCAAGTTCTCCATCCTTGAAGGTATTTAAAACATGACTGCATCCTGACCTGTGGTCCTTAGTAACTTGTGGTAGCTGACTGTCCTTGAGTAGGGGTGTTGGCCTAGATAATCTGCAGGAAGTCCCTTCCAACTTTACCTACTCAGTGATTCTATGTCATTCTCTGACAGTTTATAAGAAAAGGGGAAACACTATGTATTTTTCAGGCAGAAAAAAGTTAAAACATACTAATACATTCCATGATTGCCTGGGACACAAGTTTGCTTGCAATTCTTTCTTTCATAGTCAAGCTATAGATAAGCAGGGATGATGCTTAAGCCACTTTCCCCCTGATTAGGAAGTTTAGGTGATAGAGTAGTAAAAGAAAAGATACGTTTCTTAGGCTCAGCTCAGTGTTTGGTGTTTTGTTGTTGTTTTTTCTTCCCTCCCAGGGGAAAAAAATAGAGCTTTTGGAAGTATTTTTCAGGATCTAAGTGGAAAGAACAAAGATCAATTTTGATCTTGTGAAACTGACTGTGCTATAATATTTTTACCCTGCCTGCAGGGTGTCTTAGTATTTGTTTGGAATAAGTTCTAATCCTTATCTTTCATCTTAAAATACCAATGATGTGATACAGATTGGCCTCTCGTCATGCTTGGTCTTCTCTTAGTTACCATACCATATCACACCCACTCTCTATCTAAAAAATGCAGACAACTTAAAATTTCTTTGCAGGCTGACTTGGTCTGCTTATTAACCTGGCATGCCCTGAACCCTGTTTGTGAAGACTGGAGTGAGGAGAGATGGGGTCAGGGAGGGTAGAGGAGGTGAGGAAGTATCAGGTTTCAAAAATAGAAATCTCACAAGTATTTTTTTTATTTTTTTCTTAGTCTTGTAGAAAGTCATTGGTTTGCTCTGAACAATACTTCATAGTTTTTACCTGCTAGACTTGCAATTTTGTCTTGCCTTCTGATGCCATTTAGCCTGGTAACTAGATTTGCTTGTCAGATTCCTAATTTTGAATGTACTGTGTAATCTGTCACGTATATCAATCAAGGTGAGTGGGGGAGGGAGTGCTACAAAAGTTCCCCTGATACTCTACTTCATCTGCTGTCAGCTTGTACACAATTTGGTTTTGTTCATGCTGCAAATGGAGGAAGTGATATGAATGGCTAAAAATCACAGTTCAGGGAGAAAGGAGGAGGAAAGAAAGGACAATTTTCTTCATAAATTTCTTGAGATTTCTTTGTTATCATACATGAAAGCAAATGTTGGACAACATTGGGAGGGGCAGGGCTACATGCCAGCAAATGCTGAGGATCAAAGTCTGCTGTAGCAACAAAGTTTTCCTAAAAATGTAAACTAAATTTTTTTAAACATTTTTTTGAAGTGGTTATTTATAAGAGGGACAGGAAAACGTTTCCATTTCATATACTTTTTGTTAAACATCTATACTAACTGCTTGCTTAGAAGAAATGAGGAGTTGAACTGATTCTGTATGTGGCATGCTGCTTGTTGTTGTTTTTCTACAACCTCCAAAAGACAAGTGATCTTCATTCTTGTTAATGATGATAACAGCTAATTATGCTCAGGAGGCTGACAGATTAGATACACTATTTCTACATTCCTTAATTCTTTAGTTGGCTTCAAAGTACCATTCACAGATATTTACTTACCACTCAACGATGAGTGTTCTGCCTGTAACATGTTTAGAAATTAGATGCAAGGAATGTGATTTTGATTTTTTTTGACTCTGATTCCTTTTTTTTTTTTTTTTTTTTTTTTTTTTTTTTTCCCCCCCAAGAAGAGAATGTTTCTTGCTCATTTTAAAATTTAGAATACACTTGTAAACATGCGTATATATTTCCTGTTTTGTTCTTGTCAAGACTTCTAAAATTTTGAAGGTCAGATGCATCTTCAGGTTTAATTCAGAACCTGTCTTCTAGGGAGCAAGTAACTTGATGTCGTATTTCAGGCCTTTTGCTTTACATATGCTAATTATTATATTACATTTGACAGTTGGTGGTTTTATATAGAGGAAGAGGAAGTGTGAGCATTAAATGACAGCTGTATGCTTTGCAGCTAACTCAGTTTTAAGGGCAGCCAGCATTTAATGGTATTTTTAGGTTTAGCAAAGTGAACTTGGTTCTTTTGTTTTGCCTTTGATGTGCTTTGAAACACAATAAAGATAAATGAATTACTTTGTTTTTCTTGAAGGAAAAAGTGTAGCATGTGTAACCTTGATAGATTCTAAGTTACTAAAGTGCAGTGGTTTGGCGAAGAAGAAAGGAAACTTGTACCACTATAGTGAATTGTTGGGATTGTCATTCTGTATGGAGGTAGTGAAGTGATCTAGTTAAAAACTTAACAGCTAAGCTTAAATTAAGCTTTCTTTTTTTCTTTGTTAGGACTATAAAAATATAAATGTGAAATACAAAAACTGGCATACTGAAGTTACATTGTAGCTGGCAAGTCTGCTTTATGAAATATAAAGATAATTTTGTCTTTAAGCCCTATGTTTCTATTCCTGTTGCCCTTGTATTTGTTATTAAGCTCACCCAGGAACTTAAAATAGCTAAACCACACACTGAAGCAGAGTAGAGGATTCTGTGAAGAGCTGTAAACTTTGTTTCTAGAACTATATACTGAAATAATTATTTCATCATTGGAAACTTGGCTTTTTTGATTTAGTAGAATTGAATTAAAGCACATTTTGAAACAGATGCATTCAAGACATACAGGAACACTGCCACAGTTGCCTGTGTAACAGCTGCAGGTCTACAGACTTTATAAGGCTCAGGGAAGCTCTAACTGCGGCTGTACTTCTGGGGTGAAAAATAAAAAGTGAGTATTGTATCTTGATGTTTCAGTGATGCAGAGCATGGCTGACAACTTTTCACGGATAAATAATTTCTTAACTTCTCATTTTTGTTTTTTTAAAGCCAACATCCAGTGCTTTTGAGTTCAAGTAGTTTAGAACTTTATTTTAGGAAGATCTTGTAGAAACACAATAAAAATTCTGGAGAGACAGGAGATGCTTTGTTTATGGTCACACAAGGTTTAGATATTTTTGTAAAGTGTGATCAAAAATAGCATATTTTAGAATACTCGGGAAAAAAAAGTGGAATTTCATCTGTGAAGGCTTCCTATCTTGCCTCCCTTCTTTATGAATATCTACTGGAAGTGAGTGCTTTAGTGTTAATCTGTTTGATTTATGTATTTTACATGTGGATTGGTTTGTTTTTTTAAATCTACTTTAGTGATGTATGAATAAATCTTAACTGAACCTTTTATTTTGCTGGAAAAATCATTCCCTCATTAACTTCAGTGCTGTCTGCAAACGAAATGGATGGAGGATGAAGAACTGGTGTGTGTTTTCTTTTGGGAAATGCATTCTGTTGCATGTCCCTTATCTGCTACATGCTCTTAGCTCTTCAATTCTTCCGTCTTTGTTTCTGAGTTTTGCTCACTTATGCATTACTTCCTTTTCCCTTTCCCAACCAGCTTTTTTTCTTTTACTTTTTTTTTTTTCGCTCCTTAGTAAAACTACAAGGTTGCTTGTGTGTAGTCCACGTGGTTGCAAAAGAGGGAAGAACTGACATCAGCTAACATATGCAACCTTCCTGGCCGTACTGCTACATAAACATATAATACATAGCATATATAAGTGGGTGTGTTCATGTACTTCGTACCCTGAGGGACTGAGCAATCCAGTCTTGCTCAGTCTCTATGTAGAAGGAGGCCTAGAAACTGAGTGGCTTTGGATATTGCACAGATGTAGAGACTGAGAGAAATGCTACTAAGGAAATTTTAATTTTAGTCAGCAATGATTTGGTACTGCTTAATTTGTCCAATCCTTTTAAAAAAATATTTTCTCTAGCAATTCTTTTTATTGCTAACACGTCTTCCCCACTTCTCCCAATTTTATACCTTGACTTTTCATACGTATGTACTTGAGTTTCTATCTGATAGATTTTTGTTTTAAAAAATCAGTTTTATTTATGTTTTTGTTGCTTTTACATCTAAGTGTCTGCTATGGCTAGAATATACTTAATGTCTCCTTTCGGTCACTGATGACTACGGTGATTATCATGTAGTCATCTACCTTCATTATTTTAATTTGCATATTAGCATATTAATTCTCTGCCCTTTTTTAAAGTTACATTTCGTCAAGTATTTATCACAGCAACTGTCCAACTACGTTGGGTATACTACTCTGTGAAGATGTTACTAGAATAGTTTTATTGCATGTTTTCTTGCATACTACAGAGGGGAAGAGCTAAGCACAATGGCAACAGATATTGCTTCATTTATGTTTAAGTTACAGAAAGTAGTAAAATTACAAATAAGGTCTTCCATTCTCACAAAGTAGATTTTGATTCTTATTCATATTTAAAGAATCTTTCTGTTGATCATATATATAGTCTTAAATGTTATTTGTTCCTTCTCTAGAAGTATAGATTTCCAAAATAGTATGGCATACATGTTGACTACTCAGACCCAGTATCTACTTCTGTTGTTGTGTCTATAATTAAATGTGGAAGATAGCTTGAACTGGGGAAAAAAAAAATTTCCTATTACATTAATATTTAATTTTCAAAGTGATCATGTATTTGGTGAGGATGAACTGGAGATCTGTCAAACATTTTTGCTTTTCCTCTTCAGAGGATTGCTTGGTAGTTATGGTATTTCACTAGAATGTTGATTGCTGAGGTTCAGCCTTGTAGACATTTTGCAGTAAACGTTTAATTTCCTTCTCTGTTTCAAATAGAGAAGTGAGAACTTATTTGTTACTGGAATATTAATGATATTTCAACACAGTGGGAATACATAGTTACTGATGTAACTTAGAGTGCAAACTGAATATTGGATAAACCTTACTCTCTTTTTCCCCCTTATTATATGTATAAAGCAAAATTGCTTTCTAAAATGTGGAACAAAATCCCTATAGAAACAACCAGAAAACCCCAAATTTAAATTTGGTTCCTTGTAGGTTAAATGAATGACTGTACAAGTCAACCTGTTTGCATAGTATTTCAGAGTAGGATAGGAAAATGTTCAGTGCATTGTACTTTGTAGCTGCTCTGGCTAATCATTTCTGTATTTATACCTCAGTTCTACAGTTTTCCATAAAGCTGCTTTTTTTCCAATTGACTCAGAATTTTTATGCTAATGTGTATTCTTTCATCAGTCTCTTTACAAATGTCACTGAGGATCTGTAGAGCTCAATGGAAACAATGCCAGCCTTGTTTAGCTTAAGCACAATATGCTACCATTGTAGTATTGTCCAACTTTTTATGTGCATATCAGAATGAGATGGAATTCAGTGCACCATGCAAACTAATATTGGGTCATTGTGTGTGTAGGAACAATTAACTATTTATCTCTAAATTGCATTCTCTTTTTTGTGCAAGTGCACTTTTTAAGATTAGTTCCAAATGCTGTAATGAACTTGTTGCTCTGGTGCCTGCTTAATAAAAAATAGGTTAATTTGAATTCATTTTAATCTTAATTTAATAATCTTCATCTTTATAATCTTAACAATTAAGACTCAACAATACTAATTTGAGCTATACACTGTCTGAGCACTGACTGTGGTCTCGTTCAACATCTTCATCAGTGACCAGGACAAAGGGATAGAGTTCACCTTTAGGAGTCTGTTGATGATGCTGAGCTGGGAGGTGTAGCTGATGCACCAGAAAGCTGTGCTGCCATTCAGTGAGACCTGGACAGATTGTAGAGTTTGGCAGAGAGGGATGTGATGAGGTTCAGCAAGGGAAGTGCAGAATCTTGCACCTGGGGAGGAATAGCCACATGCGTCAGTACAGGTTAGGGGCTTACCTGCTGGAGAGCTCTGCAGAGAAGGATGGGGGTCCTGGTGAAAAACAGGATGGCTGTGAGCCAGCATTGTTCCCCCATGGCCAAGAAGACCAATGGGATCCAGAAGTGCATTAAAAAGATCATGGCCAGCATGTTGGAGTAATCCTCCCCTTCTGCTCTGTTCTGGCAAAGTTACATCTGGAGTCCAGTTCTGGGCTCCTCAGTTCAAAAAATGTAGGGATCTGGAGAGAGCCCAGTGGAGGGTCAAAAAAGACGATAAAATGAGGAGAGAGAATCTTATCAATGCTTATAAATATCTAATGTCAAATGAATGGGGCTTTTTTTTGTGGTACCCAGTGACAGGACAAGGGGCAACTGGTGAAAAGTGGAAGAGAGGAAGTTCTACACAAACATACAGGAGAACTTCTTTACTGTAAGGGTGCTAGAGCACTGAAGCAGGCTGCCCAGGAGGGCTGTGAAGTCTTCTCTGGAGATATTTAAATCCTGCCTGGACACTTTCCTGCTCAACCTATTATAGGGAACGTGCTTTAGCATGAGGGATGGACTAAGCAATCTCCTGAAGTCCCTTCCTGTATGATTCTATGATTATATGATCCTTAATATTAAAAGAACTGCTGCATGAGAGTGGCTTGCAGTTAGTTTGGGTTTTATGGCTTTTTTTGTATCTTTTAATTGCTCTTCTTACAAAATCAGTTCTCACTGTGCCTTAAGACATTAAATTACTGATGTGTTTTTAAAATTACTTACTGTAGTTTCTTAAGTAGCTGTAAAGGAATTAATTGGATTCTTTACTTTATTTCCAGGTGATTTGACAGGTATGTCTGGCAAAATGCATGGCCCTGTGACAGCCATAATTTTAACTGCTAGCAGGGATCTGAAAGGAAATTACATTCCTATACATTACACAACAGGAAAAGAACTATTCTCTTCTAAAATTCTACTTTAACTTTTCTGCATAAAACTGTCTCATCTCTTATGTGCAATTGGTTGTAGACTAGTTTATTCAAGTCCATTTGAAAAGGTTCACCTTCATCTGAAGTGGGATGGGGGAGAGGTCAGGGGTTTGTACTAGGGAAACGGGGAAAGGTCACTGTTTTACCTGAGAAATGTGATGATAGATCTTAATTTTCTGCAAAGTCTAATAAATTGGTCTACTATTTGCTATGGCTAATCTTACTGGTTCTATCAAACTGATCTTCAAGCCTGTAGAAATTTTTGTTACCTTATTGCATGGATGTGTTTGTGCTTATTTAATTGTTTTATAATTTTTTAAAAATACGTATGAGCATTTATTTGTTTAAAAATGAGGAAAAATCAGCTGAGCATAGTCTGTAGAAAATCTGTTAAAATCACTCACTTCATAATCTACCCTAGGTCAAGATACTTTTATCAGTGCTATACGTAATGGTGATGCTAATATCCAAAGCTTTTATAAGCAATTTATAATTCGTTGACAAATGCAGAGGCAATTCACTTTAGGGATGGACATTTCTCTAGGTTACAAAGAAAATAGAATGTGATAATGTTCTAAATTTGGGAAGAGTGGAGGGGTCTATTGTTCATTTTACTGAATTGAGAAGGAAAAGAAATTCAATCTCATCAGGATGTTTCAGAAACGTAGTTTGTGTAATAATCTTATATGAGCTTTCTAAGAGTCAGAAGCTTAGCAAAAGTGATTATTCCTTTCAAAACTCTTGGTTTTTGCAATAATTCTGTCATTTCTTCAATGTAGATGTGTTGTGGAAGAGAGAAATATGCACTGATACTAAGTAAAAATGCAGTTCCAGAAATGTGTGTTCTCCATGAATGAAAGTCTGTTGGCTGAACAGAAACTTTGTGCTAAATTGAGGCCAATAATAAAATTCAAAAGCAGATTTTTTTTGCAGTGCTTTAAGTTCATAGCTACATTTGTGCACGAACGGTTTGGATCAGTTAATTATACCCTCTTATTTTAACACTTTCATTTACATAATGAGCAGAACTTGATAAAACAAATGTAAAATTCAGTGTCTGAATTATTGGATGAGGAATTATGTAATCTGAATTTTAAAAGCAAAAAAAAGAACCTATAAATGTGAACCATTCCAGATAAGCATGGAATTTGATTCATATTCCCTATGCCTGATAGTGAATCACATTTGCATTGTTCGTATCTTCCAGTAGTATTCAGTATTCAGTTAATATTAATCTATTCAGATAGATATGTAAAGGTAAGTTACTGAAACTGTTGAGTATGGGTGTTTATTTTCCCCGTCATCTTATGACTTGTTCATAATGTCACTAAGCTACACAATTTGCTAATTACTGAAATATTTTGGTAAGTCATCTTAAAGTGTCTTCAAAAAGTATCCTAAAGTCATCTTTATCCAACGAATTTAGGGACATGATAGCAGAGTTACGAATAGCCTGAAACTATCATCATTTTGTCTCATAAGAGATTTTTTACAGAGAAAGAGATAAGTTTGGGAGTTGAGAGGGTGGAGGGCAAAGTAGTAAGATTTCTGTATTGTTAAGAACATATTTTTAAGACTGTACCTTTTACAGGCTAGTTTACTCCATTGTCCTCACACTAAGAATCAAGACAGGCTTATAAACGTTCCCTTTAAAGTCTCTCAAGCAGGAAGGAATATAAAATTGACTCTTCCTTAATTTTGGTCACAGTGACTCTGTCAGAAAAATATGTCTACGGTAGGAGAAGTCTTCTGTTTAGAAGAGCTAGGAAGGTGAGATCCTTGCTCATTTGGCTCAGAATTTCTGAAATATGTTTCCAAACTGTAGTTTTGAAAACACTTTTGTTCCTATTTAAAATGAAAATATATAGCAAATTTTTGCAGCAGGACAATTCATGGTAATTCTCTGTCACATACTTTTCCCTAACAAACTGAAGACAAAACTGTAGAGCAATGCCAGAGACAGATAAAAGATAGCTAAATTACTTTTGTTTTTTAAAGGAGCAAGAAGATGGGTAGGATGGGGTGGGATGTAAGACATTGTTTACTTAAAACTTTCATTTTACTAAAATTGCTTTCAGTTGTAATCTTAAGTCTCATTCCAGATAAGATATCAAATGATCACTGTACAAATGGCATTGACTTTTTATTGTTCTTAAGTTGTACTGAATTTGAGTGGACTGCTGGGAAATGAAGGGCAATATTCTGCTAGGAATTCTCTCATTTCTGTTACTGTTCTTCTGTTTGCATTTTAGTTTATGTGAAAAGGTTTCCTTCATTGAAAGAGATCTGTGACTGTTAAAGTTGCTAAGTTGTTTGGTAACTAAGAGTAATCTAAAATATTTTGTTAATATTATGCAATCTGCTTTCCACATTTACATTGTAGGATTAAAATCAAAATTGTTTTTACTTTCTAAGACTGTATGAATTAAGTGTATTCCAATCACCATAGATTTCAACATCCTTTCTTTTCGTATTTAGCTTGATCTTTGATTAGATTGAAAGGACAGAAGAAATGAAAGCGTATGTTCTCAGTAAGAACTTATTTAAAAGCTCTTGATATATGGTGATGTGCAATATTACTTCAGAGTACATGAGAAGGTACTTGTTGATATCTGAAATTACGGAGCCCGGGTCAATTGGAAAGGTGCATGAAATTGGCCAGTAGTATTTCAGTTTATGCCACCTCACAGTCTGTACCAGTCAATAAAGAGCCAAGTTTCCATTAAAAAAAAAAAAAAGTAATCAAGATAAAGGTTAATGTTTCTATTTCTATTTAAAAACTTTAATCAACTGCTTCATTCTTCACTGCTGAAAGTAATTCTGAGCTATGATATCAAAGCCATTCTATTGCCAATGACATGACATAAAACTTTTTTTTTTCCTGTTTTACTGTCTTGAAAACATAAGGAATAGTGCAGAAGCTAGAATTTCTATTTTTCATGAAAATATGCCCTTTTATGTGCATTTTGTACTCTCTAGTGAAAATTTTAGATCTGTTCCACACTATATGTTTAGATTTTTCAGTAGTCCATCTGTCATCATGGACAATAGTCAACTTTTTAATTATTATCAATTAATGAAGGTGTACTTGTTTGTTTGTTTTTTCAATATTTTGTTCTTTTGTGTTGGGCAAGATTAGTCAGATTTTTCCTTTGCTTTAAAGAAGTAGGCCTAAGGTCCTTTTTTTTTTTTCTTCCCTAAAAATGTGCTAGCTTGAATTTGTAAAACTATATTTATCCACTTTGTGATTGCCTACCTCTTCAGAGGTTTCAAAATATCAGAAAAAGTGCTGTTAACAACAGCAGGTCACTGTTTGTGGTGCATGAATTGAAGTAACGCTGAAATGACTTCTAATTTGTGGAGCCAACTCAGCTCCTGAAATGTACAGAGGGCAAATGTCTGCAGTTGCCTCTAGTAATTACAGATAGCTTTCCATCCAGCCTAAGGGAACACTGATGGTGAGCTTACAGTCCTTCTAACAGGAGTCACAGTCTAAAAAAATTTCAAGAAACTGTGTGTTCATTATTGTGAATATTCATTTGATGATACCTGGGTAGTAACAGTATGAAGCTATAGAACAACTCCTTGTACTTGGCTATGCTCAGAGACACATTTGTTTCTTTAGGCAGCACTATTTGGTGACAGGAGATATAGGCTCACTTACCTGTACTTGGAAATGTTGGGCAAATGCAATTGGTCTAGCAGAAGAAAAGGGAGTTAACGTTGCTTTTGTGTGTTTCGTTGAGACACTGCAGAATGTTTGAGGAATTACTGGATGATGCATAGAATCATAGAATCATAGAATCACTAAGGTTGGAAAAGACCTAAAAGATCACCCAGTCCAACCGTTCACCTATTCCCAATAGCTCCCACTAAACCATGTCCCTCAACACAACATCCAGTCTTTCCTTGAACACCCCCAGGGTCGGTGATTCCACCACCTCCCTGGGCAGTCCATTCCAGTGCCTGACCACCCTTTCTGAAAAGTAATACTTCCTCATGTCCAGCCTGAATCTCCTCTGCCGTAGCTTGAAACCATTCCCCCTGGTCCTATCACTAATGACACGAGAGAAGAGGCCGACCCCCAGCTCACTACAACCTCCCTTCAGGAAGTTATAGAGAGCAATAAGGTCTCCCCTGAGCCTCCTCTTCTCCAGGCTGAACATTCCCAGCTCCTTGCATACGTGCAGAGTGGCTGTGTAGTGCATTTGCAGTATGATAGGGTAGGAACAGAGGATTATTCTCTGTGGTAATGAGTTGTAAGGTTTTCCTATGGGACTTCTCTAGATCACCACCAAAACAGTATTGTTTTTTTTTTTTTTCCAAAAGAAGCTGGAATAATTGTATTTGTGTGAGCTGTTAATACATCTAGGAATTGGAGTCCTAACGAAGAACTTTGTGTATCATCAGGTGGCTTTGTTGCATGACAACTCATAAAGAACCAGAATGTGTTTTTTATTCTTCATATACTAAACAGATCCTATGAAGACAAATTTAAACAAAGCTTATGTTTAGCAAAGTTTTTAAGGTTTTATTTTAATTTTTGCATCTCTTTCAAGTACTGTCAAACAGTATTTGCTCACAGCGCATAAAATAACAGAAGTAATAATGTCGTTTCATAGAAATTGAATGTTAATGTCACATGCAGATATTCTGCACTTCCCATAGCTTTGTGTGGGTGGTGGGCAGATGGGTGGAAGGGTTGTCTGTGTGGCAGTTTAACAATTGATGGGCAGCTTCCCAGCGCTACCTGTAGGCATTGAACTAATCTTAAAAAGGTGAACATTTTGAGCCACGTGAGAAAATACATGGGGACCTCTAAGATGACGTGTTCAATTCTCATGAACATCAACAGAACAAGAGGTCAAATTTCCTCAGTTACCACTTGGAGACTTTGTACCTTTGAATCCAGTCTATAAGATCTGTTTCCTTTGGGCGCTCATGCTCTCACTGATGATAATTTGGCAAAATAGAAAACGTTTTTTTGGAATTGATTAGGATTTTTTTTCCTCTTACTCAAGGTATTGCATTGTTTTCTGACTAACAGTGGATTCATACATTTCCAGAGTTCTTCTGAGTACTCTGTCAGAATTAGAAACCTATTTTAAGGAGTAGGCAACTTCAGGGATCTCTGGAGGTCCCTTCCAACCCCTACAATTCTGTTACTATTTAATAATTTTGTTTTTTTGTTGGTTTGTCTTTTTACTGAGTGGACAATCCATCCTGATTTTGGGTTTCACTGTAGTACACTTATGAAAAATGGAAATGCCTTTTATAAACTGTTGGGGCACATTGACTTGTGAAACTCAAAGCTTGCAATCTATTCTCCTTACTGAGCAATTTACTTTTTTCCCAGTGCTTGACTCTTTATTCAAATGAAATACAGCCTCTGAACCTATTACCAAATTTCTGCTCCCAAATGTGAAATTCTAGTCAAAATGTTAACATTTCTTTCTTATAAACTTCTCATTAAAAGCCCTTTCTTCAGACACACCAAGGGTCTCCAGATCCAGTATTCATTATTTGATTCAGAATAATAGAAAACAATTATAAGCAGTATGTGAAAATAGTTTTACGAACATCCCATAAATGGTCTGGGAAACCTAGAACATGTATTTTCTACAGAAAGTGTATAACAGTGCTAACATGTTCAATGAGAAGTCTTAAAACATTTAGGTATTTTTTGTTTGAACTCATGCTGTATTCCTGAAGATTTAAAATTCAGACCATTAACTTCACTAGTTATAGTTAGTGATATTATCTAACTACTTGTAATTTTTCTATCATATCATTTTGTCTGCAGAAATTTGTTATATGTTGAGTGCGAAAGCTCTCTTACTGTTACTTTTGGAATAAAACTGGATGGGACATTTCTTAATAGTCTGTTTTTTCTTTTTTCTAATTTTTCCCTGTGCCTGCTGCTGCTCAGTGTTTTTCTAATGGAATTCCAATACTACTTATTGCACTGAGCTAGAACAATAAGAAAAATTGATACTTTAGGACATTATGATTAACTCTGGAAATAGGTAGAATGTATTTTTCTTTAATTGTTTCAGAATAATGGAATACATGTTCATTATTTCTTAAATGGTGATTTGCTTTTTTTTTTTTTTCTGCCAGTGTTTTACAACAATTGTGAACTTTTAACTCCTGTATTTGGTAGTGTTTGTGAGCAACCTGAGAGTAACAAGTTTGCTTTGAAATGTATCACATGTATTACATGCCTTGATTATAATATGAATATTTTCCTCTGTAATCCCCAGCTAGTCAGTTTACAGATGCAGAATTTTCCTTGGAGCATTATCCCAACACGTAAAATTGTCATGCAGCAGGTTATTCAGCAACTAGTGACTTTCTGTTTGCATTATGCAAACGATTGCTCACTGCAAGGTAGTAGTCCTTTCCCTTGTGTCTGAATGATCAAAATGTGGTGTACAAGTCCTGTCTTTCTTTCTAAGCTTTGCCTCTGAAAATGATTTAGTTCATTTGTTATTTACTAACAGGATTATCATAGTGTTTAGCATCCTGTACAATAGGGCTGGCATATGAGGGTCCTGTTGGATCAGGACCAAGAAACATTCCCTGCCTTTGGGGGATTATCCACTTTAAATGAGAATACGTGCCTTCGAACAGCAAAGGGCAATTCAGGAAAATGTGAACATGTGACCATTTCTGAGCCTGTAGACATCATTGTTTTTACAAAGGAATGAAGGATTCTGATGTTGTGCAGCTTGCTTTAGGAGACCATTGAAAATGACTTCTGTCTGGTTTTGAGTGAAGCTTGCTGCAGTAAATATTTTAGTTTTGTAACTGAAAGTTCTTCTAAAAGATGAATCATTCGTGCTCTAGCCTGACCTCTCTTATGAAGTCATTTCTAGTGATTGAGGCAAAATACATGCCATAAAAGCAGCTTTTTACTTCTATTTTGGAAGCTCTTTAACTGCACTGGCTATGTGAAGTATTATACAAAATTTACCTGAATTATCTGCTGTCTGATATTTCTGGTTTGTATCTGTATCATTATGTATTAAAGAATCTTCATTCTCAAAAAACAAAACAAAACAAAAATCCCCAAAATAAAAACCTGAAGTAAATATTTTGTATTACTGGTTTGTTTGTTTGTTTGTTTTTAAGGATAAAGATATTTATGAGGAAATTCTAATCACTATGAAATGTTGCAGGCAGAGAGATAAGTATGCCTAAATACTTTAAGGTATGGAAAAATCTTACAGTCATCTAGTCTGCCATACTTCTGTCCTAAGGAGATAATATACATAAATGTAAAATGTGTTCCAGATGTCATTTTAGTCTCCCTGTAGAAAATAGATTATTTAATGTTCAGTAAGCAGAGGTTTTTTTTTTTTTTTTTCCCTGTACTTTGACATGTAGATTCATGAATGGAAAGAAGAAAGGGAACAAAGACTCTTTAGTGATTTCTGTTTATTTAAAATTTGCACTGATAGAAAAACTTGACTGACAGGTATGTAGATTCTATTTCCAATTAAAGATTCACACTGCAAAAAAAAAAAAGTTTTGGTTAACAATATTCTGTGAAGAGTTTAGTGTTTGTATTCTTTTCTTCTTTATTCTTTCTCATGGGATAAAAAGTGGTCAGTGCTGGTAGATGTACTTTCAACTCTTCCCTAGAAAAATTAAAAGAATTTAATATTAAGACATTTCCTCTTTGCTTCATTAATAGCATTATGTTGTAGGCCTTACTGTATTTTTGTGAGGTTACACAATTTCATTTAAAAATAATGCAACTGAATGTGAAGAGTTCAAATACTCTTAGTGTGTTTGTTAGTGATCATTTTGCTTTTGATTTCAACACAATTGTGATTTCACTCTGCTACTTTGCATGGTTCTACGTGAGCTATGTGTAATTCCAATTTGAATTTTATAGTTAAACTCTGCATAAGTTGCATAACTGAACAGTCTTCAATAGAACTGTAAGAACAGCAGGCTTTCCGGTTTGTTTTGGAAATTGAATTAACCTTTATGCGTCTTTGTTTCAAAACTTGTGCTAGTGGAACAACAGAATATTGATGTTGGTGTTTTAAGAAAATGTAATGATAAAACATCAGATGGAAAATGATTTCTAAGACACTTTAAGATCAGTGACATTAATATTTTAGTCATTAATGGCTGTAGATAAAAACATAAAATCACAGAATTAGTCAGGTTAGAAAAGACCTTAAAGATAGAGTCCAACCATGACCTGATGACCTGACCATACTACCCTAACTCCAACAACCCTCTGCAAAATCATGTCCCTGAGCACCACGTCCAAATGGTTTTTAAACAACCACCTCTCTGGGGAGCCTATTCCAGTGCTTAACAACCCTTTCTGTAAAGAAGTGTTTTCTGATATGCAACCTAAACTCGCCCTGGAACAACTTAAGGCCATTTCCCCTTGTCCTGTCAAATGTCATTAGTGAGATGAGACCAGTCCTACTCTCACTGTAAGTACCTTACAGATACTGGAAGAGAGCAGTAAGGTCTCCCCTCAGCCTCCTTTTCCCCACGCTGAGCAGCCCCAGTTCCTTCAGTCTCTCTTCATGGGGCATATTTGGCCTTCACAAGCCTCGTTGCCCTTTGAACATTGATGTTCACTGAGAGATCACCTAGGTTGCTTGATTGAAAATCTTGAATGATGTTTTTCAGTGAAACTATCAATTGATCTTTAATATTTAAGAAATGAATATTCAATGAAAGTAATAGAAGATATGGTGATAGGTGTACTTTGTTATTATGATTTACACCAGTGGATCTTTGTCCAGATAGAGATTGGTCATGAGTGGGTGTCCCCCAAGAATCTGTCTTGGGACCAATGCTCTTCATCATCTTTATCAATGGCTTGGATAGTGGGATTGAGCATACTCTCAGCGAGCTTGCAGATCACACCAAACTGACTGGTATACTTAATACAATAGAGGGAAGGGATGCCATCTAGAGGGACCTTGACTGGCCTGAAAAGTGGGGCCATGAGAACTGAGTGAGGTTCAATGAGGCCAAGTGCAAGGTGTTGCACTTGGACTGGGACAAACCCAGATATGTGCACAGACCGTGAAGAATTTACTGAGAGTAGCCCTGCAGGGGGACAACTTAGGCATCCTGGTGGATGAAAAGCTTGACACGAACCAACAGTGTGTGATTGCTGCACAGAAGACCAGCTGTATCCTGGGCTACATAAAAAGAGCAGGGAGAAGGAATGTGATTATCTCTGTGAAGCCCTATCTGGAGTACACTGTCCAGGCCTGGGATCCCCAGCACAAGAAAGATGTGGAGTGGGTACAGAAGAAAACTGTGCAGATGATCGGGGGCTGAAGCATTACTCTCACGTAGAAAGGTTGAGGGAGCTTACTCTCTTTGAAGAAGAGGAGGCTTCAATGAGACTTTGTTGTTGCCTTCCTTAAGGGAGCTTATAAGATGGAGGGAAGATTGACTTTTTACATGGGCAGGTAGTGATAGGATGAGGAAGAACAGTTTTAAATTAAAAGAGTGGGTGTTAAAATTAGATGTTAGGAAGAAATTCTTTACTTAGAGGGTGCAGAGGCACTGGTGCAGGCTGCCCAGAGAAGCACTAGATGCCCTATTCCTAGAGGTGTTTAAGGCCAGGTTGGATGGGGCTCTGGGCAGCCTGAGCTGGTGGGTGGCAGCCCTGCCCATGGCAGGTAATTGGGACTGGATGATATTTAAGATCCCCTCCAACCTGAGCCATTATATGGTTCTATGAATCTTGTATGTGTTCCAAAGTCATGCAACTGTACTGCCTTGACTAGAAATGTGGTGCTCTTGTACTGGTATTGAGAACCATGTACGCTGTTGTCATTCCTACTTATTTTCCCCTCTCAACCCTGCCACACTATCCTAAATAATTTAAGCTGTGATATGATTGTTGGTTGATTATTCTGTAGGAAAATATATTTCTGTAACTATTATTTCAACAAGGGTTTCTTTTAACTTTCTTCTTTTACATTTCTCTTGCAATAATTATGATAATTGTAAGGAAAGACAAAGCAACTAAGGAAGTGTGCAACAAATATTCACTACATAGCGACTCAGATGTATTTCCTGTAGTCAAATGAAGAACTTCCCATCTTTCCTCTGTCTCTTATCTATGTCTGCATATTAATCAAGTGTCTGAAATATTCATATGAGAAGTAACCATTTATACTCTCGTAGTTATAGCTTTAATTGTAAATTTGGTATATTATAACTTGAATCACTTTTTCATGAACTGTGCTCATAATTTGTTCATTTTATTATTTCCAAACCATTTTGCACAGCTGCAATCTGAATAAGCAGCTCAATTATAGTTAGTGTCATCCTTTAATATTCACTGTGCCTCATAGAAAACTTTGAAAGAAATGTTCTATTTAAAGACAATTATTCTTAAATATCATGGCTTTCTAGAGACATTTGCATGAAAACAAATGCCTGAAGAGCTCATCTTCCTTTTTCATATTCCAATCTTAAGTAATAGTTCTCCTGTGATATCGTAGTCAACTGTCATATGGTATGAGATCACAGTTTTATGTGACCAGAATTTTCTGCCTCGGACACATGCTTGAAATCCAAGCATAGCCCTTATTTCGCTAATGACAACTGGGTAATTCTGATTTCAGAATCAACTTGGAATTAGGCTGCAGGGTTAAGAAATAAATGCCTTTAATATGCATACTAAAAATATTTTCATATGAATTTTCTTGTTTTGAAAACGTACTGTTTTTTTTCCTGGATTAGTTTTAGGAAATAATAGTTTGGATCAGATTTGTTCAGTGGGTTATGTTCAGAATTTTTGAAAATATCAGTAGCTGGAAAACTACGTACATTTCTCCTTTGCTTTGTTCATTTTCATTGAACAGAATTTTCTTGCAGACGTGCTTTAAATTTCCATAAAGTAGCCATTGTGTAGCTGCTACTTTGCAATAGTGGCAAAAAAAAAAAAAAAAAAAAAAAAAGAGAATACTATATTTCCATGTATTTCTTTGAAGAGTGGAAACTAAGCAGAAACTGAGCACACATAAAATGTTGCGTAGAATTATGTGAATACAAATTATGTCTTCAGCTTTTTGTATCTTCTTTCTTCCCACACTCCTATTTTATCAAATTGCACTTCCCATTTTTTAAGATTAGTAGATCTTGAGAGTCATGATTTGTAGAATTGTCATCTTGATGAATAGTAGAGATTAATGCTTTCATCCAAATTATGTGTCCTTTTTAGGATGATAACATTACATAATAATAGGGGCAGATTTCCAAATTCTTGATCAACAAAATGGTTACAGAAAGACTTCTTAAATAATTCATTTCCGTCTATCAAGGCTGACATGAGGCAGGGTTACCAAACAACCTCCTTTTGACAGGATAGAGCAGTAGTACAGTTCTTATTCATTGCTCTGCTACTGGCACAGGAGCGTCTGTGGGCGTATATCCAGGTCCCCAGAAAACTTGGAAACATTCCATTTTAAAGAACTGTAACTGTGGCTAACAAACCGGCTGCTGTATTGAGCTCAGAAGGAAGTCTTTGTAGCAGTGTGGAAGGAACTGAGGTTATTTGCATAACATCCAGCAGCCTTAGTGGGAAGAGTTGGCAAGAGGACAACAGCAGGGTAGGCAGCATGGAGCTTTTTATCTTCTGACTTGTCTGTTAGTGATTCCGTTCTTAAATCATAAAATGAGAAGAGAAAGACTTGAAGATTTTGAAGGAAATGGGACAAGCGAGTACTCATGATCTTACTGACAGCATTCTTGGTGGAAGTGATAGTTCATTACATTTACCAAATAAAATAAGTTTATATCAGATAGTATCAACGTCATCTCTAGATGCTTGTGAGTTGCTCAATTCTTATTATGGAGAGAGAAAACCATTAAAAATAACAACTACAGGATAACATAATCACCATCGACCAGCTGTCAATCAAAGCATGCTATTGTGCTAAGTTTTGGAAATTTACAGAAATGGTCAGTGCTGTAACACACATTTTACATTTAAAACAGGCAGATTTTATCTATTATGCCAACTTTTTTTTTTTTAAGTTTCCTAGTATGTCTTAAACAAATATTAGTATTTGAAGATGTGATCAAATTTTCAATAAAATGCCAACCACGAATTCTAAAACAGGCATTTCTTCTTCTGTCTTTCCAGCTTCGCTCTGTAAAGAATAATAATACTCTTTAAATGTTACCTTTTGTAAAGTACCTTTAATTAAAATGCTCAGGCCATGCTACATGAAGTGTTTAAGGCAACACTACCAGAAAAGATTGTCTTGCCTCTGGGTTCTTTCCTGCTATTTGCAAATAGAGCACTTTGTGAGACTAAATGGTAAATTACACTATGGATTTGGATTCAAAATGACTAGGGTGGTAGTTTATTTGTTACTACCCCTTTTTGCCTCCCGCCACTTCATGTCCAATTTAATTTTGACCTACAGTTACATTCCTGTCCCAGTTCACAACTTTTGCACAAATGCGTATCATGGAAAAAAGTTAACAGAAGGGAAGAAAAGAATTGAATTTTAGTAGGATAAACAGTATTGGCCTTACATGTATTTTTCCATTTTGTAAGAGCTTATTTTTTATTAAAAATAATTTCACAGAGTAGCAACTTCTGTGAATGGATTTGTGTAGGAAAAGACAAGAAGTCTAGAAGAAGTGATTCTCCATAATTGAAAAAATTAATCTTCAGTAAGAAGCTAAATATTCTTCCTGATATGAAAAATTGCACTCTATTTATTCTCAGTACTTCTTTTTCTTGCATAATTAGAAAGATGATTCTGGAGTAGCTTAGTCTTCTTTCATTGTTTTTTATTTGCTAAAGTTGACTTAATGTGAAAACTTTACTATTCATATAAAGAACACTTCCAATAAATATTTTGTATAAAAAATAAAAATGCTGTCAGCTGTTCATGTTAATGTGAATCTCATGGAAGTTTTAATGTATCTCACCACTACAATATTAGTTGTGCCACAAAAATGCTAAGTATGTTGATGGGTACTTTTCTTTTATGTTGTATTGTTATAAGTCTGTGTTTAAAAATCCTACCTATTTTTTCTGAACGATTGTTTTTCCAAACAAGTTAATGTATAGAATTTTTGGAGTCTGATAAGAAAACCAGGACTTTATTTTACTTGATGTAATTAGCCATCAGACAAGTTTTGAGGAATTCATACGTAGTTAAAGTTGCAATATATAAACATATCTTTGGATATAGATAGCAGTAACAATGAGTTGCATAGAAACCATCATATTCATGATGCTAGCTTGTGTCTATTGACTCATTTTAGCAGACTCTTCAAGTTTGCTGTATGAAATGCATCTTTGTGTTGTTTCTTTTTCTTTTTTCTGACACCCAGAAAAAAAATACTCTGAACTTTTATTTCAAATTAATCCTTTTCCTCCCTGCCTCACACTTTTTTTTTTCTTTTTTTTTTTTCTCTTTGGGAGTTTCTGTGGCATTAAATATAGGGAGAAAAAAAAATCATTTTCTGAGCTCCTCTCGTTATCTCTTATCTTAACTGAAGTAAGTGGAGAATTCATATTTCGGTCTAATTTGACCTGGCTTTCTTTAAGTCTCATAAAGGCATATATGTTTGTTAGTCTAGTTTTATGTGATGCATTAAAGTATGTGCTCTGCTTGTGAATGAATCTTCACAGGATGAGTTATAATCTTCTTTGAGGTCATTAAAGTTTTTAAAGATATATATATATTTTTGTCCTAGAAATTCCAAATTTGTAAGTAATTTAAAACTTATCAATAGGGCTACTCTCTTGTCTGGTTTATGGAAGGCAGCAGATGTGTTCTCCAGTATAGTAACTACATTAATGATCCACATTTCCAGCTAGTGAAATGTTAATGTAACAAACAAAGCTGTTTTGCACTCTAAGTAAAGGAGCATAAGGAAATCTGTTAGAAATTACATGTACTCACTGAGTTATCATAGAAAGTTTACTAATTCTTAAAATGCTCTTTTAAATGGAAAATTTTGATTTGTCTATTGTCCTATCTGTTTTCATATATTTTACTTACATTTTTACCACTCTTGCTTCAGTAATTCCCATATTAATCAGTCTCAGGCAAACATTAAAAAGATGTCTTGGAGATGACTGTACTCTCATGTTGTGTAAAAAACAGTGATTAAGTAGATATTAGGCATGTATTATTACTGTCAATATTGGGGGGAAAAAGAAAAGGACAGAATTGTACATAGCTGATATGTTTGTCAGAACCTGTCAGCTGGCTAGACAGTGTACATGTACTGGTTGGCCAATGAACAGGTGTGCAAGTCCAAACTACTCACATCCTGTGGGGATCATATAGGAAACTGGAATTTTTGCATTTATTGTGTTTTAAGTGTCAGAGCATATAAAACCACAAGAGACATTCTCATTAGTTTCAGTTTCATGGGAGATAGTATGTATACAAACAACACTGAAAGCTTACCATTGTTGACTATAAACATTTTAATACGCTTTGTTTTCATTTTTTTCTAAACAGATAAAAAACATTTGACTGGATTAATACTGAACTGAATGCATCTGAACGGAAGGAAATGTTTTAAGATTGCTCTCCTGGCAGAAGTTGGACAAAAATGGGACACTGAGAGTTCTGCTTACTCTTGTGGGAAGACTGTAACTGTGTATTTACTTTGGGGTTTACTGGCCCGTGAAAAAACAATGTAATAATAAAACTAACAGTACATTTATGTGACTTTAGTGGTTCCCCTCCCACTGACTGGACATGAGTGATCAAAGGTCTTTGCAAGAAGATAAGCACAAAATCAGCAGAACTTCTTCAAAGTTCAGGGAGTCTTCAAGAAGCATGCAATCTGATGATTATTTTGCTAGAAAACTTAAGGCTTTGAATGGTAGCATGGGTCCTCCTGTTCCTTCAAATGCATCTAGCAAATCTGAGAGTAGTCAATCGAACGGTACACCAGCTGTGCCTAAAATGGGTGTTCGAGCAAGGGTATCTGAATGGCCCCCTAAAAAGGATTGCTCTAAAGAGCTGAGTAAAGCTGCTTGGGAAAACAGACCACCAGCTAGTTATGAAAGCGTTGGATCAGTACATCCAAATGGACAAAATGACCAAAATGAAGGGCAGCAAGAAGAGCTGGAACTGGAATTTGCAGAGGGAAAATACTCTATTGGGGATCTTTTTGTTCATTCCCCTCAAAGGGGACTTCATCCCATAAGGCAGAGAAGCAACAGCGATGTGACAATAAGTGATATTGATGCTGAAGATGTTTTAGACCAGAATGCTGTCAACCCAAATACTGGAGCAGCACTTCATAGAGAATATGGCAGTACTTCTTCAATTGACAGGCAAGGATTGTCTGGAGAAAATTTTTTTGCAATGCTAAGAGGATACAGAGTGGAAAATTTTGAACATAAAGCCCTTGCTCCTTTTGGATTTCCTGAGTTTTTCCACTGTGATCCTTCAGTTTCTCCAAGTCTACACGCTGCTGCACAGATTTCCAGGGGAGAATTTGTCAGGATTTCTGGCTTGGATTATATGGATAGTGCCCTGCTTATTGGTCGAGAAAGGGAGAAATCTTTCAAGAGGAGACTAAAATCAGAAACGGTAGAAACGTCTCTGTTTAGAAAATTACGAACAGTTAAAAGTGAACATGAAACTTTTAAGTTTTCTTCTGATCTGGATGATAGACTCGACAGAAATGTTCGCTCTTGGAACTGTCAGAAGTGTTTTGCACATTACGATGTCCAGAGCATTTTGTTTAACATAAATGAAGCAATGGCTACCAGAGTAAATGTGGGAAAAAGGAAAAATATAACCACTGGGGCTTCAGCTGCATCACAAACTCAGATGCCAGCAGGCCAAACGGGAAACTGTGAATCGCCTTTGGGAAGCAAAGAAGATCTCAATTCAAAAGAGAACTTAGATGCTGATGAGGGTGATGGGAAAAGTAATGACTTAGTATTAAGTTGTCCTTACTTCAGGAATGAAACTGGTGGGGAAGGAGACAGACGGATTGCACTTTCCAGGGCAAATTCAGCATCTTTTTCTTCAGGTGAAAGTTGTTCTTTTGAGTCGTCTCTGAGTTCCCATTGCACAAATGCTGGTGTTTCAGTGCTAGAGGTACCAAGAGAAAACCAGTCGATTCACAGAGAGAAAGTGAAGCGTTACATCATAGAACACATTGATCTTGGAGCGTATTATTACCGCAAATTCTTCTATGGAAAAGGTAATTTCTTCTAATGCGTGCATGTCTCAAATCGGTTGGATTAGATTTTACTTGCTTAGGAAAAAAATAAAATTCTTCTCTATGGGAAGACCTAAGTATTACTGGGGATCTTGAAATGTGCTACTAAAGTTAAGCCTCTTAATATTTCCCTATGGGTAAGCAAAGAGTCCAGTGGCTTATGTGTAAAGATATGCAGTACTTGCCTAAATTCGCTAAGTGTTGGATCACTTAAATTGGTAGATGAAGTAACTTCTCTGTTCCAAAACTTTCTTCGAGGGCAGGAAAAAAAAGATCAGTTTTATACCCAGAAAAAGCTGTGGAAATACCAATACTCATAATGGAAATCATTATTTCCTAAAAAGATGTTTCCAGAAGAAAACATTTCATTATCAAAGCTCATGACTGCCTTCTAAATTAAACTGTCTTCTTGTGTCTCTAGGGTGTTTACTGTGCATACATATGTATGCTGATTAAACGCAGAGCTGTTGACAGTATTTAATTTTTGAGCCTTAAGAAGATTGTTGTATGCTTTTCTCCTCTCCTTTTACTCTTTTGAGTATCATCAAACTGCAAAGTAGCAGGGTGCTCTTCTCAGTAGAGTAACTAACTTGGCTTGAATTGTTATTCAGAGAGGAGATTTCCACTCTGATCTGCTTTGGCTCTCTGTATTCAGCACTGCCTTGCTCTCAGTGTGTTTTAATCCCTGTTTTTGTGAGAGGCAGAAACCCAAAATACTCTCTGGCCTATCTGTTATGAGTTCCCGCTCAATCTTTTTGCTGCTATTAAAAGAACGAAAAAAAAGGAACAAAACAAAGAACAAAAAGCAAAACAAACAAACAAAAAAACAACAGATGCCCAAACCTAAGACTTCCTGAAATCATTTTTCCTTTGTCTTCTAACTGTATTTGAACAGCAGGAAATAAGCTCTATACTGTATTCCTTCCTGTACTCCTTGCTCTTGTGACCCTTCATGAGAGACTCGAAAGAAAGTCCAGTAAGGTTTAATAACATGATGGAAGCCTAGGACATACAGATTGTAAAAACGGTGTATTTAAAAGAAAAGGAGGGAAAAATCTAGAACTGTCATGTATGAGAAAGAAAAAGGCACATAGCTAAGCAAGGATGGGCAGTAAATTCAAGCATTCAAAATGGCTTCTATGCTAGGCAGGTTGAAATGGACCGAAAAGTGCTGAGGGAGTCAGAGTGGAAGAGAATGAAGGGAAACTTGTGAGGGTAATGTGTATTATTTGAAAGGCAGAAGAGAAGATTGGCATAGAAAGAAATAATTGTCAATGGAGAAATGTTGTGGTATAGTAGGAAGAAGGAAAAAAAGACAAGGACTAAGTCAAATAAAAGATGACTTGTTTGTGAAATTCTTTTGCAGTGGAGGTGTTAAAGGTTCCAAAGAGCTGAACATTTTTGTTTTTGCAATAAAAACAGTGTTGGAAGGAGAAAGAAAATACAAAGAGAAAACACTTTAAGATACCTGAAACAAAGTTAATGTTTTTTCTTGAAAGCTGATGCAAGTGAAGTTATATTTAAGTAACTAATGTTCTGATGATGAATGATCTCTTGATTAAAAATAAAGTGTATTTATGTTAGTGTAATAATGAAAACTTAAATAGTACCTGAGAATTGTACTCCATATGGTGTAATACTAGTGAATGTGAATTGTTAATGTCCTTGTTACTAAGTGCTCTGTGGGTAATGTTCTTCAAAAGTAAATACCATGATGCATTTGGTATTCAGGAAGAAACTGTTACGGTTTCACCGTTAAAATCATATATATGCCATGCCCTCTCCCGTATTAAGTTTCCATGGAACAGTAACAGAAGCTGTAGAAGAGAAACCTTTATTTGATAACTCTTAAGAGTAAAAGAATAAGCAAGTCAGGGCACACATAGCAAAAACTCAGTTTTTGGTATCTGCTATCTGAGGGGATCAGGCATGTATGGAATCTCCAGATTACCTCCCACTGGGCGCAGTTTTACCTAAAAAAAAAAAGCACATAGAGGATATAAAACAGGTATTTTTCCTTCAGCGCCAAAATGTCTTGCTGTTGTGCTGATCTCCTGTGCAAGAAAAAATGACATGTGCGTACCGAGACTTGATACTATTCTGTGACACTGAGTTATCCTAGCTGATTGTTCAGTGAATTGTAGATTTAATAACACAGTTGAATTTAGCAAAATAATTATGGAAGGATGAAATGAAAAATGTAGCAAATAGTCACTTGCATGTAGAGACATATGTAATGCTACTGATTTTCTTTGCCTTCAATAACATATCTGTGATAGAGAAACAACTTTCTGCATATGTGATTTAATTCACAGTTTTATAATTGGCACTTGTCAGCATACAAGTTTTATTTCTGTTTTAAGATGCATTGAAGAAACACCCGGGCATGTGTAGCACTAATTATTCCATTCCCTTTGAAGAAATGAAAGATTTGGAATTCAATCTTCTGAAATGAGCTGTAGTTTTATATTGCATATTTATAAGCATTGTAACTATTGTTAAAATCAAATCCAACAAGACTGATGTAAAATATGTTAATGTTTATGAAAAATATCTTCAGTTTCCAGTTAAGGTTATCAAAAGCTAGAACATCTTATTTTATCTAATGGTTTTGATTTATTTATTGTGTCCTTCAGTGAACTACAATTTTGTGTGATGGACTGAGATGAGAGGGGGGAAAAAATTGTGTTGATTTTTTTAAAAAAGGATAATTGAAGCATGCTGTTATTGTCATTGAGTTGTCCTTTTCCTTTTGTGTGATTATCCTCATAATACCTCAAGACTTGACTGTTATTACTATGCTTTTTATTTGTGGGATGCTTGCTAACAGTTTTTACAATTGTTGGATTTATGAACTGATATTGAAGTGGAAAAAAATGTCTTAAAAGAAACGTGCAGGCTTAGCAAACTTTTGGTATTAACTCAGAGTTCTATAAGACCTTCATGTAAGAAGGAATGTTGACATCTGTTCCTCAAAATGACAGATAGAGTATTTACTGTCTCTCTTCAAACAGCTAGAAAATAGCATTTTCCTCTTTCATTTCAAAAAGATGATACTTTTAATTCAACGTAAATAAATTTAGTGAGCTTAATGAGTTTGTAGCTTGAGATTAAAACACTAAGAAATAAAACAACAACTTACAATTAAAAATACTGACTCTAAACATTGAAATATATACATTCATAACATTTTAATTTTTTTCTCTTATCCGCTAACGTCTTGTACAACATATCTGCCAAGCTTGCATTTTTCTGCTCAGTAATATAGCTGCCAAGGTGCCTGGTAAATGTGGAATACAGTTTTCCCTACCTTGAAACAAAGAGCTATACAAACTAAGTTCACCCTTTGTCAAAGCTTGACTAAGCAGCTATGGGGAGTTATGTTGTTCAGAATGTTTGACCTATGAATTTTATTCTCTCATGCACACACAAATTAATATTTTTATAATCTGTACAATCTTGTTCCATTGATTTGTTAAGTTTACTAATTGAAATTCAAAGTTTTGACTTAACACTATGAAGTATGAGCCATAATTAATCCATGCAGATATAATGGCCAGGATGGAGATGGAGAGAAGAATGTAGCATAGCTGGTGAGCATGAAAGAATAGGTTTGTCTGTGCCTTTTTGATCCCAGGTGTTCCTTGCAAAAAAATTTTTCTGTCTATAATGTGCTGCTACTCGTTTTCTTTCCAGTGGGAGATGGACTGTAACCACCACTTTATAGACAGAGCTTGGGAAAATTACTGGAAATATAATTTAAAATTGATTTGACAAATAAGTCTGTCATTTACATAATTAGAGATAACTTTATCTTTTTGTATCCATTCCAAGCGTGGGATCTCTGGGATGACTTCCCAGCAAAAGAAATTTTGTGAAAACTTCCTTATTCATTTCTGAAAACTTTCTTATTCATTCATGAAACTAGTTTAATGTAGGTAATCTTAAAAGAACAAATCAATCTATTGCATCGTTACTATTTAAAACCTAGAGTTACAGCATAAACCTGTTTGGGGGAAAATTCCAAGGATCATCAGTCCAATTCGCTATTAAAAGCCACCTTTAAAAGTAGATTCTGAGCAACCTGTTCAGAACCTTGTCTCTCTAGATTCATTCTATTTTCAGAAATAGAGATTTCACAAACTCTCCTGGCATCCTGCTCCTTTATTTGATTCTCCATTATGGGGAGCAGCATTTTGTAACTGAGGAATCTTGTCCTTTCTTTCTTACCTTGGAGAAGAGTCTGGTTCTCCCTTTGCTGTTGCTCTCCTTCAGGTGGTGGGATGAGACAATTGCTCTCCTTGTACTCTTCTTAAGGCTGTGAAAATTCATCTTCAGGCTTCGGTTCGTCTGTTACATGCTCCAACTTACTGTTGTCTTCAAAGATTTCTTTCTAATTGTCTGTTGGATTTGTATCCAGTTTTGGACAGAGGGTGACAACATTGCATGTGTGGTCTCAAAAGTGCCAGACAAAGAGGAATAATCTTTTCTTTTGACCTACTAGAATATTCCGACTAGCACAGCCTGGAGTGTGCTTAGCCTTCGTTCCTACCAAGCTGTTCTGCTGACTGCTGTGGAACTTGGTGCTCACCTGGGCCAGAGCTGCTTCTGAAATAGTTTGTCCCAAGCCCATGCCTTTTCATGACCTTTCTCTGTCTGAAATGCAGGTCTGTGTCAGTCTTTGTGTTCTTAGACTGCTGAGGTCCCTCAGAAATGCAGCTATAACCTCCAATACATGAACTCTTTCCCTTGAATTTAGACTTGCTTGTGAAATTCCATCCCATCCTTCAAATCTTTAAGAAAGGGTATTAATCAGAAGCAGCTCCTGTCTACTATCAACTTTTGATACAACTCCTTTAGCAACTGGCCACTAAATGGAATTTATATTGCTTATCAGAATCATTTTAGGACAGTTGTCCAGTTACTTTGTCTACTTTGTAACTTCTATGTCCAAAGCAAGTATTTTCAGTTTACATACACAGATACTATGGAAGGCTATCAAAAGCATTGCAAAAATACATGTTGTTGGCATTCACTGCTGCATCTTCATCCACAAAACTAGTTATCTCATTGTAGAAAGCAATTGGTTTGGTGATATGCTGTTTGCATTTAGTAGATCTATTCAGGCTAATCCCAAGCATCTTTTTATTGGCTTCCATTATAATTTTTTCTTTAATCTGATTAGGGCCTAATAGTCCCAATTTAACCTTACACAAAGATTGAAGAGTCACTAGTCTCAATTTTCACTTCTTGAAACCGAATTACTGAATGTAAAGTGTTAAGCAAGAATAAGAGTAAACTGAATGGAATGAAGGAACCTACATGGTACCTTATTTGTTTGGAGACTACTAACTTTTATTAGGAACTTTATCTAGATAAAGTTTTTTCAAATTAGTTTCTTACAATGTCATGTAAAAAAATAACTATTTCGGTATCAGAAGTTGAACTTAATTATGGGCTGTGTGATGAGGTATCATTCTACTAATCAAAGTTCATATTTTGTGACTTACATGCTTACTGTACAGTAAGTACAGAGTACACCCAATGTATTTACAAATCACTGCACTCAATTAGAAACAGTACTTCTTTTGGTGCAAAATTTTTTGATGTAGTTTGAACGTTTTCTGGGAGATTCACACTTCATTATTCTCTTCTTTCTTCATTCAATTTTGTGCAAAAGAGCATCAGAACTACTTTGGAATAGATGAAAATCTTGGACCTGTAGCAGTCAGCATCCGGAGGGAGAAGGTTGAAGATGCTAAGGAGAAAGAAGGATCTCAGTTCAACTATCGTATAGTTTTCAGAACAAGTGAGGTAATATTATTTCGGTAATATTATTTCAGTAATTCTGCAGAGGAAAGCTGACTTAGAACTTAGGGTGCTAGTTGTTTGCTAACTTGGAAAGTAAATCTGTTATTGGGAAAGTAATGTTTCTTGTACTGTTAGTAAATGTAGTCGCTACCTAGATTGAAGTTCTTCTCTTCACTGCTACATACAATTTTTATTTTTAGATAGGCGTCCAAAAGGAGGTAAGTTGGCTGAAATTAATATATCTGCAAGAGGTAAACAGGGAATCAGGTAATAAGAACAAACCTGTGGGCAAATTTGGACCAAACTGATAAATGTTATGCTTCTAAGGATTGGAAAAAAATGATTAAGAAATGCAGGGGAAAAGAGAGGGGGAAAAATATGAAAGTGAGTACTAAAACTTAAGTGTACTTTTGAGTATTCTATTTCAAACTATTTTCTTAGAAGCTTTTTTTTTCTGTGAGACGTGCTTTATGCACTTCAAATAATTTGTGGAAAGAACTTTACAACTTCCTAAGGAAGAGAAATGGAGAAGTGCTGCTCTCTTCTCCTTCTCAGGGGTAACCTATGATAGGATGTGTGTGACTGGCAGAAGGTCGCGTCAAGGGTATTAAGAAGTGAAATACTGAAACGGCCTTCACAGTGAGGTGGCTGATGCCCCAGGCCTGACAGATTCAAAAGAGTTCAAGGATAATACCCTCAACTATCTGCTTTAACTTTTGGTTAGCCTTGAAATGGTTAGACAGTTGGACTTAACGGTCTTTGTAGGTTACTTCTAAGTGGAACTATTTTATTCTATTCTATTAATATGTTAATAAGATAAGTACTTTAACTGGAAGAATAGCTTTCATTATTATTATGGAAGGACATTTCTCTTAATTTTTATTTCAAATCAATTAGTGTCTCTTGCAAAAATAGTTTATTTATGACAGCAACTATGTCTGATTTGCATGCAAATGCACAATGTTATTATCCTTATGACTGCTTGCCTTTTATTACTATTAAAACAAGTTCTTGATATCTCTGGGCTCATGCACTTCTTACAAACATGCAGAAACAGATTTTTTTATGGCTAGTTTTTTCCTTCATTGCCAAAAAAAGATGTGCCTCTGTTTATGGAGAGTAGTGATTTAGGTTACTCACTTCTACGTAATGTTTCTTTTTGCCAATAAAGACAAGTTAGCGTGGCTTAAAAAATGGATAAGATAAATGAAGGTGCCATTAGCCGTGGCTTACCTTGTCTGTCCAACCTCACAATCAAGTACCATGTTTTCTAGAGTAATATGACATTAAAATTAATGATTTTTAGCTTTCCTAGTGATTTAAAATTCTATTTTAGAAAAAAATAAATCTTCAGAATTTTACTGAGTTAATAAGTTCATCAGTAAATCTCTTTAAACAAAACATAGAAGCATTTCAGTTGGAGAAGATCAAGATCACCAATTCCAACCATCAGCTTGACTTCCTGAGTCTCATCACTAAACTGTTTCCCTTATTGCGATGTTTTGATATCTCAAATATCTCCAGAGATATGGACTCCACCACTGCTCTGGGCAAGCCTCTTTTAACACTTAACCAACCTCTCCATAAAAAAATTCTTCCTAATGTCCAATCTAAACCTGTCCTGATGCGACTTGAGGCCATGTCTGTTTGTCCTGTCACTTGCCATGTAAGAAAGGAAACTGGCACTCTCCTTGCTGCAGCTTCTTTTGACGCAGTTGTAGAAACAATGAAGTCTCTCCTCAGGTTCCTTTTCACCAGACTAAACAAGCCCAATTTCCTGTATTGCTTCAAATAAGTTCTTGTTTTCTATTCCCTCCACCAGCTTCATTGCTCTTCTCTGCATGCTTTGGAGCAATTCAATATTCCTGTTGTTACAGGGACTTAAAACTGAACACAGTATGTGAGGTGTGAACTCACCTGTTCCACATATGAAGAAGCAGTCACTTCTCCTGTCATGTTGATTATAAATACATAACTGAGATAATAAGAGCCTGTGTCCTCTGTAAAAGTTATCTAGCAATCTTTTTACTCATTTAAGAAAATTGAATACATTGATATTTTTCTTCATACTTTGTTTCATGCTTTTTGTAAAACCTGAACACATTATCTAAAATTCTTTCTAGTATTATAATTAAAAATGCTTTGTATCTTTATTGAAGCTTACTACACTTAGAGGAGCAATTTTAGAAGATGCTATACCATCTACTGCAAGGCATGGCACAGCAAGAGGTCTGCCTCTCAAAGAAGTACTAGAATATGTAATACCAGAGCTGAGCATTCAGTGCCTGAGGCAAGCATCCAACTCACCCAAAGTACCTGAACAGCTACTTAAATTGGATGAGCAAGGGGTATGTAATGTATGACTTTTATTTAAAGATAATTCAATTAGAATATATTTGTGGCAGTGGGGATTTAAAATATTTTGCAGATAATATTGATAAGCCTGGATCTGTAATGCAGATCAGTCACATTTTTTATTTTGGCAATATTTACTTATGAGCTCTGCATTTCTATTGACAAAATGAGGTTAACTTTTCTAAATAAATTATTTTAAATATGTTACAGCTTGAGAAAAATGATTAGGCTATTGCAATCCTCTTTAGACCAGTGAGTGGGATTATAACTAAACTTCTAATGTCTGTATTGAGTTATTTCCATGATCTTTTTTTGCCCTGTATATACTGTGTACAAATACTGTATGAAAATGAAAATACTTCTAATATGTTTCCTTAATACTGCTTACAGGTAAGAATGCAAAAGAATATAACATATCTCTATATCTTAAATTTTTATTTCTTTTAACACTAATTTTCTGATTAACTTTTACAGTAGATTGAATAGAATCTTCCTTGGTTCAAACAATGGAAATTATAATTGAGACTATGTAATTAATTAACTGCACCAGTAATGAAATAATCACCATTTTCCCCTGAAAATTTATGCTTATGAAATTTGTGTTCAATAAAGAGAATCAGCCTCTCTAGAAGCTTGTAGGTAAATTCATAGCTTATGAATAATTTGGAAGGACAAACTTACAAAGGGATTTCATTGAAGTGTTAAAAACTTGTTTTATTACATTTAAAGTGAAGATTACATGTTCTGTGTAAAAGTCAATATCTGTCTGTTGAAGCTGATGGATTCTGTTGTTTAAAGCAGTGGTATAATTTTTTTTAATGCTAATTCAGTTTCAAACGTGGTTGCGTCAAACATTATTGGTGTCTACCAATCTTTTCCTGTGACAAAGTGAAGGTAGAGTGAGGAGTATTTCTTTTTGGTTTAGACTATTAAGCTGGTTTTGTGTGCATGTTTTATTATTTCTCTTTGCTGTAGTCTTTGAAGAAAACTTCTAATTTGAAATTAATTTTGTCCAAGGTCCATATTTTTTACTGTTTTTGTCAGTGCTTCTGGTAAAACAACAAAGGAAATCAGTAGTGCTCTGTTCTGAATATGAGAGTTCTTGATCTCCTGTTGCTCTCAGGATTTCCTGTTTGAGTTCCAGAATGAATTTAGATTTAGATCTAATAAATAATATTCATTTCCTAAAGGCACTGGATAGCCTAGAGAGCAGGGAGTACTTGTTTAGTTGACTTCAGTGAGATATTTCCCAAACTCACGAGAAGTATTTCTGAAAAATAGTTATGGAGATCAGTAACTTCAATGAGTAGTGTAGTTTTAAACATCAACTCTTAATTTTGAGGCGCAGTGGTAATAGCACTACTGATTCTTAGTACTTGGTTCTGAAAATTCAGTCTTGCTTTTAAATTGACTGTCACCATGCAAAATGTAGTGTTAATTATTTTATATACTGCTTCTTATGGGATAATTACTTAGATATAAGCAGAAAGCTGTGCATAGAACCGGCATGAGATCCATTTATGCTTTTAATCCCCTTATGTACTTTATGCTTTCAGTTTATTAATTAAGTAAATATAAAAAGTTATGCATTGTAGCTGAAAGTGATAAGTGCCTGAAATATCATGAATTTAAAAATATGAATCGTGATCTAGAGATTTAGTACTGTCATCAGAATAATAAGTATTTTGTATAACAGTCTATTACATGTTTGCATAGTTCTTCAGCAGACTGAAAGTTCTTTCAGTGTTATGAAGCAGGTAGTGAAAGAAATCAGTAGTTCCAGTGAAATCTAAAGTGGGTTGTGGAGAAAACATGGCTAAAGCATTGTCCTTAAAATGACAGTAGAAAGCTGATGCAAAGTAAATGGTTGACATGATTTGAGAATGTAAGTAGTTCCCAGTTATTCTGCCATGTGCTGATCAGTGTTAGATTTGACTGTAAATTTACAGGAAAATTCATTAGTTTATCTACAACCTTGACAGGATTTCTTTTCTCTTTAATTCCACTCCACATTTCTACTAATGGTTTATGGTATATATACTTTTTGATACCAGTCATCACTCTATGAATGTTCACTTCTCAAACTAAAGCTTGAGATCACAAAAAGCCCTAAGAAAATATGAGCTTTGAATGTGGTGATATTTAGCTGCTTTTGAGGTTCCTTTCCAGAAAAACTGTGAAATCTCCACATGGTAAAAGGCATCAAGTTGTTATGTGATAAAGAATCTATGCTGTTTAAGACGACGAGGCACCAAGGTTCAGTAATGAGTGATTCTAACTTGAAGTTGTCATTTTGAGGAGTTCTATGCACAATTAATAAATCACAAAACACTCAAGTATGTCAATAAATTTAGACATTATTTTCTGATTATATGTTATTAAATTGCTCTCAATTACGCTAAACACAGTATTTCTTGTTTAGAAATCATGAGATCAGAACCATGTCTGAAATTATGTATACTTATGTAAGCATGGAATGCCATTCCAATACTGGCAAACTTTATCAATTTAAATTTTCTGATATTCTGATATTTTCACATCAGTTGAATCACCTGTTTAAGATACTCCCAAAGCTCGTTTAAGTATTTCTTTCTTAGGCATTGACTTTCTACAGGTACCTTGATTTCTGCCTCTACACAGGCCAAATGATTCTGAGCTGAGTTACTTTGCTTAAATCTACTAATCTTGTGGGCATGAGTGCTCCTAGTGCATGGGTGGGAGGCTCAGATTATTGCAAGCATGTTTGCAGCTGCTGTTTTGTTAGGGAATAGTGGTATTGATAGAATCAACCTTGTATAGGATCATTTAGAATTAGCAATTCTTGTCCATGAATTGAATACCCAGGATTAAGTGCTTCATAGGCACGATGGTTTTAAATCTTTGTCTTTACTATTTCTGAAGGAGAGTGTTTTAGCCATGAAATGACAGGACATTTTGGAGGATACTTCACTTTTGTTTGGAATTAATACTAATGATTCTGTATCTAATTCAAAAATTACTCATCTGGGAAAGAATGAAGGAGCATCACTGCAAATTTCTATACTGTATATTTTACCCAAGTGGTTCCCTGACTTGCCATTCACTTGTACTGTTAGTTGTTGCCACTACTATCGTAAAGTCCAGGAAATTAATTTAAGTTCCCTGTTTTTTAAATTGGAGTGTATTAGACAATGAGCTGGGGTAGAGGTGGCAATGTGCTACAAGCACTCTCATTCTCTGCTGAAAAGTGTCAAGTAACAGTACTGCTTCCTATAATCTGATATTTATATGAGCAGTTCTTCCAGTTTCTTCCATTTAGGGTTCATGCTAGCTTTACACTGAATAAAAAGTTCCTGGCATGCAGTCCAGAATGTTTTATTAGCTACATAGCTCTCCCCAGGCACTCTTTCAATGTGGAGATCAATCAGGGAGGCATTCTGGATGGATAGTATATATGGCAATCAAGAGGAAATAGCAAGAGCAGACTGGGATCTTAACCCTGCCTTTCCCCAGAGATTAGAGGTCTAACTCAGGCACCTTCAGCAGCGCACACATCCATACCCCTGAATCTTCTTCTACGTGATGACCCATTTCATTTCAAACTATGGTTATTTCTAGTTGATCTGTGCTCTGTGTGGTCTAGGCTTAATGTTGTTGCAGTGTCACTCCTCATTCCTGTCCTTACTGAGCCTGTATGTATTCTATATTCCTAACTGATCCCTGGTTAATGACCTTCAGTCAGAATATGTAGAGAGCACATAAAGATTCACCCTATGAAAAGCATATATCAAATGGAGAGGATGGACTGGGACTTGTGAGAGAGGGGAAAGGGCTGCCATTGTATATTATTACAGTCTGTTACATACCAGTAGATCAAGTCCTGTAGTGTGCTTTTACATGTATATAGATCTGCTGAAATTGCAGAGTAGGGCATTTTATACAAGGTTACATGGAAATAAATTGTCCCACTGATACTTTAATTTCATTACACGAAATGAACTTCAGTCTAGTTGATGTTTTGAAGGGTTTTGCTATTGATTTTAATAGTCTACTGCTATCCTAGTACTTCATTTCAATACATTTAGCTTTGGAGCATGAGATTCATAGTGTCAGTGATTCTGTCTGTAACCTACATTAATTTGGACATCTTTAGGATATTCTACTGTTGGTTGTGTATTGGTTGTGCTTGAAGGTAAATAATTAAACCAAGAATGCTGTCAAGTTAGACCCTGAATTTCATGGGACACAAGGAACCTCAATTTTAAAATCATGAAGCAGAAAAAATTAGGTTAGTAAAAGCATAGTGAGAGTTTCTATTCCTTCAGGGGTGATTTGGGGAACTGTAGGGTTTTTTTGTTTGTTTGTTCTAATTGATGCTTGGCGACTGCCTTGCATAGAACTCTCCAATAAATGTAACATTTCTCCATTTTACATGAAGTAGGAAAGATAAGGAACATTTGAAGTTTGGAATTATATTTTTGATGCTTTTTCTTCTGTATAGTGTGTGTTTCCTTGATTCAGTCCTTTAGAGTTTTAATTTTACACCTTTTCCTAGAAACTGCTGTGATAAAACATGAGAGCAGTAGCATTTCTGTGAATATAATATACTTAACAATATAGACTGTTTTACAAATGACTGAGGCGAAGCAGACCGTTCCTGTCACCTTTGATCTAATGTGAGAAACTGTCTAAATATAATTCCTGTTTTGGACACTAATCCTGAAGTTTAATTAGATCTGGTCTGAACATCTGGAGAGCTGAGTGGTGTGTATACAGACAGCGGATGGTGTCTGTCAGTTTGTGAAGCTCTACTGGTTTGTCAGTTAAGAATAATAGGAGTACTACATAGAGTTTCCAATTTGTCATTTTAAGCACGCATAAAAGTTGAGAAAACAGGACCATATTCCACTCAAGAAATAACTTTTTTTATATTAATACCCTACCATTGAGAATGATTTGTTTAAGAAAACTTCAACTACTGTTTGATTTCTAGCTTGAAGTATGTTGTTATAGAACTTGTATTTACATGTTAGAACCTTTGGAAACTGAATATTTTGTTGTTGTTGTTTAAACGGGCAATTTTATGGGGTGGACGCAAGATTTATTGAACAATAAAATGGAAATTATTGTTCTGTGAGTCTGTTTTTGTATTGCCTTGAGAGAAGCACATTTTCTGAATGGCTGCTATTACTGAATTAGAAGGTTGTGGAGGGGAAAGTTCACGTATAGGGAATGGTTCGGCTGAATCTTAAATAGAAGATCTAAGGGAAAATAAACCCACCTTGGACAAATACACAAAATTTGCCAGTTAAAATTCCAATACTATAACATGCAGTAGAGGTTGCTTCAGTACATCAGTAAGACAAAAGTTGTCTTGCGCTGTTTTTAGCTGTTTGAATAGTGACAATCTGGTTTTCTTTCAGTATATTTGTTTGCTTTTTGCTTTATATGGTGACTTCATTTCTCAAATAAGAACACAGTTTTGCATTTTCAAATATTTTCTGCTAGACATTAACAGTGTCAATATTATAATTTTCATTCATACTAATTTCCTTTACTCTGTAATTGTTTTTTTTTGTTTTATTTTCTATTTCAGCTGAGTTTTCAACATAAGATTGGTATCCTTTACTGCAAAGCAGGCCAAAGCACAGAAGAAGAAATGTATAACAATGAGATGGCAGGACCAGCTTTTGAAGAGTTCCTTGATCTGCTGGGCCAGAGAGTACGGCTAAAAGGGTTTAGTAAATACAGAGCTCAGCTAGATAACAAAAGTAAGTTATGTTTCTGATCTAGGGTAGGAACTGCTGTTCTCAAGTTAATCTTCTGCAAATATCATTTTATCTTTTCATTGTCATATCTTTGAATTTTGGTTAGTAATGTTATACGGTAGACAAGGATGATGAAGTATAGCAAAAATAGGAATTGCAGTGTTAACAATACAATGACACACATCTTTATTAGCTTTGCTCATCACTGCCCTTAACTTCAGCTTAACTCATTTTTTTTAGCTTAATGTGATTTTAACAGTATTTTGTCAACTGGTCACGATAAGCAGTGATCTTTTCTGCAGCTTGTCAGCTACATTCTGGAAAAAAAAAATCAGTTTTTGTATGCTATATGAGTGTGTAGTGAAAGAGAAACATAGTTAGCCAAGTACATCATTTTAAGCTATTAAATCCTGCTGTCCTGTGTATACTACATGTCCTTATAATCAAATGGGAAAGTTGCTTAAACTGTTAAAGATAAGCTGCCAAGAAGGAAACTGAGAAAGATATTATTAAAGGAAATTAAGGGAAGACCTTCTTGTCTTGTGTGGAATCTTTTGTCTTTTGGATAATCACAGAGATCTAGGAATAGATAAGTCCCAAGTTTCTTTGTTCTTCCCACCACTGTGTACCTGATCTAATCTGGTTCTTAGGATAATCTAGCTGCAATTCTTATCTATATGAAGTTATTTAAGACCAGTAGTGTTATTTCATTTGGTAAAAATGCTTTTCTGCACAAAAGCAGATGTGCTTCATTACTCAAAGAAATTTAGCTGTTTTTTTTCCCCCAAAATTTGTGAAATAAGTATTCAGAAAAGAACAAGGTGCAGAAAAACATAGTCCAGGTATGCTGTTTGCTAAAACTGTTAGCAGAGAAAAGTTTATAGTAGCAGCCATTCTGTAAATTCAGACAGAGGGGTACTTAAGAAATGTTCAGTGGAGCATCTGCTGAGTTAGAAAATTCCAGCTTACTTAAATAAGGGACTGAATTTCAAAAGAAACTTTCTGGCTTATTTTCAAAGTCAAAGTACTAAATTTAAATCTCTTGACTGAGTAGGATGTTGTATAAGAAACTTTTTTTTTTTAAAGTTAAACAATCTGCTTTTCTATAATTAGTATTTAAAAGGGATTATTTTCAAGATACTTTGTCCCTCTTTGCCACGCTCAGTGTAGTTTAAGCAGATATTTACATTGTAAGATCTAGCTGATTTCCCCTTTCTACATCTTCCAAACTCTGCCTGTCCAAAATGACACAAAGTTTATAATGAAATTAATTTCATTAAGGATTTTACAATAGAGGAATGCAATAATGGTTACTTTGTAAAATAAAATCCAAATAAGAAACTTAAGTGGAAATTATGCTTCCTATTTGTTATCAAACTAATTCATATTGTGTGAACGTAAATGAACATAATTTGTGCACACATAATTGATTAAGCCAATTGTAATATGAATGTATTCAAAACTATAAACACACTTAAATGCTTTCAAATTTAGGACTATAAATATACAGTGTAGTTACTGCTGAATGGTACACTTAGGTATATGTTACAGCAGGTTCCCTACAGCAGATTGCTTGAGAAAGCATCCAGATGGGTTTAGAATTGCCTATGGGTCCATTGCTCCTTGTCCTGGTGCTGGGCAGCACTGAAGGAGTCTACCCCCCCCCCCCCCCCCCACCTACCCTTTAAATATCTATGAGTATTCATAAACAATTATAACATATGGTCACTGCTTTCTAAATAAATAATATTTATTTTCTAAATAAACACTATGTAAAAGAATGCTAGAGAATGCTTATTACTTATTGCTTATGAAAGATGTAAAATTGTGTAAAAGAAATAGGCGAACATTGAAAAAATGAAGAAAAATTGAGATCTGCCTTGGCAGAGTAGAGTTCCCAAGCTCTTTCTTTGAAGGTAATTAGTCATACCTAAGTAATCCAGACATCAAAGTGAGTAACAGCAATTAATTTCTGACTGCAAAGTAAATCCCATCTAATTTGCTGTAAACGTTCTGAAATGTGAACTGTATTTCTAAACTACCTAATAAAAAGTCATATCTGATATGAAGTGTATTTCAATAATTTTTAAAACTCTGAAAATTCCCAACAAAATTATCTTTACATCGTTGTACAACATATTATGTACATATTCTGTGATTTTAAAATGTCTGATCTGCAGTATGTGTTTTACTGTGAGATTTGAAGTGTCATTGCCAGTACTTTATTTTTTGGTAAAGAATGGGATTAGTCAGTTGTCTTTATTAAGATTTTAAATAATAATAATAATATATGTATATAATACAAAACTAAATCATTTGTTTATTTATCCCATTGAATGTTAAAATCTTACAGTACTGGCTTATACAAAATTTGTTTATCCCCTAGGCAGCAATCCCTAAGAGTAACTTCTTGCAGAATCTGTCTGTCATAATATGAAGTTACAGAACAGATTTTTAGCTGATACAAATTGTTTTTATTCTATTGAAAAAAGTTTTAAATTGCATTAATAGATTTAAATCATAGCATGTAAAGAGTGGTGTCCGAAAAAGTCATATGAATGTTCTGTTTTACTGACCTTCTTATGATTAAATTCATTTTCAGCTGATTCAACAGGAACGCATTCCCTCTATACTACTTACAAAGATTATGAGTTAATGTTTCATGTATCAACAATGCTTCCATACATGCCCAGTAACAGGCAACAGGTATGTTATTTACCATTTTTATATAATTTTATTTTATAGATATTAACACAGAGTTACTGTTTCTCAAACAGTACTTATTTTAATTGAGCTGAATTGTTTTTATACGAAGTGTGTCTCATAATCTTGTGATTATGTTGGTTTTTTGCTTTTTTTTCTTAATCAAATGATTTTTGTAATATCTTTATACTTTATTAACTGATTCTATATTTACTTTTCACAGTGCTATTACACAGTATAGTTGCCCATGGTCAATCAGTTATTTTCAATTTGGAGTTGGTTTATATCTTACATAAGTTTTAAATGTTGCCTGGAATAAAGCTTGAAAACAGTCTTATGGTAAAAAATGTGCATGTGATAAGATTTCTAAATGACTCTACTTCATGCTGCAGATCTTAAAACGTTTATTGATGCATCAGCTTAATATTCAGTGCCTAATTGTATCCTTCAATGGGTCTGCTTGTGAAGTCAGAAAACTGCCGTGTACTTATTTCTGATAATTCTCTTTGCTTACCTGATTTTCAAAATATCTTTAAAGCATTAAGGATGGCTAAGCAGTAGCACAGCAACCAAAGTGTGCACCAATAAGGTTATTCTGTCTTGCCTGTCTCAGATATTTCTTATAACCAACTGAAAAACTACAAGCACATTTGGTATAATATATCAACATCATAACGTAACAGCAGAATTACTGCTCAGACTACTGATAGTTTCTGACTTTCTACACTACTAGTCTACATTTCTTTAACTCTACAGAAATAAATATTGTATTTATTTATAGAATATTATCTCCGTCTGGTGCGAGATATAAAGACTTGGGTTGTTTTGGAGGGTTGTCATGAAATGAAGATGCTATCTCATTTTTCTTTGTGAATGGTGTGCAGAAGTTGTGGCTAGTTATTGTTAAACCATACGATTTGCACCTTTAGTGTCTTGCCCTGTCAATAGGACTTGTGGAAGGAAAGAGATGTATCAAGGCAGCAACAAAAGGATACAAGAAAAAAAATAAAAATTCTTAATATAGGGTAAATGAAGTTTGCAATGGAGGTATGTAACGTGACTCAGGTAGTCAGTTCTCTTAACTCAGAACTCTTTAAACAGTTTCATCTAAACAGTTAAGACAACTGTGAATTTTACTGTATGACACAGGATTAGGATGTGGTGTAAAGAAACTAAATTAGGCATAAAAATATAAAAATTCTCTATCACGTGAATAATATGAATGTTTAGACAAATCATATATGAAAGTGTGTGCCTTTTAGAGGGCAGAATGTTCAGCTGCTTCACACACTCAGCTCTGACAGTAGCTAGTAATCAAGGTAACAAATTGTTATCAATATCTTCACTTCTCTGAATTTTTAATTACTATACAGGATTAATTTAGTAAGGAGTTGTTGTTTCTGTAATCTGTTGTAATGGTTTAACTCTCATTTGAAGTGTTTGCTTTGGTTTGCACACAAGAATACTTGGCTGTTTCATTTTTGTTAAATAGCCCAAGTTTTCCTACGGTACTGTACATTTTCAGTAATAACTTTAAATATTAAATATTAATATTTATTTAAATATTCAGAATATTAAATATTCTGAAATCCTGAAACACTCCAAAAACATTGTTATATTTCAGTTTATTAGTATATGTATAATATATTTGCAAGAACTTTCCAAGTTAGCAAGGCACAGATGAAGAAACTGTAATAGAAAAATTCTGAAAAATTCTGGAAAAAGTACATGTAAATTGGGAAAACTGTACATTCTTTTATGATATAATGCACTGAATGAGCTTGCCTTAAAGAAAAAAAATAAACGTTTTCATAGTTAATCACAGGCACTGACAGTAAATATGACCTTATTTGGAGTTTACTACTTTTATCATCTTTCATGACTTTCCCTTGTTTGTGAGGAAAGGATATCCTTTTGACTCGGTCCGCTCATTTTCACTATTGTTTGCAGTTTGTACAGCTGTACTGCTGTTCTGCTCAGCCACTCCCTATTCCTGTCCTTTCACTTCTTCTTCTACTTTCCTTACATTCTTGTCATTTCCTTAAGTGTCTCTTTATCGACAGGTGCCAGTTGTTGTAAATAACAGCCTTTTAACTCCATGGTTTTCCCCAGCAACAAACACTCCTTTCCCACAGTGTTTTAGTAAGCACTCATTGTCACTTTAACAGGTTCAGTATTTAGTAGAAGCATCATGTTGTTATTCATTGCTTTCTTGGGATCAAAATAATGCGTCAGTTTTCCAAGTTTAATACCATGTCTATCTGAAGACACCTCACCCCCACATTATTTTTAGGTGCTGGAATCTAGTACTATTTGCGCAGCACGGACACTGCCTTAATGAAGTGTGACAACAAGTTCACCCAAATGACCAGAATTTAGCCAGCCTTAATGTTCAAAAAGTATCTGCAATCATTATTAAATTTTCTTCTATCACCAAAATGAATACTGTGAAAAAAATTATCAAGGATTTTAACCTAGCTTTCACAAACTAAGTTAAAATTGGATTAGGTCTTTTTCCTTGAGACATTTTAGATGCTGAAGACCACAAATGCAGTTACGTCAGTTGTGCTTGAAACAGAACAGAGAGACACTTACAGGTGATGTGGAATGCAGATGTTGTTCGTCTCTTCAGGAGTCATCACACTAATTCTACGTAGCCAAAAAAGGGGAATTTTTTAGGGATTATGGTAATTTTCCTTTTGGATTCTATTAGTAATGAAGTCCTCCATTCAATAGTTACTTTTTATTAGCATATTGTATATTTACTGGCAATGAGGTTATCACACCCTCTCCCTACATCCTTTGTTTGACAATGACTGAGCAAAATACTGGATTACTCCTCATCATCTAGAAATAAGACCTTTGAAGAACAAGCACTGAACTTTTCTTAGATTCCAAATACCTGTGAGCCAAAACCAGGCCACACCAGAACTGTTTGTTGCTTCTTCCAGGACATAACTACGCCCTGCTTGGTCACTGATCAGGACATCCCTCTAGTTTTAGAGCCAGCAGGAGAACCAAAAACCAAGGTAATATTCACTTTGGCTGCAATATAGGCTGAGAACTTCCAGGTCAGCTGCTCCTTCCCTAGGACAGAAAAGAATGCCAGCCCTGGTGTGGCCAGTTCCTTTTCCTTCAGTGGCCTTTTCTTCAAGTCATGGTTTAAGGCCATCTCCTTTAAACTTTACCTTTGCAAAGTCCCTTTCCAAATCATTCCTTTGCATTTTTCCCATTCACATATTTGCAGTCTGCCTATGTACACATAGTAAGAGCTGAATAATCTAAATCAATTCAGTTTTCACCAGGTTTAATGAAAACTTGAAACAGATATGCAAGAGTGAAATGAACTTTTTGAATTTAACCTACTGCTGAAACGCTTGAGATAACCACACATATGCTTATGTCAAACTCATTTTTACCAGATCTGATGAAATATCTTTTGATATTTTTTCTGGTTTTGGTGCAGATTAATGACAGATTGAAATTAATATTTTTTAAAGCCATTTATTTTAGAAATGTGCTAAAATAAGTTTTGTGTTTTTGTTTTTTTTTTTTACTCTTGGAATTTATTTTAATGAAGAGAGCATTTTGTCACTGCAACTACAACAAGAATACGTTGTTTCTCAGTTTGATGAGATAGATAAAATTCTGCAAAAATGGATAGATATTTATGGCTGTATATAGCCTGTAAATGTTCTAAGTTTTATGACAGCTAATACTTTGCTTCAGAGATGCATATCTGAAAATTAAGAATTGTGTATTCTAGTAAAAATCTCAAAGTTAGTGTAATTATTATTTGGTATAAGTACTTTTAATCAAATGGATTCTGCTTTTCTAACATATTTTCCTTACTGGACTCCCCTTTGTGTGTCTTGCATTCCCAAATAAAATTTCGCTGGTTTCCTGTTGGCTGCCTATCGTACTTGACTGGGTTCATTTTTAAATTCTACCATGCCAGTTTATATTGATACTGGAATGATGTCAGAGTGTTTGGTATCTCCTTACTGTAAGTAATTCTCTGTGACCCGTGTACCCTGTTGAGAGTTCCTACTGTGCTCTGCATTGGCATGAGAATCTTTAGAGTATGTTAGAAAGGCAGAAGGGTGAGGGGGTGAGGAAAAGGAAAGAAAACAACACCTGAGCAGACCTCAAAATGGGAGAGGAAGCAGAAACTGAGAACCGGGGGCTTCGGGAAGGATGTGAAAGTTGGGAGGGATATATAAGTTACAGAATAGAAACTAGAGAGTTTCTTACAATTCTTCTTGCTTAGTTCCAGTTTCTTTCAATTCCTCTTTCATTTTCAGTATGCTATCCTTAATTCACATTTTTCGGGGAAGTATGTGTTCCCTCCTCCTTCTCCATTCAGTGCTTTATTTTCCTATTCCTTTATCCTATCCAGAGCACTTCTTTCCATGTTCCAGATCACCCCAATTTTTCTCTTCCCTTTCTACGTCCTTGCATTTTGACTCTCTGTGGACAGACATATGACTGCGCTTTGCATTGTGTTAATGTTCACTGACCACTTATGCATGACAGTTATTTATAATAGTGATATGCTGATTTTATTTTAAAATGTTGAAGAAGTCACTAAGATCTCAGCAAACTTGGTAAGGTTCTTAAAAATGATGACTTCATATTTACAGTTTTTGTGTCTCTTACTGTTTTAAGCTCTTGAAATAATAGCCAAGACATAGGATATGTGAACTGCCATTGTTGTGCAAAGGACTTTTTTTATAGTACAATTTCAAACATTTCTAAAACTTGCCTCTTAGTAAGGAACTTGCTTAAGTAACCTGTGGCAGCAAGCAGAATCTCTTAGAGTTCTACAAAAGCAGAAAATATACTTGCAAGCAGTGATTGCCTTGAGAAATAAATACAATTTTTAAAAGGTTATAGTTTTCTTTTTTTTCTGTAATTTTGTCTGTGGAAAAGTATAGGCAGAAGCATGAGGCATTTTCTATGGCAAGAAAGAGTAAATGGTCAGATGCAGTTACATAACCAAAACAGTAATGAATCACCTTGTACCTTGTAATTGGAAAGTGTCCTAGAAACTTTACTGCAGTGTAAATTCCAACCTGTGAGATAATAATAATCTCTTTAATATGAACTTCTGTTTCACTACTGTGATCTAAATATATGGTTCACTAGCTCAGCAAATTAAGATTTACCTGATGCATTTATTTCTGTGATAAGTTCCACATGGTGAGTTTATAGCATAATTTGTGTGCAAAAGGATGCACGTTGTAACTTGTTCAAATAGGCAGTTACATTCACTTTGATCTTAAATCTGATAAGATGATCAAGTCACATGACTTAATCAAATGCTATTTTCTGATATATGTTTTAAAGTTTCATCAGAAGTCTTGCTTAAAATAATACAGTTTCTAGTAGCTATTGTTTCTCCATGAATATTTTGTCTTGGCTCTCTTGAATTATGCAGCTATATATAGATTGTGATGATACTCCTGATAATCTATTAAAATAAAAGTTAAGATGATCACATTAAGGATGATACTAAATAAAAATGCAATATGGAAGAGGAAATTGCATTGAGAAATACAATCAAATGTTTTTTGTATTAAGACAGTTATTATGCTGTAAAAGGGGAACTGATTTTAATTAATATTCTGATGCACTGAAATAAGATAATTTTTTTCTTGTAGAATAAGAGAGAAGTGAGCTGAAACTATGCAGAACTAGTGTGGGGATGTGGAAAAACTCATTAGTATTTTTGTGAACTTAGTCCAGTTGTGGTGTTTTTCCTGTCTTTTTACAGTTCAGCTTGATATTCTTTATTTCCAGCATCCAAAATATCGTAACTTGAAAGTTTATTTCTGGAAAAAAAAAAAATCATTTATTTTTTGTTTGCTAAAATGAAGAAATTGTGATTTATTTAATTTAACTAATTTTTCAATGCATGTTTCTTGTCTAGCTGCTAAGAAAAAGGCATATAGGAAATGATATAGTTACCATTGTCTTCCAAGAGCCAGGAGCGCTTCCTTTTACTCCAAAAAATATTCGTTCCCACTTTCAACATGTATTTGTCATAGTCAAAGTGCATAATCCTTGCACTGAAAATGTGTGCTATAGGTGAGTAGAGCTTTATAAGTATTTAAGTTTGCTCCTAAGAATACAATGCAACTGGCCTTTCTAACCTTTTTATGCATGCTAGAGGTATTATGTGTACAGTTTTAAGATTTATACTTCATTTTGCATGAATTTGAAACACCATTGTCTTCCTTGCACATATCTAGAATCACAATGCACAATCTGTAAGATTTAAATGACTTTTGCAGAGCTCTGCATCTTGATTTATGAACACAAAAAGGGGCTATGACAGGTTGCTGAAAGTAAGATTTCCAATCATAGCAATAGAAATTAGTTCAGAATTTGTATTGCATGTTTCTTAAAGTAGGAAAATGGTTTAAAATAAAGTATTTTAGAATGCTGTTAATGTATATGAGTCCCTGAGTTTGACTAAGCACTTGAATTAGGGCTTTTGGGGAATGTAGTATTTCAAATTTCAGTTCATCTTAACTGTCACAGTTGAATCACAGTATCATAAATTCTAACAAGTTTACCAAGGAGGAAGCATATTTCTGAACTGATTGGGAAGTGTGCAAAGAATGACTAGGACTTCAAGGACAGTGGCACAGATTTAACACTTGTGAATTTTATATTTTGTTTAATATGAAATTCAGAATGCATCATGAGGTTGGATCATATTGCTGGAGAAGATGTGTTATAGAAACTTGATTTTGTTTTAGTAGCTCTTTTGTGCATACTCTTACGTGATATTTCATAAGTTCATTTTTATTGTTACTAAATGATAGCAAACGTGACCTGCATTTCAGTCAATCTCATAGTAGTTGTATGTAGTTTGCATGCTACTTTAAAATTCTTTTATGGATTAAATACCTTTCCAAGCTACCAATTGTAGTTATAACAGAATATCAATGAGAAAAATGTTTTTATTTCCTTTACATTTTGCTGTAAACTTTCTCTATGAAAAATTGTAGATATTAAGAAATGTTATGAATTTAGTAGTGGCAGTGCTTCCATTATAGACAGTTTGACACTGATACCTTTTCTGTCTTCACATCTTAATATTGCAAGATGTCTGAAGATTCATATCAACTTTATTTATATTTTTCTTAGATCTAATGAAATTACATGAAAACTGAAAGTGATAGATTTAAATAAAAAAATGTTTTAAAAAATGCTTAGATCTCATTTATATCTTGCAAAGAATTTATAAATTTATTCCATTAAAGAAAGGAGTCAGTGACCCCCTAAGAATTCATCCTTGATAATCTTTGTATTATAAGAATACATTCACTATGTCACGTATTTAGAAAGAAAAAACATTTTTAAAACAAATGGCTAAATAAGTTTTCTTTGTGTCTAAAATATCTGAAAATTTACATTTTAAAACTAAACTTATCGTTGTAACTGGTCTGCATAGATAACTGCTTGTTTTCTGATGTTTTGTTGTTGTGTTGGTTTTTTTTACGGAATTGACCATTGCATTTTTTCTATTTTTAGTGTTGGTGTTTCAAGATCAAAAGATGTACCTCCATTTGGTCCACCCATTCCCAAAGGAGTAACTTTTCCCAAATCAGCAGTCTTTAGGGACTTTCTTTTAGCCAAAGTTATTAATGCTGAAAATGCAGCACATAAGTCGGAAAAGTTTCGAGCCATGGCCACAAGGACACGTCAAGAATACTTGAAAGATCTGGCAGAAAACTTTGTTACCACAGCTACAGTGGATACTTCAGCGAAGTTTAGCTTTATTACTTTAGGAGCAAAAAAAAAGGAGAAAGTGAAACCAAGGAAAGATGCCCACTTATTCAGTGTTGGAGCAATTATGTGGAATGTGATTGCACGAGATTTTGGCCAGTCTTCTGACATTGAATGTCTCCTTGGAATCTCCAATGAATTTATCATGCTGATTGAAAAGGAATCAAAAAACGTTGTGTTTAACTGCTCCTGCAGGGATGTTATTGGATGGACATCTGGATTAATGAGCATCAAAATATTTTACGAAAGAGGCGAATGTATTCTTCTGTCTGCAGCGGATAACTGTGCTGAAGACATCAGAGAAATTGTTCAAAGACTTGAAGTAAGTACAATTACTAAACTGGAATACCAAAATTTTTATGAAGAGTTGCTTCTCTACAGCTCCTTTGAGATATAATTAAAAACGTCCTCTGTTTGTACTTCAGTACCATTTTCAGTCTTCAGAGAGCATTACGAAAAGTAATCCTCACACAGCATATGAGATAAGTTATCAAACCATTTTCAGGGATGAGAAAACAAATACCATCTACATTTGATAGACTTCTTGAGGCTATGGATGGTTTCAATATTGAAGTCAGTACCGAAAGGCTAACTTTTTGCCTTCCCTTGCTGTAGCCTATTCTCAACTCACACCTTTTTAGGTAGAAATATACCTTGAATTAAAAATACACAAAATCTCACGTGTATAAAATATTCTCACTTGAATTTGCTATTAAAAAAAAACAAAACAAAACAAAAAAAACCTGTGAATCTTAGCAGAAAAAGTTGTGTAAATTCTGCAGATTTGCTTTTTTTGTACTGAGCAACTGCAGGGAATGAAGAAAACTAGACCTAACAATGCCAGTTTTTACACCTGACTGGATAAAGATTTTCACGTACTTACGACCCTTAGTTAACTGTCCTGTACCTATTCCAGTTAGTGCGAAAGGACTGACAGGAGCTCCAAAGTAAAACCGCTGATACATCTCCTCCATGTGGTTACACTTTTTGCCCCTTTGATCTTAAATGATGTGCCCTATATATGGTGTTAGCTTTGTTTATATTAAAAAGCCTTGTACTGAACAGGAATTGTTACGCTTACCCTCTTTATGCTGGATTGCAACTGATGTTTCAGGGCTTCTCTAGTTCTACATACACATGTAGCATTGCATGATATTCTACTCTAAATAATCTTTTTTTTTTTTTTTTTTTTTTTTTTTTTTTTTTTTTCAATGATGGAGGCCTTTGGACTCCTTTTCTTGCTATTATTGTTTTCATTGGGGCATTCAGCTTCACTTTCCTTGCATAGATATTTTCCTTCTGAAAATTAGCGTATGCTTAGTCCCCTGCTATTATATATTCCACAATGGATAATATAACTTTTCACCTACTTAACACAGGTGGGAAAATGGTTCAGATTTCTAATGAAAACTTCTGCTGTCAGCAGTTGTAACAACTTTCTTTGCTGTTCTTCATTTCTTTGGTTTTACAAAATACGCAAACATGCCAGCTTCTGAGGGTAGATCTGTAAAATGAAGTAATTGAATACAAAATGATAATCTATATGCTATGATAACACAGATGATCGTCGCCACAGCTTCAGCTTTTAATTTGAATGGTGTTCTGTTTTATGAAGAAGTAAGCATCTGTCACAATAATATTGCTTAATTGACTTGAATACTTCCTCTTTATGACAAGATTTGCCGTATAGCCTTTAAGCCTCAAAATTTTGCATCAGTTATTGCTAAAATAATCTGAATATTATTTTCAGATAACTATTCTAATGAACCCTGGCTGCCTCCTCTTTTCACTACCACCTTTCCAACTTTCTCTTGCTTAGAAAGATAACTGTCATACAATTTTTAAAAATGCTTTTCATCTTCTTTTCTTACATCATATTTTCTTTTTTCCTCTGCTAATTCCTTTATTTTGAAAGCTGCATTGTATAATCAGTTAGTTATTTTATGATGTTGAATGTTCCTTATCTGTATTTTTGTATAGAATTTCAGAGATGGCACTTAAAACCACTAAAGAAGCATTTGAAACAGATTCAATGCTTCACATATATATATACTTTAAAACCCTTTTAATTGACTCAGAACACATCTAAGGTTGACAACTGTGCTAAACTTGAAAGCTTTAACTGTGACAAATTAGCAAGCTCCACTGACTGGATGATTAAATCTTTCCAGGCCCCAGTACAAACATTTCTTAAGCGTGTTTCATTCAGTGGTTTTAAAAACTGAGATTGTCAAAGAATTAACTTTATTGTCTGACTTTGAATTATCAAAATGAATAGGACGTCTCTCTGAATACCTGTATTAAGCAAAGAAGTGAAAAGCTGTGGTCTGTGATTTCAGGTTGAACCAAAAGAATGAGTTCTGGCCTAAAAGAAAGAGCTGCGATTGTTCAATCTAGAGTCAGCTCTGTATTGGAGGAGGAATATTAAGTGGTACGCTGCAGAGGTGGAAAAGTAAACTATAGATGAACTTGACAGATTTGTCTTTTAAGGCAGAAAAGCTGTAGATCTGGATGTTAGGATAATAGAGCAAAGCAGAGAGAGAGATTAAATGAGAACCCTGAATGGATCTTTGGATAACAATTTCAGTAGACAAGGGTTCATTAGAAGCCTCTATGCTTCCTGGTTCCTTCATGGGATTTAGAAGATCTGTTTTTTAATTTCATCTGTATTAAGTGTATCCAGAGAAGCGAAGCCATCTCTTCCTTCAGGCACAGCCATGTGTTTACAGAAACAGTAGCCAAGTAAACAGAAAGATCTGCTTTAAAGTGGAGAGTACTTTGTTTTATGTGACATTACTATGTATGATGCCATGCTATATTTTAAGGGATGTGCCTGTGGGGCACTTGATCTCCTGGAAATCTTTTAACCTTGCTAAGGACTTGTTGAATCTAAAGCAGAATTGATTGCTTTTCATCTCTCTTAACCTTCCAAATATTTAACCAATTTGAAGAAGATTCTGACTCTTCTGAGTTGAGGAAGTCCGTATACGTTGGTGCATTTGTTGTGCAGTATTCTATAATTGGGACATAGCAACAAACATGTATCTGCTCCCCCCAGCATCGTATTGTGTGCTTTTGAGAGAATAAAATTTCATCCATCAGCAGCTCCTGATTGTAATAGTCATTGTGTGACTAAATATTGGATATGTTTCAGAAGTTTGTGGCAGAAATATTAGGATAGTAATGAGGAGTTGAAAATTTTAATTTGCACTTCTCTGCTATAAATTATGAAGTTTTGCTGAAAATTAGCCAGGACTGAAGGTAAAGCTGAGAGCTGCAAAAAAGAGTTAAAGCTTAGTGTTTTCAGTTTGCTGAGTAACTCTAATAATACATGCACATAAATAACTTACTGCTGAGTAATGACAAGGGAAATAATTATTTAATAATTTCAGTGGGAAGATCCAGAACATGATTTGGTAAACAAAACCCTAGAATATGTATTGGGCATTTGAATAATGACTTTCACATTTTAACTTTGAAGCTGACACCCTCAGAAGGTCTGTGAAGTCAATGTGCTACAGCTTACATAGCCTAAATTTGTCAGACAATGATTCTTGAAATATCTGATCCTTGCAAGATCTTTCTGATGCTTCACAGATTGGTAAGGATTAGACCTTAATGAATGAGGGGATTACCTTGATTTTCTCTTGGGTTGATCAGCTCCCTAACAGTAGCCTTACAGTGGCTCTTTGTGTGTGTGCATACGTTCTAATTTTTCCTAATAGGTAGTAAATATCTGTATAGAAAATAATTTCTAAAGGTGATGGTGCTAATGCTTTGAAACTTACTAAGGTATTGAAAATGCTGACTTTCAGCTGGCCAGTTTGCAGGCGTAAGTTATACAAATGCTTTAGAGTTTTTCCCACCAACCATTGGATTGAGGAGGAATTAAAGTTAGGCCTCCCATCCTTCCAGGCTCTAAAACAAACATGGACAAAGATTTGTTTAAACAGGAAGCATAAAAAGGAAGCTGTGAAGGTAACTTGCAGCTTAATGTTTGCTTTAAGTTCATTTGTTGATGTTGATATGCTTTGGTTGCAGCTGTAATTGAAAGGGACAGTCTGTTCATTCTCTGCCCGCCACTCCTTTGAAATATTATTAGAAAAACAAACAAGCAAGGAAAACAATAAAAGCCTCTGTTTTTTAGATGAGTCATATCTTTGCATGGCTGCACAAGACATAGTGTAATGCAAGGGAAAGGTAACAAGGTGTTAGATCTGCTTAAACTTCCCATGAAATTGCACCTAGTCAAATCATCTGGCTCAGGTGGTGAAAGGAATGTTTCTGTGACAGCTTTAGCCAGTCTCAGTGGCATTGCACTGTCCACAGCTGTGTTTCCATGCCCTCCCCGTAAAGCCCTGAATTAGGTTGGATCATGCTTCTGTAGGATGCACACAATAAGCTACTGAGCTACTCTTCCCAAATTCTGGCTCAAGTAGAAAATGGAGAGGGAGAATGATATACAGACACCAGCCTCCTAACTTAAGGTAGCTAAGTTAGATGTCAAAAGTTGGATAATGTGCATGCCTTTGTAATGATTATTAAAATAAAGTGCAAACAGTGGACCTGCAAACAGTGGAACAAGGCATGCTCTTCATTCACTATGACCTTGGGAAGATCCCTTGACCTATGCTGTTAGCATACACATCTGTAAAGGGAAAATATTTGCCTTGCAGGAGAAAGAATGATATACATTATGAACAAAAATTTTTGATAATATGATTTGATAATGTCAGGGTGGTTAGGTGCTGGAATGGGCTGCCCAGGCAGGTGGTGGAGTTACCATCCCTGGAGGTGTTCAAGAAACATTTTGATAATGTACTGAAGGATATAGCTTAGTGGGAAATATTGCTGATATGCAGACAGTTGGACTGGATGATCTTGGAGGTTTTTTCCAAGCCTGGTGATTCTGTGATTCTGCTTTGCTAGTGGTTAAGTTTTTGCTGTAATTGTAGTAATGGCGCTAACATGCATACTGGTTTTGTGACAAAAACAAAGAGGAATGTTAGAGAAACTCACGATTTTATCTTGGAAGTGAGCTAGGATTTGGTCCCTTGAATCTGGCAAAGTAGCACAGCATACAGACTGCTGTAGGTTTACTGAGCAAAACTTCAAAGATTAATTACGTTCTATATAAAAATGAGCCTAATTAGCAAAATCTGCATTTAAAAGTTTTTGAGTGTTCTATATAGGGACAGAAATAATTTTAATTGAATAAAGTTTCTAACTTTCCTAGTGACATGCAGATCTTATCCCATTTTAGAGGTCTGCATCTGGAGGTGGTGGTGGCTAGGAACCTGACTACATGTAAAAATAAATCAAAATGATCTGCATTGCTGAAGTCTGGAGGAAGAGCTGCTGCTAGAACTGAAATGTTTGACTTAATTTCGCTCATGTTATATCTCAAGTATGTCTAATACTGAAGAAAAAATGCCTGTGCACCTGCAATCAGTCAGCCTACAAGAGTGAGGCAGTTGACAGGAGAGGACTTTGCTTTTTTGCTTATTTTGAGTTTTGAAGCTAAAGCAGTTGTTATGTTTTAATAAGATATAAGTGGTGTTCAGTTCATGTTGGACTGGGGTGAGGGAAGGAAAGGAATTTGACACAGGACAGCTGCTTCCATTGGGCATGTAAGATTTTAATATTGTGAAGTGTTCTGTTCATTTTAACTTATCAAGAAACCAACAACCACAGATGTCAGAACTATGATTAGTATTAGTATATTAAACATATTTAATGGCAATTAAATCTGAGGGCTGCTCTGAAAATAATGCCTCCTATTTTATTATGTTGGCCCATGATGTCAGAGATGTATGTTAGTGGTATGGCAGTAGAGGTTGAATCCTCCCACCAATATTCTGTTAAATTGTTACTGTGTGACAGATGCCAGTAGAGTGTGACAAAATGGTGTCTGTCATAGAAGTGTGTATGAAGCAAAGGTGTGTCACTAAATTTCTCCATGTAGAAAAAACTGCACCCATTGACTTTCATTTATTCTTAGTGAATGTTTAATGGAGAACAAGCAATGGATGTGAGCACAGTGAGGTGGTGAGTGGTGCATTTCAGCAGTAGTGACAGCAATGGTGTTTCACCTTCACTGGTACAAATCTGTTAAGAGCATAGCATGCAATCTCTTGTTTATCACATGTGTAAATCTATAGCTAATGGTGGTGTCTGTGTTGAAAAATAGTGTTTTGTAGCTGAGAATTTATCAAAGTTATTGTGCTTTTTTGTATCTGTTATAGTTTCCATGGAAATAAAACAGGAGGTATTATCTTGGAGTGACCTATGTATTTATGATCTAATGTCAATTGGGTGTAGGGAATAAGTCTTACAAGGAGTGGCTGAGTGGACTGAGATTGTTCAGCTTAGGGGAAAAAAGGCTCGGAGGAGACATTATTGCTCTCTACAACTACGTAAAATGAGGTTGTAACAAGGAGGGGGTCTGTTTCTTCTCCCAAGCAACAAGCAACAAAGGGAGGTGTAGGTTGGATATTAGAAGATGCTGCTTCTCTGAAAGAGTTGTGAAGCCTTGGAGCGGGCTGCTCAGGATGTAGCTGAGTCACCATGCCTGGAGGTATTTAAAAGATGTGTAGATGTTGTGCTTAGGGACATGGTAGACTTGGCAATGCTAGGTTAACAGTTGGACTTGATGATTTTAGAGGTCTTCACCAACCAGAATGATTCTGTGAACAATACATGGCTTTATACTGCTTCAAAAGTGATTTGTCTGTGTGTTCAAAGAAAAGCGTGTCCTAACAATTTGATACCTTTTTAGATAGTGACCAGAGGATGCGAAACCACAGAAATGACCCTTCGAAGGAATGGGTTGGGCCAGCTTGGATTTCACGTGAACTTTGAAGGAATAGTGGCCGATGTGGAGCCCTTCGGTTTTGCATGGAAAGCAGGCCTGAGGCAGGGGAGCCGCCTGGTTGAAATCTGTAAAGTGGCTGTGGCAACTTTGACTCATGAACAAATGATTGACCTTTTACGGACATCAGTAACTGTAAAAGTGGTGATTATTCAGCCACACGAGGATGGAGCACCTAGAAGGTAAGGAACAACAGTCCTCAATGTGATATTTGCATCTCTTTTGTTTTTCCTCTGACACTGCTTACACAGTTTCTCTGGAAATAGATATTGATGTTTAAAGATAATACTATTGAGACTCTTAAAGCAATCTTTTCCCAAAAGTGTTTTCCAAAACAGTTATTGGTTTAGAACATAAGATACAGTGAGATCTTGTAAGAAATTTAGAGGGAAATTTACATTTATGTGGCTTGAAAGAGCAAGAAGTAAACTTTATTGCGTAATGATTGAGCCACTATGAAAGCCTGTGTGACTTCTTTCCTTCCACAGGCTAATTTTATATTTCAGTGCTAATTGAAACCTGTAATCTTCTGACAACTATAGCTTTTATTATTTTCTAGTTTCTGTGCTGACTATGGAAAAGGATTGTTATTATTTTCTTGCATTGAAATTTTAGCAAAATTAGGAAAACAGTACATAAAGAATACCAACTCCTAGAGTCCTCCTCAGTTTCCACAGAAATCTAATTTAATATTATTAAATGTTGTTTTTAACCTGTGAAATCATCTCTTAAAGCATTTTTTTTAAAAAAAAAAAAAACCTTACTGGAGCATGAAAGAACTGGTCGCACACATTCAGGAAAAGACTGTAGTAGAAGTTATGGTGACTGTGCAGTTGTTCTCAGGGATGAAGTGCAATGTTCTTTTGTCAGCATTACTTCTTTTCTTCTGTGACAAGTATGTTTGCTCTTCTCTCTATTATTAATATTATTGAGGTAGATAAAAAGTAGGTAAAGTATAAAACTATTATAATGTCTTTTATCACACACTTTTTCAGACATTTTAATTTGGCTTATTCTGAATGAGAACTATACTAGAGTAAATTGGATTACTTGTCTACTTGTAAAAGGCCATCTTTAAATCTCTTGTTGATTTTTAATTTAACAGAAAAAAAAAATTAGATGTGTTGCTTTTGGCAAGACAACAATCCATTAAATTTTACACAGCATACAGTTCTGTGAAGTTGGTGCCAGCTGTACATGAATACTGTTTAATTGGTGGCAATTATCCAAGTAGACATTGGCCTGATGAATGACACAGAAGTGCCCTTCCCTGCCTCAACCTGCACGTTGAAGCATTGGGTTCCTTTCTGAAGTAAATGTCTGTGAATGTAGAATACTATCGTTTTGCTTAGTTGGATAGAATTTGCAATTAAGCATCTCTTTGCTTAGCTTTGCTGTTCTCACCATCTGCTTCTGGGTATGAGTTTTCACTGGCTTGTTTGGTATACATTTCCAAGTTGTTTGCAGAACATGAGCTTAATGAGCTGATCGTATTATGTTGAAGGTAGTGTGTATTTTATAGTCTCTGATAGAAAAATACGCACTGTTTGAGTTGTTATCTTAGTTACATGTTTAAAAATAAAACATTAAAATTCCACATCAGCTTAAGATACATGGCACTCTGTGTGTAGGAGGAGTTTTAACTAAGGAGTGCCATCAAACTGGGAAAGACCTACAAAAGCTGTTCTTGTTTATAAATTTTTTGCATTTTTGTCAACTGTGTAACTAATTACTAAGGAAAATGATTTTTTAAAAAACTGTTTCTATTCTAAAATGTGAAGAACACATGGAAGTATTTTTCAGCACTTTTCAGCATATCTCTGTAGTATAAAATAGAAATGTTCTTCAGTGCTTCTTTTCTCTCAAATTCCAGCTTCTCACTGAAACAGAAAGCCGCTCATTTCCCCCTCTGACTCCCAAAAACACGTAAAATGCTTTTGGCCACCTAGTTTGAAAAGCATCTGATAAACAGAAAGTTTTGAGCTTGCTTGACCCAAATGTTTATTATATAGAGCAGACAGAAAATTATATAGATACTAACTAACAGGATTGACAGTTTCAATTAGCAAATGTGCCCTGTGACACTGTGGGATGAAAAGAAGGCCTCTGTACTTGGCACTGGTGAGGCTGCACTTTGAATACATCCTTTGAGTAAAAGTCCAAAAACAGTTGAGGTTTTATTTTACCACCCTCCACCATCATTCTGTTGGTGGTATTGAATAATGTCTACAATGTGATTAAGATCATTTTTTATGGCTGCTTATTCACTGGATTTATTAAAATAGTGCATCCCACAAAACCATGATTATGCTTCAAGCAATAATCTGAATAATCAATTACCAGTCAGTTTTGCAAGATGCCGTGTCACACTCCTTCATTTCCTTATTAAGAGATGAAATAACATGAGGTTCAGTTCAATCCTTGTGCCAAATTACACGTGCCAACTGCCTACAGTTATGTATCACCAATCCTGGGACCCCTATCAAACTTAATACAAATCCTAATGGCTTGTATGAGAGAACTAAGTGGTGTGGATTACAAACGTAATCTAGAGTGTGGCTTGGAAACCTTTCCCTTGTAGCTAAGGAAGGCAGGATATTCAAATTATAATTGAATCATAATTCTACCACTTCTACAGGGACCACCTGTAGAGTTTTCTGGCATGTGAGTGTAATCAGTGGTTCCACAAAACAAAAAGCATCCCTTTTGCAGGATTAAATGTGCCCTGATGAAGGTTATATTCGCTCTCTAATTGCATGCCAATTGTCTGTTCTCAGTATTCACCTCTATTTCAGAACAATCAACAAAACTAAAACACGTTTCTACCCATGAGACATTTGCTACTCCAAAAGCTTAAATCTCTGTAGTCAAATATTCACTGAGAAAATTAGCAAAGAGCTACTAATGATTTTTTTTTTTTTTTTTTGGCTACTAAATATTTTCTGTTTTGTGTGTGTGTGGGGGGGGGGGGGTTAGCATGAAATTATTTGAATTGTTGAAGTGCTTAGAAATGAATGTCACAGAATGGTTAGGAAAATGGAAGGAGAGTTTACTCGCTAAATGTATTCCGTTACTTAAGGTACATCCCTCTACCTGTCGTCTTGATAGGAGTATATGCAAAAGCCCCAGTCATGGGTAAGGATTTCCAGGACTTGCTATCCTGTGGAGTTAATGAATTTGAGACAAAGCTCCTACTCTTTTCAGATTGCTCCAGCAATTAAATAATCATGAACAAATAGAGAAATCATAATTATTTACATGGCACCAAGCTGATATTTAGTTAGAAGGGATAAATGGGTATTAGAAAAATATACTGCTTTGTAATTTAAAGAATTTGAGAACAAACGTGGTTGTCAGTACATTCAGATCTGAATAAATATCCTTGTGTTATATTTATTTCTGACATGTCTTTCCCTTCAGAGTTGTTGATGTGTTCTTCTGTTGTCAATATTACTGCAGCACAGTAGCTAAAACTATACAGACTTTAACAAGAGAATAACAATTCACTTACAATTTGCTTTCACCTGTGTTATCACAGTAATGCTTAAGAACACTATCTCCTTAATCAGTCAAATCCAATCAAAGAATTCAAGAACTTGTAAATCCATTTTAAACTCTAGACTGTTGCGTTCAGTTAGAATCTTTAGTACTACATCAACCCTTATGTGTCTGAGTTCAATTATGTATCAAAAATGCTTAAACGATTTCTGGAAAGTTTAGAAAGCGAATGAAGCTTAAAGTAAGATATTCAGGATGGGTGGGAAGCAATAGTCCAAGTACAACCACTGTAGGAGAAGTGGCAGTGGTAGTTTCCACTTGTTTGTGAACAGGCTTTTTTTCCTGTTGTTGCTGGTAATTTTGAAAATGGAAATATTTTTGTACCTGCAACTAGAACTGCCTTGGAGCTGTTATTAAACACTACTGCATTTCTTTTGAGATTATTTTCTTCTCATAAACTTTGCAAACTTTTATGTGCAAAGTAAATGTAATGACCTTCAGTGCTTTCCAGTTCTGTTACTTGTTCTTAAATGGTTGTGATTTTATCAGACAATCGTGTTTTTAAGGCTTCTTTAAGTAACAGATATCCAGCAGAGCATTGAATGTTTGGAAAAGTAGTTTAAGTGTGAAAGAGTTAACTTAGTGAAAGAGTTCAAATCTTAAGGGTTTTTTTTGCCATAAACTGGTGGGATAGTTGATAAGCCACTTTTTTTTTTTTTTTTTGGTCCCTGGACTGAGTTCTTTCCTAATAATGTAGACAGTGTCACAGTAAGACCTTCTGGCTCTCCCCAGCACTGTGAAGTGCCTGCCACTCCTGCCTTCAGAAAGGTGACGGAAAGCAGCAAACCACAGAGCTTATACATACAGAATGGGACATCCCATACTGTCCATATACTGGGCCATAAAAAAGTGTGTTCTGTCTCTTATCTAAATAAACAGATGATCATGGTTCTGTAATGAAAAAAGGAAAAATACTTCCTTGTGAAAAAAAAAAAAATCACTTTTCTTTTGTTTCATTGCCCTCAGTATAATTTTTAAGGAAAAGAATTTGTGAAGTTGGCCTTTGTTTGTACCTACAATTTGCACTTTAAGATCTTGCTCTAAATCCATCATTCTTGAGAAAGTGGGGATAAGTATATGCAGCATTGCTGTAATCCTTGGTGAGCTGAAACTTTACTCAACTAGCATCTTTTTCTACTTTGATGTGCATCAAAATAAGGGAAAATCTAGGCAATATATGTAACATGTGGACTCTACCCAGGAATAATCTAACAGAAAAAGTAGAGATAATAAGGTGCAAAATTGAAACCAATTGTGAGTGCTTTATCATATTTTTGATCCAAGAAAAAAACATCTTTGAGTTTTCCTCATACTTGAGTTATGAATTGAACTCATAGCAGGAGCTATTTATAATTGCTGAAGTTTTGTACAGTTACTGTAGGCAAGCAATAAAAAGGGCAATACTAACATACAGAGCTCTGTGGAGAGATGGACTTCAAAATTCTTTTAATTCTTCTCTGTTATTCAGTGTGATTGAAAAAATCCTTGAGAGTGCCAAATGTTTGTGTTTTGAAACTTAATTTACTGCTTACTCAATTGTGGCTCAGCAGAGAATTTTTTGGTTGTAAATAAGTTGGGGCATATGTAACTGATATTACACAAAATATTTTTTAAGGATCCAGTGTGGATATAATATATCTGGGTTGGAACGTGCAACTTGTCTACAGAAATTGTGACTGATTTTATCTTTACTTCATTGAAAACTTTTTTCATTTATGGGAACACAGAATAACTCAGGGTAGAATGGATCCCAGGGATATCTGGTCTAACCTTCTCAAAACAGCAACAGCAATGAGGTGAATCCAGGTTATTGAGGGCTTTATCTAGTCATAGATTCAAAAACTCCAAGGATGGAAACTATGTAACCTAGGAAACACGTAATACTTTCTTTTCTTCAGTGAGAATCACTTGCTTTTTATCAAGAAAAGTATTTGGTAGGTTTAACTTATTTTAACCGGAGAGAATAGAGGAAAAAATGTCAATCTGTGTGTGTATACGATATAAACATCTATTTAAGAAGCTCCAGCTCAGTATTTGCAATTATACATATCTATACAATATTATGGTATCATTGAATGCTATAAGCTGATCTAATAGACAACTTCACTGGGTATTTTTTTATGTTGAACTAAGCCTTTTTCCTTAATTTAAAAAAAATCTTAGTGACTCGAGGTAAAACTGTCTCCTACTGCTGATTTATATTGTATCTCTTTTATTTGTTTTAAAGCTTTCTCATTTTATTATCATTTGGAAAGAATACCACAGTGTCTACCAATATCAAACAAGGAGTTCTATCTCTTCTGTCAGATTATTCGCTAATTTGAAGCAACTTCTAGTTCCCCTCCTTTTACTCTTCATGTTTGACAAGTTCATTGGTATGCCTAAATTTTAGAAGACCTAACCATGTAAGTTGAATGAGATATTTACAGTGCCAATTGTTGTTCAAATTGAGACTGCAGTTCTAGCTCATTCAGTACGTTATGCTTGTTTATTTATCTTCTAAGGCAAGAATTGTATGCATTAAGAATGAGAATCATAGAATCATAGAATCACAAGGTTGGGAATGACCTACAAGATCATCTAGTCCAACCGTTTCCTCATCACCATTGCCACCACAAACAAACAAACAAAAAACTCCTCCAACTTTCTTAAAAGGAAATAATTTCTGTTACTATCTTTAGAACTGAGCTTTCATTTCTAGGGAAGTGCATTAGCGGAAAAAAATTCATGGTTAGGTGTTGAAGTTAATATTAAAAATAAGTGACCTTTGCTTACATTTTGTACAACTCGAAGTAATAGCAAATTATCGTTTCGGGTAAAATGTTTGCAAAATCCTGCCATTGAATCACACTTCTGTTATTGGTTTTTGCTTAATAAAGATAATTTTTCTTTTTTCTTCTTTCCAAGTAACAGTAAGCATGGCGGCAAAGAATAATTGTATGCAAAGATACAATTTTCTCCTATATTTGACGTAGTAAACTTACGCATTCACATAATGATGAAATGATTGAGGTTGGAAGTAACCTCTGGAGGTCATCTTGTCCAGCCTCCCTTACTCAATTAGGACCATCTAGAGAAGGTTGAATATTTCCAAGGAATGAGGCTTCACAACTTCTCTGAGGAACCTGATGTACTTATTCACAGTTCTCATTTCACTAGTAAAATAAATAAATACAAATTTTATGCAAAAGTGCCTCTGATGTTCAGAGCGAACCTTCTCTGTTTATTTTGAGCCCACTGAACCTAAGCACAACAGAAAAGAGCCTGATTCTGTCCAATTCTCATCCTTCCATCAAGTATTCATATGCATTGATCAAATTCCACCCTTTCCTTAACCATGATCTTTTTTGAGCTGAGAAGTTCTATTTCACTTAGATTTTGAATTTTCCATTATTTAACTAAGGAGTTTCTTCTCTGCCCATTTCTTCAGCCTGTTGAGAATCCCTCTGAATGTCATCACAACCATCCTGGGGTATCAAGCACTCCTTCCAGTTTTGTATCATGAGCAGTCTCTAAGCACATACTCTGTCCCCTCATCTGGATCATTAATGAAGATGTTAAAACAGGATTGGACTCAGTATTGAGCCCTGGGGTTCACCACTGAATACTGTCATCTAGCTCAACCATACCACTGATCATATCTCTGTGAGTCTGACACTTTTCAATCCACATCACTATGCGTGCATCTAGATCACACTTTATGTATGTACTGTAGCTGATAGAAGCCCCGGGTATTCAAATTGTTCACTTGGTCCCTCAATCAAAGTAAAATACACATATCCATAACTATTTAGAGTACGCTTGAAAGATTTTTATCTTTCTCTATCAGAAGTTATAGTCAGTCTCATTTTTCTTTTGTTAAAGAAATGGATGAAAGTTTCAAGTAGCAAAGTTTAAAATACACCTTCAGAAATATGTTTCACTGAACTGATCTTAAGATTGGTGTACTATCAGTCTAGACAATTACTATGCCGTGTGCAATTGCTGAAACTTGTTGATAGCTTCAGAGTCATCTGTAGTTCAGTGTCTTTATTCTGTGTCAAAGAATTCAGGAGATATTAAAGTCTTTTTGCTGGTATGGAAAACTGTTTTGAAAAATATCATTTATCCTCCCACTGAAGTAAAGAATCAAAAATGTTGGAGGATTCTCGATAATCTCCCTCTTCTGATGCAGCCTTAGAATATTGTTGGTCTTCCAGACTACAGGAGTATGCTGCTGGCTCATGCCCAGCTTTTCGTCCATTACAGCCCACAAGTCCTTGTCTGCAGAGCTGTTCTCAATGAGTTCTTCTCCCAGTCTGTACTCATATCTGGGATTGCCTCAACCCAAGTGCAGCACCTTGCATTTGGCCTTGTTAAACCTCATTAGATTCTTAAGTGCCCACTTTTCGGCCATGTCCATGTCCATCTGGATGGCATCTCTCTCTTCTATTGTGCCAATTGTACCAGTCAGCTTGGTGTCATTGGCAAACATGCTGAAAGAGCGCTCAATGCTGCTGTCTGTGTCATCATTAAAGATGTTGAAAGAGTACCAGTCCCAAGTCAGACCCCTTGCGAGCAGCATTTATGGCTGACCTCCACCTGGACATAGAGCCATTGACAACAGCCCTCTGGCTGCAACCATCCAACCAGTTCTTTATTCACCTTATAACCCACCCTTCAAATCCATCTCTCTACAATATAGAGATAAGGATGTGGTGCAGGACCATGTCAAAGGACTTGCACAAGTCTAGGTAGATGATATCAATTGCCCTTTCTCTATCCTCTGATGATGTCATTCCATCATAGAAAGCCACCAGATTGGTGAGGTATGATCTTCCCATGGTGAAGCCATGCTGGCTGTCTCAGATCACTCTTAGAATGGGAGGAATTTTGCTCCCTGACCCCTGTTTAGTGCTCCCAGGACACAAGTGGTGTGAGAAGCCTGAGGAAAAGAACATAAGTACCTCAGTCTTCTCCACATGTGAGTAGTCCAGCTCTTTTTTTTTTTTTTTTTTTTTTCATTTCTCAAATTCATTTGCCTGTTTCTTCTGCCCAACGTCTCTAAAGAATCCCTTTTTGTTGTTTTTCACATTCTCTTACCAAGTTCAATTCTATCTGTGCCTTGGCTTTCCTGGTTCCATCCCTGGGCATCTGAACAGCATCTCTAGATTTTTCTTAAGCCACCCACTTCCACTGCTTACACTTCTCCTTTTTTTTTTTTCTTTTTTTTTCTTTTCCCTCATCCTGACCAGCCTTGCTCGTTTCCTGCCTCATCTGTCTTATTTCTTATTCAGGGGGATGAAGAGCTCTTGGGCTGTCAGAAGAGCATCCTTAAAGTGCTTGCCAGCTCTGTTCTGTTGCTGTGTCCTTCAGGATAGTTTCCCAGGGGATCTTGTCCAACAATTATTGAGAGCCAAGTTCAGCTCTCCCAACTCCAGCTGGGTACCAGAGATGGAAGAAAAGTGTGATGTGGCAGCATCCAGCTGGCACCTTGGGACTGACAAGATCCATATCTTTTGGTTATCTCTGTGTTGAGCTGAACTTGGCTCTCCTGAATTTCAGGGTCCTGAATAACATTTTCACCTGCTACTTGCTCATGGCTGATTCAAGTATCTTCTGAAAGGAGATCTTCATCTTAATTCTCTCTCTCAATTATCTTTAAGATTATTTCAGAATCAGATTTCATTCTGAACTCAATTCTTTCAGAACTCAAAACCTTATGTCTTTACTTGGTTCTTCATTTATTGTCTCTGTTATATTCTCTTTGTTATTTACCTTTTCCATATGGAGTCTGGAGTGCTTAGATGTTGGTTTTCCCAATCCTGGGTTTTTCAAGTCTTTTTACAGACTTCTGGTTAATTTTGAAAGTGTTTCTCTTCAATGTCACAAAAATCCATCCTATTTGTTTTCTCAGTAATTCTTACTTCTTGCCTGTAGCTTCTCGAGCCTTTACCCCTGCAATTATAATCTTCTTATGTGTTTGTCTTCATATTGACTGGGAATTGGAGATGTGCCTTGCTCTTCTTGAGTACCACTTTCCATCAGTGGAGACTGCAAGGATTGTTACTGCCTCACTGTTTGCTCTGTGAAGTGAAACACCATGGTTGTTTTGTGTTTTTGTTCTCCCTTTTTTTATTTCCTGACTAGTTCCTTTCATCTAATGCATGTGTCCTGTCTGTATTCCTCCTGCCCTTTTCATACAACATTGTGGGCATAGAGGCTTTTAAGAAGCTTCAAGTTGTTTGTCGGCTTGCTAATGCTAAGATTCTGTAACAAAGATTGAAAGACAACAAAGGTTCTTTCATAAAGGAGAGATTGCCAGCTTCAGCTCTTCAGAGAAGGACCTGCCAGACAGTTATTATCCCCCTAAAACTAGAAGAGAAAAAGTGGGAGCAGCCTTATGACCTGAGCTTGCCTTAAGCAGTTGTATACATCTGTTGTGTAAAGGAATTGTTTTAAACTAAAACACATTTAATATTTTTCAAATGATATTTTTCCCTTGTTTGATGCATGTCTGGACTACTTAGATGTCATAACTTGGGAATGTTTTTCTTTTCATTTTTTACCAAATAAGTTGTCTGAGGTCATTTGGATTTTATCCAATATCTTGAGGTTGCTCTGTAGTTGATGTAGAGAGTCAATAGAGTTCAGGGGTAACCTCTGGGAGCTACTTCAGAGAGTCACAGAAAAGAAAATGTATGTTTATCTTACTTAATTGCACAAGTCTAAGAAAAACTAAGCTAATAAATTCTGCTTTTTAATCAAATCTATACAATTATATGAAATCAATCTGTTTTATCATATGGATTTAATAGATGCATGGTGAGTTCTCCTTGTGACACCTTGTGAGAATTGCTAGAGAGTAAGAATAAACATATACAGTAATAGAAGAGATTACTTTCAAAGTTTAAGTTGGAGGAATGTAACTAGTTATTGTACTGACACATGTAGATAATAGCTCTTTATTGAGCAGGATGATATATATTGATTTGAAATGGTGATAACAACGGAATTGCAATAAAATTAATGATCACCATAAATACCTTTCTATCGCTACAGCCCCCCTTAGTAGTTCAGATCTGCAACACATTGACCTAATGTTGAATTGTAACCAGTTATTCCAGTTTTGTTATGCTAACAAATCATTCATAAGGATGAGTGAAATCTAAAAATTAAAAATCATGTTTTTGTGGGCTCTCGACAACCTCAAATGCCATTGAGTAAAATAACTTTCACCTAAAATCAGTTTTTTAAATAGTTAAACTGATGTCTGCATGATTGCTTTACTAGATCAAGCAATGCTTTTTGTATCCTTTCATCTCTAGACTTTCATAACTTTGGAAACTGAGAATAACATTCTCATTATATGAATTTATGGAGCCCAATAATGTAAGTTTTAAATAAATTTTTAAGATCTTAAAATACAGATTTATCTTTACATATTCTTTAAACTGAATTTTAAAAGTTTAAAAATTAATTAAGTAAATATATCATGGTATACTGGCACAAATTCTGTAATCTTTATCCAGTGGAATAAGTTGTGATTTTATAAATAGAAGTTAGATAATGGTCCAAGTATTTAATAGGAAATCACATTTAATTTCATCAGTTATTTTTCATACAGGATAACAGTTCCATAGCTAAATAAACAAATAAATAAAATCCCTATTAGATAACAGGCATGAAATAATTTGTTGTCATTGTTTGTGATCTACAGAGTTACAGTTATGGTCTTATATATCTCAGTAAACTGCCAATCTGTTCTTTAGCCAGTGTTTGTGAAGTGGTAAATTATTACTTTACATATAAATGCTGAATTGAATAGTTGGGCACTTTTACATTAAAATAAATAGTCTTATGTGACAAAGGAAGTCATGTAAAATAGTTCAGTTTAGCCATGGAGTATTGTGGGATTTTTGTGACAGTTAAGAAGGTGGGGTCCATTTTGGATTCCAAAGTAACATTTTTAGATTTTCATGCTTTTAAAAAAATTTTTTTATTCCTCTCTCATTGTAATTTGTCCTCGAGGGGAATATATTTTAGTAGAGTAAAAATACTTGTTTAAAGGCATTGAAATTAATTTTCTTTGATGGAGAGTTTGTTGGCTGTTCTTACATCATGCTGTAAGGATTTAGTTAGCAAGCTAAGTCAAACTGATATTAGTAACAATCTATTTTGCTTTTAGAGCCCATGGATATTCTTACAATACTTTAGAAAACCCCTACAAAGTGATTAATAAGGGATATAATGATAGTTGCCTTTCTCAATTACTAAGACAAACTGTGAAATCAATATCCTAATAATTAAAGTTGGAGAGAGAATGTTTTATTTTTAACGCTTAAGATTTATGGGAATGAAGGAATGAATGAAATAATACATAGAAATCAGCAGAAGAATGATTGAAATAGTTGCCTACTTAATTGTTGAACTTCCTATTCAAATAATGAATATGACTGCCTGAAAAATTACACAGTGTGCTAAACTAATATTAACGTTGCTTTATCAACTGCACACTCTTTGTTCTGTTTGTTTTGTATATAAGGTTTTATGAAAATCTTTAATTGAATAATCAATCTTATGGTTGTTTTTTTTTTTTTTTTCTCTGAGAACCTTCTGTGTTCACATAATGTTATCGCCCTGCTTTGGAAATGAATCAAGGTTGCACTGCTAGAGGCTATTGTGCCTTAGACATTGGTCTCATTTGTTGCACATAGTGAATAATATGTGGAATCTTATGAAGAGAAAGATGGTCTTATAAGAAGTTGAATGTTGCACTGGAGAAGTTCTTTCTATTTAGGCTTCTCCAGTATAAATGTTCGTGCAATTCTGTGCAATTTGCTTAACTTGCCTTTACCACATGATTCCTCATTCTAGGAATCCAATATTTGTGCTCCATGACTTTTCAGAAGGGTGAGACAATGTTAGAAATATTCATAAATGAACTGGTTTGAAGTGGTAATCTGAATAAATGTGACATTCATGCAGGGGAGGTGGGAGAGACCAGATTGATCTTCTGAAATTAATTGATAATTTTATAATATTGGTTTTTCTGTAGCTCCATTTTTTTTCTGTGATAGGAGACTGTTAAGGTCTTCTTACCTCTGTAGGTATGCTAAGACAGAAAGCCATTCTCTGATGCTTTGTGATAAGAGGAACTGGAAGGAAATGAGTTTTATACCTAGTGAAATTATGCACCTATCAAATAATTTCTCATCGTAAATCAGTACAGAAATACAACTGAATATCTAACGTATTCAATCATAATGATAATTACATATTGAGCAGCATCTCTCCAGCAAACTCTGATCTTTATATGCATGGAATGAGATAAAGAACTCTGCTAAAAGCAAAATACTAAATATATTGTTTCACTCCACTGACAGAAAGAGAGTAAAATGAAGTTGTATGCAGAATTAATTTTGAGATTTCTTACCTTCTGAGTTCTTAAGTTTGCAGAAATAATGTTCTTTTACAGTGTTAGCATGATTCCTTAGATTTTGTTTAAAATAACACAAGAAATTCTATGTCCAACTACATCATCAGAGTTTGCTCATTAGATTTTACTGTTGAGTTTTTTGTCCTTTGTTTGTTGGTTTGTTTTGTTGTTGGTTTTTGTTCTGTTGTGCTTGGTTATTGGTTTTTTTTTGTTTCGTTTGTTTGCTTTAGCCACAGAATAAGCTTGAAAAATCAGGAATTCTGAGTTCTGTTTTAGAGTACTCCAGTGACCCTTCTTTATCTCATCTTTATCACAGTATGCCCTGCACTAGCTACGAATATGCACCCACAATGCTTTATCCTCTGTATTATGACTGTAATTTTTTCTTTACCTCTTTTGGGGTCTGAGTTTTTTATGCTACATGATAAACACTGTTCCTATTCAAGTACCATAAAATTCAGCAGCCAGAAGCATTTGGTGGTTTACACTGGGTAGATACAGAATATGTGGAGTGCAGTTGTTAAAGTTATACGCGTCTTCTTTTCAGTGACCTTGAATAGCATTGCTAACATTTTTATAATACCTAATTTTGATCTGCTTACTGAAACACTGGGAGTGTAGGTATTACTTTAAGGTTTTGCTGAGAAGCCTTGAGGGATAGTATCTATACGAATCTGCACTGTGTATTTGTGTTAAGTCATTTCTCCCAAAGTATTTTCAAGGTTAGGACTGTACATGCTTTATAAACATTTTATGCAATTTTATAACAATTTCTCTAAGTGTTTTTAATTTAGTCAGAAATTATGAATGTTGAGTTTTTGACAAAAGCAAATTTTGATTAGGACTGAGCTCAAGGACAGAGTAGTGAAATTTGACTGTTTCTTGCTTTAACTTGGTGTGCATCAATAGAATTTTTTAGGCTGTTCACAGAATTAAATTAGTACATACTATCTATCAAGCAGAGAAACAATAGGTACTATTGTGAGAATGTGAGATATAAATGCAGTGGTAATCATTGGTAATCTCTGTTAATGAATTGGTGAAACAATTATTAACACAAGTCCAGCTTGAATCTGCAGAAAATACCCCAGAAGCAGACTGATCTTTTGGGCAACAGTGTCACTAATGTTATCTGAGCTTTCTGGGAATGCTAGTAGTATTTAATGATGCTGTAAGATTCAAACCAAAGTTGTAAGCTTTCCAACTTGTCTCTTTCTTCTGCGTCACAATTTGTCTTCACAGCATGGAGACTCCCAGAGGAATATTAGGAAGTACTATTTAGAAATAAATGGAAAAGCATATTTATTTACAAGTTAATCACTGACATCACAGTGTAGTCAGTGGGAACAGGACAGATTATAAAGGCTATTTCTCAATATCACTAAGGATTGTCTGGATTGCTGGAAAGCATCAAACATGTTTTGTAGTTTCAGATATGTAAATTTTACATTAAGAAATTGTTTGAATTTATGAAATTTAAACAAACCAACAAACCAAATTTAAACAAACAAGCTTTGATTGAAGAACTTGATGTTTGCTGATTTCTAAATGCTTTATGTCTGCTAGTTCTTATTATGTGAAACTCTAGTCATAGAATCATAGAATAACTTAGGTTGGAAGGGACCTTAAAGATCATCTAGTTCCAACCCCCTGCTGTAGGCAGGGCTGCCACCCACCAGCTCAGGCTGCCCAGGGCCCACCCAATCTGGCCTTGAATGCCTCCAGGTATAGGGCATCCACAGCTTTGCTGGACAGTCTGTGCCAGCCTTTGAGTAAAGAATTTCCTCCTCAAATCTAGCCTAAATCTCTCTTCTTTTCATTTGAAGCCATTCGCTCTTGCCGTTATCACTATCACACTCTGAAAAAAGTTGATATCTCCCTACTTTTTACAAGCTCCCCTCAAGTACTGAAAGGGCGCAATGATGTCTCCCCAGAGCCTTCTCCTCCCCAGGCTGAAAAATCCCAGCTCCCTCAGCCTGTCTTCATAGGAGAGGTGCTCTTCACATTAATATATAAATTAAAGCTTAATATTTTCGTCTTTTTGAAGAGAAACAAGAGAGAGAAAACTTTTGAGCACAGGAGAGCGAATCCTCTATTTTGACATGTTTCCCACCTGCTTGGCATGATAGCTTTGCAGCATGCAAAGGACAGCTTAACGCTATATGAACACCTCTAAGCACCCAGAAAAAAATGCCTGTACATCTGACTACAAGATTGTTTTTTCTGTTCTCTCCAGTGAGGCTGATCATGATTTTTGTTCATCCAACAGGGGTTGTTCAGAACTTTGTCGTATACCCATGGTGGAATACAAACTTGACAGTGAAGGCACCCCATGTGAGTATAAAACCCCTTTCAGAAGAAATACCACTTGGCATCGGGTGCCGACTCCCGCTGGGCAGCCTCTCTCTCGTGCCTCTCCAATCCTAGGAACATCTGACAGACTGCAGTGCCAGCAGCTTCTCCAGCAGGCTCAGACAGCCATTCCTCGCAGCACTTCTTTTGATAGGAAACTGCCAGATGGTGCAAGGTAGTATACCTTTAATGCCCATCATTTTCCTAATATGCCTTAGATATCTCTGTTCTGTAGAACTCTGGTGTACTTGATTTTAAACAACTTTTGAAGATTCATGCTATTTTGTTGAGTTTCAACAATAATTCTGAGGTTGTATCAGAGGGAATTAATTGATTACAGTTCATTCTATATGAAACAAGTGACTTCTGTTGTTCGTGATAAGAGTGTACTCTAAGAGGATCCTACTGATGAGGACACCAACATTCCCCTTTAGTCCCAAATCAGTAAAGTAGGAAACCCTAGTTACTTTTTGATCTAAACAATGTCCTGTCCTCCACCTTTTGGGATCCTATTTAAGCAATTAAGGGTGTAAATAAAATGAACCCATCCCTCTAAAAATGAATGATTTAATCTCATTACCACACTATTTGCATAGTTTCAAAGGATTGTGTAACTCATTACTAGTCCTTATGCTTTCCCCTGCTTTTAATTAAACAAAGCAGAGCTTGTGATTTGAATATATAATGTATGTTAGATGATGGGATGGTATCTTTAAATCTTAGCTCTGTTCTAATTCAATTGTAATCATAACAAAAGAATTTCTTTTTAAAAATTGTAAATACATACATCTTTAATTATTTAGGAAAACTTTAGGTCTTGTGCTCTCTGTCCCTTATTGTTCGCATTATTTCTGCTTAATGTCCTCTCTGGAGTGATGTAGTTCTCATCTTCAAGGATATAATATTGCATGTTTGGAATAGCTAAATTATATAAAAATCTGAAGTACGATTCTTGTACATCCTTAAAATTTCTGCCTGAAATCATTAAATGCTGTTACTGCTATACTGTCTACCTTATTTAGTAGAAGAGCTCTGACATCTCATTACAGATATTTTTGGAAAAATCTAACATAAGGAAAAAATACATTGAATGTTCCTCAAATATATCAGGTTTGATGGGTATTTGTTAAGCATACTAAATGTGAATGAATAGGGAAAGAATGAAAAATTTCTGAAATTTCCAAATTTCCAAATTTTGTTTCCAAATACTCATTTCCAAAAAATGTTCACAAACATAAATTTCAATTCTTACTCTCCATAAAGTACATAAAAAGCTTGGAATACAGAGGCTCTCTCTTCTCATGAAGCAATCTCTAGATTACTTAAACAAATCAAGTGCAGTGCATGAGTGCTATTCTGGGGAAGGCATGATACAGAATATAAATAATGAAAAAGGAGAGAAACGATCAATTATGATATGTGGGTCCTGAAACATGAAATGTTTCTAATTGGCAAGGTCGTTTCCACATAGCAAGAGGCATAGCTAATAGCTTGACAGAGAGATGTGATTAAAACAAGAGTTTGAAGTGAGGTTGATTAGTACTTATAGTCTTGTAAATGTGAAAATGTGTACTCAGACTAGGAAAATGATGAAGAGTTTTTAGAGGGTTGAGCTGCAATACCATCTTAGTCAAATTGAAGAGGAGTGAAGGCAGGGAAAAGTAGGTTGATTAAAAAAAAGGAAGTTATCGCAGATAATCTGAAAATGAGCTAACGTTGAAGTCTGTGATAAAGAGGTTCTTTTTACAGATAAAAAGAGGAAGAAACAACAGAAATGTTTATAGATACAGCAAAAAGCTTTAAAAGGCTAGATATAGCAAAAGGCATCAGCAGCAACAGTTTAACTACTGTGACATGTGACAAGTTAGGTGCCCAGACCAAAGATGAAATTAAAAACTGGGAGCTGAACGCCTGTACTCCTAGATCTCCTCCTGGGGAGAGTTCTTTGAGAAGGAAATTTAAATGTTTTTGTGTTGAGCAAAGTTTTGCCTGTAATTTGTCGTTGAGAAATACACAGATATATTTGAAATCTACTTCTTTTACAATTCGCCTAGTTCTGTGACAGCTTCTCCTAATTAGTGTCTAAAAGTGAAGCTTCAGTTGGACTCACTTTTTTGGCTTTTCACAGCAAGAAGATTCTGTATACTTTAGTCTTTGAGTCACAGTGGTAGAAGAGCGCGTTCTTTCACCTGGAGTCCAGAATCCATTCCAAGTATCAGACAGATGCTACTGTTCTGTGAACGAGCAGTGAGGCATCCTCAGAATACATTTCTGTGGTCCTGATTTTGTTGCCACTTTTTGTGTAGCAGGCTAATAAGTAGGCACTTGTCTGGGAAATAGGTTGGCAATATCCAAGGTTTGAGGATAATGTCCTAAATATTAATTTGAAGGCTCAAAATGTGTGGGATGATAATTTACCATTTCTTTAAAGCTGGTTCATTTAAGAAAGAAGTGCCGCATTCTTGGCAATAAGAGGAAAGAACACACAATTGAAACTCAACTGTAGCCTACAGAATAATTTGCTTGATTGTGAAAGGCTTAGTCCTGTCAGTGCTTATCAGAATGGGATATGCTGAAGAATTAATTAGGCACTCAACCATCTACATGTTTATCATACGTGTGTTTGATGGTTAGACAAAATATAAAGCAAATGTCTTTGAAATTTTCAAGCTGAACTCTGAAGTTGCATACTGAACTTCATGTCCTTGGGAAAGTGTGGTGCTTAAATCTAAAACAACCTTTTTCCAAGTCTTCCCTGAGTATATAAATTCATTCCTACATATTATCTTGAAAAAAAATTGAGATAATGTAGCTGAGTGAAATTGCAGAGTTATGGATTGATATGCACAGAAGTGAAGAGTTGGAGGCTGATCAAAAACAAATTTCGGCAGTGCATTTCAGCTGCCCAGAAAGGCAGAGGTTCCTATGCATGCATTTAGAGGTCTAATCCACCTGTTCTGACTTGTATGTAATCCCACTTGTTCAGAGGAAAAAATGAAAATTAGTGATTAATCATGAAATAAGTGATGTATTTAGAAAATTCTGAAAAAGAATGTACATGAAGTATATTTTATCTGTTTTGTTTGTAAAAGTGAATGCATATTTAAAAAAAAAAAAAAACAAAAAAAAACAGTTCAAGTCTGAAACTTTATGAATATTTCAGTGCACTGTTAATGACTCTAGTCAACATTACAGAAGTTCTCCAAGCAACCAGTCTTCCTCCAGTGACCCAGGTCCCAGTGGTAGCAGCCAATGGAGACAGCAAGTGGGATATGATGGGTATTGATTTTATTTTATTTTTCTAATCTTTCTGAATCTCCCATGCATCTTTTTTCTGAAACAAATTTTATATGGATGTTCCATATCATAGATTTATTTGGGAAATCTATTAGTAAACTTTTAAGACTCCTGAGGTTTGATGTAGTTTAATCTGTATGCTAATAAAATTTTACTCATACTACTTAATTCTTTAGGACCAAACTATTATTTTACAATTTTGGTAAATAACAAACAGTTCTTAGTTCTGCTTTCCCAGGACAGGACAGAAATCAGTTGGTAACTCAGAACTGAGACCATATAGTGATTTCTCCTCCTTTAGTTTCACCGGGGGAGTATTTAATTTACAAATGACCTTTATAGACTTGTAAGGTTTTATTTCCTACTGTTCTTGTTCAAGTGGTATCCATTCCCTAGTATCTCTCCTCAAAAAAGTAACAGTATTTCATAAGTATCATCTCCCTTTAAGGCTATTGCAATATGTAGGTGTTATGTTTGCATGCCTGTTAATCCCTTGGTGCTGAAAGTTTTAGAAATTAGTTATCCATGAATAAAAAAACCAACATGCTGTTCAAATTTTAAAAATATTACGAGAAAAAATCTGTTCATTACTTTAAATGAATCATTTTGTTGTACAAAATTAGCTGAAATGCTTATAAAATGTTGGGATGTAGATAGTGTAATGAAAAAGCATTTGGCTTTTGGAAACTGTAAGAAAAAAAATGTAAATACAGAAAGCATCGTCTTGCCTATGCAAAAAATTCCTTTGGCATAGCTGTTTGTGTGTGCAGATGTAAATGCTATATCTTGGAGATTGTTCACTGAAATCTCTGACAGCTAAATAGGTGCAAATATTTAAAACAAAACTTTTTTTTTTTCACAGTATATGCATAAAAATCTATCTGGTGTCTTTTTACTGGCACAGAGATTACTAACTGCGATTTTATTTTTGTTATGTTGCTTTGTGAAATAACTTAATTTCTGCAATTTTTACAGTAGAATTTGTATTTCAGATTGTAATCTCAAATAGATTTAATTCTAAAATGAGTGCAGACAATCATTCATAATGTTACGTAAAAATGAAGGAACAAAGTTTACAAAATATAAAGCATTTTATCTAGCAAACACGTTCTGAGTGTGAAACCTTGCAAAAATACCATTATTTTCTGTGGGGCTTAGTTTATTAAGCAGTTAAGTATGCATTACCATAGTTATCCCCTGCAAAACCCTTTGGCTACTGTAGCTCCAAGAATGCATTTCTTTTTAAAGCTCAAAGTTCTGTTCACACTGAAGGACATAAGTGTGCTGTTGAGAAAATTGTATGTAAATATGTCTATTCAGTGTTTGGAAATGTTACTATACTTGCTTGGTGGGAGAAATAATGACTGTTTAAACAAATCACTTTACAAAATATTTTCTTTGAAGAGTAGAAAGTGTTGTTTGTCATGTAAATATTTTTCTAGAAAAAAAAAAAAACCAAATGGCTTGATTTTCTGCTTATGTTAAAAGGTGCCAATCCCCTTTGCTTCATGAACACCAAGGTTCAGGCTCACTGGAGATTGAAGGAGGCAGAGAACGAGATGAAAATTTGGAAGGAACTAGACATTCTGGTAATAACAAATACCAAATCTCAAAAATAAATGCTCTTTCCACTGTAATACTTGCAAAAGTGCAGCCACTTTCTGATGTAACAGTTTTATACCCAAAAAGTGGTTATATGACATGACAGTGAAAGATGGAGCTGTTACAGACAATCTAATAGAATATGGTGTGGGATATCTAGATATCCAAATGAACTCCTGAACATCAGAAAGCATCATGAATGATGGAAAACAGGTTGAATTTCACTTAATTATGTTTGAAAAATTAGATTTTAATGATTCTGCAAAGTTGCACATCTCTGATTCCAAAGAGTGTACAGGTTTGAAACCTGATGCTAAGCCATGTGCTCTTTTCTTTGTGCAGTATACTCATCTTTTTAGCATTCAGAAATTAAAACACAATTATTTATGGCAGAAACCAAGTGGCATGCACCATCGACCAAAATCCTCAGCTCCTACAAAGACCGGGCTTTACAAAAAGATGGCAGTGGCAAGGAGTCGCCAAATAAACTTTCACATGTAAGTCTTTACCTCACTTTGCAAAGGAACCTTAACATTCTTCTGTGCATTCCCTGTTTATTCAACTCGATTTGCCAAATAGCTATTAGCTTTGGGACAGCCAGTGAAATTCACACTGTAAGCATACAATACTCTGTGGATTCTTTGAGTATTATAGAAAATGTCTATCCTGTAGTTTATTTTATTTATTTATTCATTTATTTGACCTTTGCTTTTCCTGTTCCTTTCCACTTTGGTTCTGTTTTACATTTACAATAGAAAAAGAGTCCTTTTTGCTGGACACTTACCAAAGTAGCTCCTTGGGAAAACTGTTCATTTGTATTTTTATCAGTTGTTCTGTTGTTTTTAAGGTCATGGCCATTTTGTAAGGGATAGAAGAAATGCAAATACAACCCCTACTTTTTTAAAAAATAATTTTCTCAAATTCTGAGGCGCGTTAATTCCTATATGGAATGGGAATGTTATTTCTGGAGTCTGGTTTTTCAAACTGCTTTACTGTATTAGTAACAACTATGTGTATATACATCTGCTAGGAGGGATTTTTCTCATTAAAAAATAAAAGATTGAAAAAATAAGGGTCTACCTACCCATTTATATTCTGCCTAGTAGAAGCCCATCTGCCTTTGTTCTGGCTACTCAGAGATGTTACAAAGATAAGTTAATCCAGCTTTCTATAAAATCTCTTTTTAGGAAAGAAAAGCAAAACACAAAAACTTTATTGACACAAACGCGTGACATAATTCTTCCACTTCAGTTGCCGTACTTAGTTTGGAGGCGTATTACTGAAGTTACTTTCATCTGGTACACATACATTGCACTTGGCTGGAGTTCAAGCGGCCATACATGCAATTGGATTCGATTCAATAAACAATGTATTTCACCCACACAGAGAAAAAGCCAAGGGTAATTCATTCTCCTGTGATCTTCAGATTTGCAGCAGAAATTGTTTAAACAAATAATTATGAATGCTTCTAGCTGTAGCAAATGCTTGTTTCAACTCTCTAGAAATTCAATTTTATGGATGTTAAGCAAGTCCTATAATCAAAAAATTCAAGTGAGATCTTATGATTTGCAATATAAGATGGAAATAGAGCCTAGTATTCACTTTTATTTGCTACCTCAAATTAACACCAAGGTTGGCAAAGACCTCCAAAATCATCTAGTCCAACTGTCCACCTACCACTAGTATTTCCCCACTAAACCGTGTCCCTTAGTATCACATCTAAATGTAGGACGATAACTCCACTACCTCCCTGGGGAACCCATTCAAGCACCTGATCACTCTTTCTGAGAATAAATTTTTCCTGATATCCAACCTGAATCTCCCTTGGCACTACTTGAGGCCATTCCTTCTAGTCCTATCCTAGTCTGTTTAGCAATTATGCAATTATTTAATAGAAACTAGTGGTATAATTTGTTTTTTTGTACTTTGTAATTATAGCATTCCATAAAAAAATAATAAAGTAATCTTTGAATGGCACAAATTCAGTAATTTACATTAAAATTAAGATTTTATAATTAAATTGAGGTGGTTCTTTTTTGTTTGTTTTCCTCTTGCTGTTAAGATTGGAGATAAAAGCTGTTCAAGCCACTCAAGCAGCAACACCCTATCTAGCAATACATCCAGCAACAGTGATGAAAAGCACTTTGGTTCTGGAGATCTTATGGACCCTGAGCTGCTTGGATTAACATATATAAAAGGAGCTTCAACTGACAGTGGAATTGATACAGCTCCTTGTATATCTGCACCTCTTCTGGCCCCTCTGCATCTTGCTGGCAGCAGGTCTGGAGTACACTGTCGTACTGAGCAATGGACTGAGTCTTCTGAAACTGCTGGGCTAGATGAGGATCCAGCTAAGATATATGCTGTTCATAGCTATGCCTCTGCTGTTTCTGCCAGTCATACAGCTGAAGGAAGTATGGGAGACCTCAGTGAAATCTCTTCTCATTCCAGGTATGTGTTTCTTATAAATTAGGGATTTGGGTTTATAGATTGATGTTCAGATAATTTTTTGTTGTTGTTATTGAATTTTTTTTCCTCACTTTTCTTTGAAAACATACCTGATATTGATTTTTGTTGTATTCAAATACCCGTGAGGAAGTATAGCGTTTTTCAGGTAATTTTTGATGAGTCTGCTTAAGGAGCATGACTAGTCCTGCTTCCAGATCTGATCAAGAATGTGTGTGTAGCTTTGTACAAATTGCTTAGGTTTTCAAAGCTGAGAAACATCTGATTAAAAATGAAGTGGTATAATAAATTGAATTCTTCAGTTGTATTTGTTTTTGTAGTATTTGTGAAGGTCATTCTCACAGTGTATTTCTAGGATATGTTTTGACAATAATTTCACTTCTATTTGGGAATTCACCATGTGCTATTACTGAGAAGTTTACTGAAATTTCTTGGATTTAATCTTTGACAATCCCATGATATTCTGCAAATGATTGAGAGCTAGAATGTTAGAAAACAATTTTACTTTCGTTGATGATGAAGGAAACATAAGATGCTTTCATGATACTTTGTGTCATTCATGTGAATTTAAAATTAGTCTTTCCTCATCTTTCTTGGTTGTAAGGAGGGTTGTAGGTCCAAACACCCCAGTCATGTTACTTTGACATCAGACTTTCCCCTATATTTCCCCGATATTTTCCCCGATATTTTTTTCCCCTTGAACTTATTTCACAGACTTATTTAGTACAGGGCAACAAATTACATCAGATAAACGATGAAGAGAATCAAAGAAATTAAAATTGGCAATTTTTACATAAAGTGAAACTGCATTGTATACCATCAACTCTAATTTACCTTGTTGTGGCGTATACTTTACGCTTTTGTATCTTGAGCTGTATTTCTAGCTGTGTTTGCGCTCTTCTTTTTGTTACCAATGGAATGTATGTATGGTACACCTGTTAAAAGGAAACTGTGAAAGTACACTTCTCAGCTGGTTGTCTTTATCTCCCATTTCCCATTGTATGATGACTTTAAATTTGAGACTTCGGTCTATGTGTGGAAGTTTTTATTCTGTAAAGTAATGGAAGGAAATTGTTCTTTTCATCTCGTTTTTCTTCTGAATGTCAATTAGGACAGGAAAATAACAAAATAATATTCTCATTTCTTCATGTGCTTGATTGAATTAGTCTTCAAAGCTTACTTTGAGTGTTAGACTTTTTCTTTATAATTTATGGGGAATAGCTTTGACTGGTATAATAGTTCTTTTTGTGAAAAGTAGGTACATAGTTTCACACTAAGCTTTTACCACATTTGTGATAATGTAGAAGCTTCAGATTTACTCTGCTTTGTATGTGTTGAAATTTAGTTTTACAGATTAGGAAGAAATATGCTCTTTTCTGGGACTTCATCATAGAGGGCTGTAATTGATTTCTGATGGCTAAAATATGTATTTTCAGCACATGTGTGGCTGCTTTCATAATTAAGGTTCCATGCAACTATTAAGTATTATGCTGATCACTTATTTGGAATGAATATGCCATAGATTCCTTTAAAAAACAATTAAAAATATATAGATTAAATAGATTGTAAGTGAGTTTATCCAGAGATTTACAAAGTAGCAATTATAGTTGAGGTGACAACTCATGTTAGGACTGACCAATTCCACTTTGCAATAGTGATGTTCAGCTTCTATCTGTGTTCCAAATCCTTTCACCACAAGAAAATGTCAGACTTGCATTATGTAACCCATCTGTATTGTTCAAACTTTTCTTCAGCATCCTTCAAATTATCCTGGAGTGATAAATGATTTTACAGTTCATTTTAAAAGCTGACATCACCTATATAGCACCTGCAGGCTTATATTATTTTTAAAAAAATCTCTTTATATAACTGTCGTGTTGCAATACTGTAACATTCAAAGAGAAGCAAGAATGTTAATATTTGTGTGCTATCTACTGCCACATCCCATGTATATTTTCCAGCTGGTCTGACACTGAGTTCTTAATTGTTCATAATTTGCAATGATGAAGCTCTACCTAAACAAGGCTTTTACTCAAAATTAGTTTATAAATGTTGAACAGTGAGCTTGTTTTACAGTGGCTAAACAGCGTAAAACTGAAAAGCAAGTCCACAGACTAGTGGAAAGTCACAGATCTATAAATGCTTTTTCCTTATTTCCTTATTAAAATTGAATTTATTGAGCAAAAAACATGATTATGTGACTCTGTGATGATTCTATGAATAAATTAAGTTCAATTGGCCATCAATTGGTTTGATTCTCTAACATGATCAGATAAAGAACCACTTAAAAATAACTGATTTCTGAGAATTAAGTCTGCTGTGTGAAACACTATTTCAAACTACAAGATTGACTTGAGCTATGCACAACACTATGTCTTGCAGCTATGTTGTTAATGGCTTTCTCTCTCCTATTTTATATTAAGTACACACATGAATTATCAAATGCCTTTAGGTTACTGTAGCTGAAACAGCTCCGTTGCCTTTAGGTTTTTTTTCCTCGCATAGACCATCAGTACCATTTGGATGCTGAGAATATACAGTTTTTATTCTAACCATTGCTTTGAACTCATTTAAAAGCAACTTTCTATAAGTATTTCATTTCTTAGAAAAATGTCCTGGTATTTAAAACGTACAGAATGAAGCTGGATGTTCAGTTTTTCTGGAGTTCAGTTACATAGAAAAATCTAAAATGCTCTGGATAGTGTCCTTGTTGTCAGTCTGATATGTTTTTTACATTATGCTTCAATACTTTCTTCACCTTTAGACTTCAGTTTTTTGTTACTGAATTATTCTGATTATGCCTTTATATAAATGTCTTGATATAATTTCTTTACACTTTTGCAAGGATAACAAGCATGAGAGCAATCATACTGCTATTAACACCACCTCATTTATTGTCTTCCTCAAAAACTCCTGATCTTGTTTCTGCATTTGTGGGGAAAAAGAGAGATGTTTGGAGCTTCTTCCATATCATGCAGTTTAATCAGATATAATGACATCTGTGCATGTGCACTGCTTGTGTTTGACTCAACAACCTCTTCTGGTCCTTTGTGAATGAATCCTGTACATTAAAAAGTAGCAATGTGTTTAGTATTTGCAAATCAACAATGAATCTTAGGAGATGCTGCTTCAGTTTCCAGTCTCTAATTTAAGTTCAGACTCTTGGTTTGTGAATGCATTGGTTGCTTCGCGTCCAAGGTGAAAAGAACAACTTTACTCATCGAGGAAGTGTTTGATTCAGCTCGTTTTGAATCATTTTGAGAGTTGTTGGTTAGATGCTATTATTTGTAGTAAAAGAAACTATTAAAATCATCCAGATAATGGTACTGAATGAAGGACTGAATTTAAACTGTCATAAGCTTGAAAAATCAGTGTGAAGTGGAAGAGACATAGAATTCTTAGATATTTGGGATAATTCCCTATATAGAGCCTTGACATAAATCGAATTATACTATGAATAATGTTTGTGTATGTACATATTTACTGAAAAAAGCAAATGGAAATCCATGTATTTGTATTAAGCCTGTGTCTTTAATTTTGGCTCACATCATGGTTTGTGTTGGCATTTCAGCATGTTAAATTGGACATTATTTGCTTTAAAAGCTCATTATTATTGTATTATCATCAAAGACATTTGATATATATACATATATATAAGCAGTATGTAGGAAATTATTGTACTGATGCTGCTGCCTTGATTTTAACTTGAGTAAAAGTGAACATTGAGAATTATATCTGAGTACATGGGGAAGAATTTTTGATTTGCTGTTTTGTGTGTTTCCTTTGCTTTTTCAGTGGGTCACATCATTCAGGAAGCCCATCAACACATTGCTCTAAAAAGAGTGGCTCTCTAGATACCTCCAAAGTCTATATAGTGTCGCAGAATAGTAGTCAACAGATTTCTGGGTCAGTTTCAAAACCATACCACAGACAAGCAGCAGTGAGTAAATACGTGATTGGATGGAAGAAATCAGAAGGAAGTCCTACACCTGAAGAATCTGAAATTTCTGAATGCCACGAGTAAGAATTCTTTTCAACTACGTTTGGGGCAGAAGGGCAAAGAAAATATATTTTAAAATAGGATAGAAAGATGAAAAATTACAGATTCCATTTCAAATGTTTGGTTTATTCCTGTATCTTTATGTATGACCTTTTCAAATCTCTGGGAAACAATTGGAAAGCCACAATTGTATTATGTCTAAAGGCTTTTTCTAGAAATCTTCAGTAACATTACAGTTACTTGAAAATAGCTTGCTTCTTAATGTTTCTGTATTAAACCTTCCTACCTTGTTGCATATTTTGTCGACTAATACATTAGAGATTGAGAGAGGTGACTATGAATTTAGCACACATCTGTGTGGGTAACTAGGAAAAATAATGCCACTTGAGATATTTGAATGGTTTCCATATACTTTTTTTCTGATGTATTTTAACAAATAGGTAGGAACTGGTGGATAGGACCTCACAAGACAGAGACGAAGTGTCTCTAATCCTAATCTCTGATGCTCAAGAGATTGAGCACAATGTGCAGGCTTCATTAGCAGTGCATTTTAAATTTATTTTAGCAAATAACATTTAGACAAAGATAATCTTATCAGTTCTAGTCAACAGCTGCATGTACAAGTTAATGCAGGAATAGTTCATTAAGAAAGTGCTACTCTTAGGTGGAAGGAAAACACTTGCATTCAAAGGAAAAGATGCAGCAGTTCAAATAGACATGAAACTTTCCAAGAACTGCAGCAATAACTAATACTCGAATCAGCTGTTTAGAACAAATGTTCAAATTTCTGTTACCGTCAGAATCATCTTGTCTGATAACCTCTTTGATATCTTTCTGTGCATAATTTGTTTAGTTCTATATCTCAATAAATCATATTTGGCCCTACATATCTTGATAAATTTACAATATGGCATGCAGCCCCTGATTTTTAAATGCCTAAAACGGGATTACTCCATTTAATAGGAATGGGATATTTCCATCTAATACTTTGTAGTGGATGTGTGTACAAATTTATAAGATAAAAGCTTGATGATATTGCTAACATTTTTAATTTTCAAAATTTAAAAATACAACTTTACTACCTTCCTGTCCTTGTTATTTACGTTTCTCTGTGGTATTGTACAGGTTATCTGTTTATTTGTTTGCTTATTTATTTTAGGCTTTCAAATATTAAATTGCTCAGTCATAGCAGTACTTGCATTTGGAAAGTAGTAGCTTCATTGATTCCTACAAGTTTTTGTATTTTGAAATTAATGAACCTCTGAAATAATTTCTTTTTATTTCAAATAGAACCCTTAAAACAAAATTGCATAATGAGGCATGGCATTTAGAATGAAACCACAGCTATTTTGAAAAGCATCCTCAAGAGCTAGTTCAATTTATGAAATATTAATTGAATATGGCAGCACTTCTTATACCAGAAAACATTTTCAGGTTTTTCCATGGTTTAGAGCACTTCTTCACCTCTTTCTTTCTAGGAAAGCTTTCTATACATCACAGAGAGGAAATATCCCTCTGAGGATAATTATGTTGAAATAAAATAACATCTCTAATTAGCAATGATGTTGGAAATCAGGTCAATTGCTGAATGTTGTGCCACTATAGGATATAATTCACTGAGAATTACACTTTACCATAGCAAAGCTTGTTTTCTCTCCGCTGAGGACAGAGTCACTGATTATGCTGCACTTGACAGTAAGTAATGGATTCAAATGCATGTTCTATGTGATTGGGAATCTCTGGTTCCTTAGATTGCATTTCAAAAGTAAATCTGCTAAAATTCTCTCCTTTCTCACTGGAAGGAGGGTGAAAAATAATAATTCAGCTTGACAGTCCTTTGTTGGCTGTAAATACATTTTTATATACTGATAATTAAAGAAGACAGCTGTTTATTTGTCTAAATAGCTGTATGAAATTGCTGATAATGAAACACACTTGGCACATGGCACAATTGATTACAAATATACCTCAAATGTTGCTGTTGATGACCATAGTAATTTTTTCAGTTTGGATACAATATCACACTAAAAAATCTAGATTGTCTTATTTGCTAAGGAATTAAAAATTGTTTTGATTTGTGAGGAGCTATTGAAAATGTTGATATGAGTAAAACCTCAACAATACAGAAATCTTGTGTGTGAAAAGGAGAGAGGTGAGTTGGGAGAAACTAGCATTATGCTCTTTTGTTTGTTTGTTTGTTGGTTTTTTTTTTCCCTCTTCAGATCTTTCAGTGACTTAAGAATTTCATCTTGGACCCGTAAAACCCACAAACAGTTTAATATAAAATGTCTGGAAAATGTTATAAATAAAAGCATGCTGTAGCAGGAGATCAGTCTAACAAGTTTTATTTTGTGACTGAAAATAAATCCAAGAGCACTATTGCTTATTTTGCAATTGTTTCAACAGAGTATATGATGATATAGATGCTGTGTCTGCATCAAGTCCACTTCAAACTGCTGTGAGGAATGCCATTGTTGAAAGCCAGCAAGTGTTGTCCAAAGAAGATTTTCTGAAGTTGATGCTTCCAGAAAACATCTCTGTGGAGGAGGGGAGAAGAAAGGTTAGCTACTTTCTTTGTATATAATTCAGACACAGTTATGTTAGAAATGATCTTCTGGCATTCCGAAAATGTCTATAGGAAAGGCAGCAGCATTTTGTGTAAACTAAGTATATTCCTTGGGAACGCTTTAAATACTCAGCATAAATCCCAAAACGTCAGCTCCCACATCAAGAAGATCATACCTACTTCATGATTATGTATGAAATACAGCGTTTGTCTAAGTATGACTCTGCTTAACTGTAAAGGTTGAGCAAGTTAATTATAATTTCAAAGGTTAAGAGTAACATTTTCAAGGTTGGATGGTTACATTTATTCACCTCAAATTATATTTAGGCAGAGGAATAAAAGTAAGCCTGCTTTTCCCCTGTCTTGTGCTACTCAATACAGACAATTCTGTCCGAATCACAATTTTACGTAGGCAGTGGTTGGAAGTACTCCAACCAGTAGCTGGAAGTACATAGTTGATGGTGTTGGAGGAGAGCGTAACTCTATACCGAATGAAGACAATCAGGAATATTAAAAAGTTCACAAGAAGAGTATAGGAAATTTAATATTTTCTAGGTTTCATGTATACATAATTCTGATTTTTTGGGCTTAATTTGCAATAAAGCACAAAACAATTGAATTGCTTGAGTAATTGTCACGCTTAGATATAAATTCAATGCCCTCTTAACCCCTGGTGTTCATTCACTGTGCTAAATAACTTAATCACGTCTGAACAAAAGAAACGCATGGGAATCCTCTAAGTGCAGAGTTTAGAATTCAGATTATATGTATTTTTAAAGTGCAATATGTTAAGTACATTAAGTATGTAGTTGAATTCTTATGAATAATGTCCTAGAGGTTTTTATGAATTATGATTAGTGCAAAATTTGGCTTTCTGTGACGATTTCAAGAATTGACAACGTTTCTGTCATTTCAAGGCTGCCTACATAAGAAGTGAGGTGGTGTGGCCGTTCTGAGATCTATTACTACTGTCCCCTTCTCCCCTCAAGATATCTAAGTAAGAGAGACCACGGGCTCTGATTTGTAAGAGACCCCCACAGGAAGCCACAGGAATTAGCACTATCCAGTCTTTGATGATGTCCTCGTAGAGAGTAGTTATCTTGCTGTAGCTTAGTCAGTTGCTTTTGACAGCAAACCAGAAAGTAATTTTTCTGAGTATGTAAAATTGAACAGAATTGAATCACATCTTCGGTTTCATTTTATCTCACCTTCTTCAAAGAGCAGGGAATAGTGAACTCTCTAGAATGTGTAGTGTTTAATTTTTGTCATGCTCTGAAACTCTGTAAAGCTTCGACAATTAAAGTTTAACATATTTGAAGAGCTGCTGGCCAATCTTTTTAGATAAAAATGTAATGTGATGTTGGGAGACTTCAGAAACATACAAGAGTTGTAGCAGAATGCTTGCTGAATCTCAGGTGTGTTAAAGAGGATTGGAGATGCTTTTAATTCACAGAAAGAAGGTTTTTAATCTTTTGCCCAGTGTGGTGCCTATTAAGACTCAGCAGCTTTTGGTGTTCTTTAACCACAGTTTATAAAAGGATACCATATATTTAATGTCCATATACTTAGGGATGTTGTGTATGTCTTTTATCCAGTACTGCTGCTCATGACTGTTGATACCACTATTTTACATGTGTTAAAATAAGGATTTGGCCTGACGTTTATTCCTATGATGGTTAGACTAGATGATCATATAGGTTGTTTCCAACCTTTAGAACTGATCATCCCCCCTTTCTTTTTTCCCCTTGCTGATATTATGATGCTTTCCTAGATTAGAATCTGAGAATCTGCCTTAATCTTCTTTGGGACATAGTTAAACATTCTAACAATTCAGCATTTTCTGTATTGTCCTCAAGATAGATGCTTTCCTGAACTAAAGATATGAAATACATTTAACTGTTCTGCAAAGACTGTTCTTTGTGGCATGATTGAGCGTTTCTGTCTATTCTTTTTAGATGCATTCATCAGTGAGTGAATTTTGTTCAGAAATATAACAATGTAGATATTTTTAACTCTATGCTAGATTCACTGTTTTGAAGAGTTACTGGTCCTGAGCTTACTTTCTTCATAGAGAGTATGCTTCTCGTAGTTAGGTACATGGCAAATAGGGCTAGATATTAAATTGTTACATGCAAGAGAAACCAGTTAAAATAATTAAAATAACTGACCTTTGTACATGTGAGAAGTAACAGGATTTGCAGTGCTGAAGAATGACTTATGAAGTGGAATGGCCCAGTTTTACACTACAATAACATCTTGTTCTGCTGTAGATGTTTGGGTTTTGGTTAAATAACTTTTTGGAATACGTAACAGTTTCCACTGAACTCTATTATCCTATTCACTAAGCCTATTTCATGATATTTGTAGAAATGCAGTCTCTAAAATCACTCTTACTGTTCAATGAATTATATTGCACCATGTATTAGTTCAGAATGTTAAATATTAAAGCATAGCCATTTCAAATTAAAATCAAAGAGTACAGTCCTCAATAAATGTTACCAAAAGCTGGTAGTCTTAGATACATATATTTCTGGAAAAAAAATTGCTGTCATAATGCTATGGAGATTTCATTTAACATTTAGAATTAATAAAGCTGCACAAAATCTGATTAATTCATGGAAATTTGTTCCAAAATATCGAGAGGAAGAAGTATGAAAATCCAATTCAACTTTCTGAGACCTCAGTACAGAGCTGATGTGATGGAACAAATCTCTGATCTGTGTTAGCTCAACAATTTCAGAATGCCTGCCCAGAAGAATACTCCCAGCAGTCTGATGATGGGATATGCTAGTGGAAATTATTTTAACCAGTAATATATGTTCTTATATCTCCATATTTTGATGTTTAGTTTTCATTTTATGGAAACCTTTCTCCACGGAGGACACTTTATCGTACCCTGTCAGATGAAAGTATATGTAGCAATCGAAGAGGATCTTCGTATGCCAGCTCTCGAAGTTCAATGCTAGACCAGGCTCTCCCAAATGATATCTTATTCAGCACTACTCCACCATATCACAGCACGTTGCCTCCCAGAATGAGCCTGACACCTGGAATGGGAAATGTGAGGAGTAAGTGATTGTCACTGTTGTTGCTGAGTTCGGAATATATGTTGGAATTTACTTTTGAGGGGAAATTGTGAAATGTCGCATCAGTCTTTTGGGTATCCTGGTAAAAGCATATTTGGTCATCAGTACATGCTTATGCTTACCTTGGTGATCAGTTCAGGTTTATTATGTTTGGAGATGGTGTTTACTTCCTATGAAGTTTTCAGATGATCAGTAATCGACAACAAACAATTGTCTGAAGATATTTCTGGTTATAATTTTATTTTCCAGGAGTGGCCCAATCAAGCCAAACTGGCCTGTTTTGCTTCAGTCTTTGTGTACGTTCAAATTAATGCTACATTCATCATATAATACATGAATGCTTATATACCACAGCCCAAATCTGCATACACAGATACATATATGTAGGCCACATCTTTATATACTTAATAAGGGTAATTTTATTATTTTTTTTAAATGCTGCTCAATTATTTCACTCCGGCCATAGGAGACACGAAATCTAGAAATAAAGAAATACTTAGCTATGTTAATATTGTATCGCAACTGACTGCAGTTTACAAAAATAGAACAACTGTGAACTCTGAAATTGATAGTTGAGAAGCTGTGGGTGGATTTCCTGAACATGTTGAGGATGCTTGTAAACCCATGTCCAGAGAGAATATGGACAAATAACTGAAGTAATAATGATAGGCTTCTGTCATTCATCATGTCTTTAAGGCACTAGCAATCACTTGCTTTCAGTATGAAGTTATATGAAAAAACACTTTCCTGTAACACTGAGGTGCATCACACTGAGCTTCTTTTTAAACTATTATAAACTTCTAAACTCCTGCTTCAGCTGGAAATGCAAGCTTTATGTACCTTTTGCCAAACTTCAAACTATTCCTCTTCCATCAGCATGAAACTCTTTAGCATAAATTCAGAATAGGAAGATCCTTTGCTTTTATTGAAGCTCCATTTTCTTTCGTTTGAGACTAATACGAAATTTTGTAGTGTGTTAAGGGCTTTAAAATGGCTTCCTGATTGCATTTTTTTTTTCTTACACCTGCTAGACCTGTACTTGTAGAGCATTTTGTTAGGATGGTTAATCTGCAAAGTGATCAAACCTTTATCAGGATGGAGGCTTCAGCATTCTGGAGGCTGGCACACAGCAACTAATGGTGCACATTCAGGCTTTATACTGCTCTTCCAGCTGTGGAATTTCAGTGTTTTGTGTATTGGTACTGTCTTACATTATTTTCCCTTCTTGGTGCATCTTAGATACAGACACTTACGTGCATAGTGGGGAAAAAACATGAAATTAGTATCCTGTCAGTCAGTGTGAAGCTGATTGTTAATACCCAAGAGAGTTCCTGTTATTTTCATACACAGGTCCTATTTTCTGCTTCTGGTTCCTTATTTTAAAAGTACCTTTCAAAGCCAGTGATAAAAGATCTGTTATGACGACTGTCTTAAGGAAGCTATAATCGTTTATCTGTAATTGCCACCTGAAGACAAACACATAATGACTTGCCCACCATTATTTTCAAAATACTGCTAGTCAGTATCTGGTTATAAGGAACTAATCTTGAATCTTGTTAGGGAGGATTTTATAATTAGCATGTGTCAGATATTTCCATTCTATTGCATTTATAATAATAGTTGGAGACTTCAGTTTCAGATACCTGGACTCCTAGCTCTGATAGTACTGTCTTCCATAAAATGCATCCATTTGTGATCTTAAAACATTTTAATTTTACTGATATTTAATGTTAACAGAAATCAGTAAAAATACTGTGGTTTTGACCAGAATTCATTTTTAGATATGCTCTTGCATGTTATTACCCAGCATGTGTTCCATGAAATATTGTGGCAGCACCAAGTCTCGTGAGACCCCTCCAGCAAAGAATAGACTGTGATTAATAGCAAAGCAAAGCCACAGCAAAAACAGTGCATAATGGGCAACCTGAAGGGTTTCAGATTACTAGAAAATCAGACAAAATGACTGTGCAAATATGGAAACAGGAACTTAAACTGTGTGATGTTCACTGTGGGAAGGAAATGAGAAAATAAAGCTGTAGGACTTTTTTTTATCATTCTATCACTGGAGGAAGTGAACTGAAAAAAAATGTTGCTTTCAGTAGAGCTTGAAATGAGTACTGTGGATTGCACACAGTACACAACTCCAGAAAGATTTGTTTTATCTTAGTTTTTAACTTAAACCAAAAAGCAGAACTTTTGTAGCTGAGAACTCTTAAATTTTACCTTGGGGATATTGAAGATTCCCTGACACAGTGCTTTTAGTGTTGAGTGATTCTCACATACCCTGCACAGTTGCAGATACAAATGTATCCCTGTCTTGTCAATTCATGGCGGCTGAACTAGCAGTGAAGGAGTGAAAACAACAAGAATCACAGATACAGAATTACTATACAAACGTGAGAGAAATCCAGGAAGACATACAGAGGCAGTCAGACTGAGACCGTGGTCCACTCCTATAATGAAAAAAAAAAAAAAAGAGGGAAGGAAGGATGGTGTGCTTTGAGAAAAGGAGCAAGGTGCAGGATGCTTTCACTGATGAGGGTCGTTAAGAAGGGAATATTTTGTAATAAGACACTAGCAAATTCTGAATGTTTTCCTTCATATTGTAGGAAACGCCTGTGAGAAGTTGAGCACAAAAGTAGTTATTGGGGCACATGCCCACTGTTTTAACAGTAATATAAACATAATTCCATGAGAAAGTCTACTAGCAAGCTGGCATCTTTGAAGGGAGACTTTTGTCAACCCTAGGCAATGATGCAGAGGGGGGAGATGCTAGGCAGGTAGTTACTAATTGCAGGAAAAAAGAACTGGAAGAGGCACTGGGATTTATGTCCACATATGACTTTCTATGTTCCTTCACTTGTAACATCTTTTGAGTATAATCTGCTTATTAAATAATGTGTTAGTTTATGAACACAGTAAGTACATAGCAGATATTATTCCACTGCCTACAATCTCTACATAAAAGTAACAGTTTTGACTGAAGCAAGATACTTATCTTAGAAGTAAAAAGGGTTAAGCCAGGTGAATCTTTTTTTTCTTTCTCCTTCTGGTTACTCTTTGAATACAGGAGGGGTGAGACTGACAGCAGTCAATTTCAGGAGATCTCTATTGGAAACTGAGTTTACCATATAATTCTGGTGAAAATAAGAACTCTTGAAAATGCTTTTACTTTAATGTAGCAATAATAAAAATAAAATTTGTAAGTACAGGAAGGGGCATGAATGAAAGGACCAGAAGCCAGGAGATCAATGATTTTGTGCCAAATTGGAGTAGAGCAAATAAAGTAATCTTTAAAACTGAAAGATAACATGCATTATTTCCTCAAGGTAATAAAGGAATAAGTCTGCATTGGTTCAAAACCAAACTTGCGTGCAATGAAGATAATGACCTTTGAGGTTCTGCATACCTTCCGGGAAATGCAAAAGTGTGCACGTCACATTTGCATAAGTCAAAAATGAAAACAGCAAGCAGCCTGCATGCTGATATTGCATTCATACAAAGAAAATGTGTAGGCAACAGGAAGGTAAGAGAAACTGGAAGGCAATGCAAATGCACTGCTGTAGAAATAATTCTTCCTAGCCAGAGTGTTCCTAAAGTATGAATAGTATTCTCTGAGGTTCAGATGCACAAAAAGGCCTATGTCTTTAGAGCTCCTTATTCTGCAGTGGCACACTGGTGCCTGTTCAGTTATCCTGCTTATAGTATCAGCCATCAACATGAGCACTTGAGTTTTCAGAGCTATCAATATTCAAATCTCCTACTCCAGGAGGCTTTCAGCAGTTAAGCTGCTCTGTCAGGTACCAAATAGAATCCACCCTAAGGTGAACTGAGGTTCTCACAAGACAGCATGTAATGAAGGTTGACTGCTGGTGGATATATCACTCCTACACTTCAATTTGGAAAGTCAGCAGAATGTACGGAGTACAGGCATCTTTCTGACAGCTTTCACAACCAGCCTCTGTAGGCTTGATTGTATAAAAGCAAGGGCTGCCCTTTAGGGCCTGCCTGCTGGTCTAGAACCAAAAGCTGGCTTGCCAGCCTTCAAATAAGGCTTTCTCTCTGTTTTCCCCAACAGCAATATATAAAACATTTCTACTAGCACAAATATGGCTCTTACAATTCCCAAATCATATACAGAAGTTTAGAGTATTCTCTACTGTTGAGCTTACAAAGCACTTTTACTCCAAGATAACCTTAGATCAGATTTTGTGTTTATAAGAAATTGAAAATATAATATTATATTATTACAGATGTATGAGTAGTTTCACTTCATATATCATCTACTTTGGCATCCCAAAAATGGTTACTATGGAATACATTTCTACAGAGAATTGTCAAATCTTTTCCATTTGTAGTAGAACAATACTTTCATGTAAGTCATAGAACAAGATGAAGTCCGTAGTAAATAAGATTTCTTCTTCACAGGCATTGATTTTGATTCATGGGACTTCCAGTTCTTGATAGAGAATTGCAAAACTCCTTTCCTCTGATGTTCCAGATATAAACACAAAAAAAGCCCCAGGTTTTTTTTTTACAAAGCTCTAATTTTACATGCTCAAATCATTGCTCTGTGCAGTGGAATGTTCTGTAAAGGGTTCTGCATTGGGATTTTTAGGTCAAATATTTAATTCAAATAGACTTCAGTATTCTTTGTTATGGTTCTGGACAATGACAATGTGCCACTTTCTTACACTAGAATAATCTTCCATGTGTGCGTGTGCATTTTTTCCTTCAGTGATTTTTATGTATGGTATTGTGCTAGAAAAAACATCACTTTAAATATTGTAATCTAAAGCACTAGAATAGTTAGATGGAAGAGACCTCTACTTCTGAAGTGTTCAATGAAAAAATAGGTATTTTGACACATCTTAAAAGCAAAAATCATTTTTCTTTTGACTGTACTATTTAATAAAAGTGATTGCATCAGTATCTTTAGATGAAATTCAGTTTAAAATTTGTTTTTAATGCAGTTTTAAATCATCTTTGTGTCTATTCTACAATATTCATTCACAGTGAAGATTGCTATAGAAAGATAAGGAAAATATTAAACTATTTAAGATAGTTATGAAAATTAACATCTCCTCTACTATGTTGTATGTTCACGGTATCTTTCTAAAAGACCGCATAACTGCACGAACTAACATTATAGATTAATTGAAATGCACACACTAATCTTCAGTGTACAGCATGTTACACCTTAATCTGGAGCTCAGGTATTGACATGCAAATCTTGCATTCTCAGATACACGAGTATTAATAGGTAATATTTTCAGTGTGAAAGTGAGTCTTGGATACAGGCTAGAACTTACAAATGCAATAGAAGTAGGTGATGTTTTTGAAATTGAAATGTTTACATTCCAGAATAAAACCCTGTGTGTAAATATTTCATATGTTGATTGCCAGCTTTATTTAAAGCATACCTTTGTTCATCTAGCAACTTTTCTACTCAGTGCCCAGGTTTAATATAGTATGCTTTAAGAATCAGTGCTGCCTACTCACAGAATTTACAGGAAAGTGCAAAGACCACATGATGTATGGAGAGGCAAAAAAATCTCTAGAAACCCTTGCCAGCTCATTTTGCTCGACTTAACAGTTGTGTCCATTCTTATTGAGTATTGAACAAGAAACAACAGGAAAAAGAAAAACGAAGATAGCAGTCATTAATTTTATACATATATTTACAGTTCATTATAACAGGTTCAAAATTAATTGTACTTCATTGTTATAGGAAGACTAATTATTGTGTTTATTGTTTAGATGAATTCTGGTTCTCAGATGGGTCCTTATCTGATAAAGCCAAATTCAATGATCCTGGCCTGATGCCCCTGCCAGACACTGCCACAGGGCTAGACTGGTCCCACCTGGTAGATGCTGCACGAGCGTTTGAAGGTAACAGGAAAAGTTGAATAAAGATCACTGTTCACTACACAAACATTTTTTGGGGAAAAAGAATATATATTTATATGTACATACACATACAAACACATTTTGAATTAACAAAAATCCAGTGTTTACCTTTGAAGCCCCTTTGTTCTTTTAGCAGTATGCTTTCTCAGTGATGAAGATTGTCACTGAAAATTTGGAGTATTCTCTAAAATACTCTCAGTACCTGTCTTACATAACATTCATCTCTTAGGGACACAGTGCTCTCTGTAATCTATTGGAAAAAGCAGGTGCTTTGAAGGAGAGATTCAAAGCACTTGAGTTAGATGCTTAAAAAGTGATTGGGAGTAACAATTTCTCTGGATTTATTGTGTTGTCTTCAAAAACTTTGTATCAAAGAGATGTTACAAGCTCTTGAAAACAGCAAAAATGTATGGTATACTTTCCAGTACTAGAATTTGAAGCATGGGATATAAACTAGGTTTGCATTATTGAATTATAAGACTGGGTTAATGAAGAAAAACCTCATTCACCTCTCTGGCAGCCAAGCATACTCGTAATGTATAAACACAGAAAGATGGATGTGTGTTTGAGTCTAATCATCTATCCATTTGTACATTTGTGTTTCTTGGTTTCCAGTTTTGGTTGGGTCACAAGACTGTCCTAAAACATGCAACATTTTTTATCTGGTATTATTCTCACTGGTGAATGTATGAATCAGAGATATCAGTAAGGATGATGTGTAGCTCCCATTTTTATCAGCTGAATGGGTTAAGTTATTAATAAGGTGCTGGTTTGTTTGGCTCTTGTTGTGTTTTGTTTTTTTTTTTCAGCTAAAAGCAACCATGGTAATAAGACTTCAGGTACTGGTTTCCTCCCTGAGTATGAAGTGATTAAATTTCAAAAGCTCTTCAGAAGTACTTTGCTAATTTAGTTGGCATAATTAAAATTTCAGAAAACAAACAGTAGTAAAAAAAAAAAAAAAAAAAAAAAATCAGATCAACAATGATGATCAGCATCCAAGAGAACTGTATTGTTTATTTTATCTACACTCAGGAAACATCCTAGTATTTATTTTTAGTAAATAACTGAAACAACAGTGAATTATATATTTGATAACTTGGTTCTCTAAGAATATTTTTAAATGCTAATACTAATACAACATTTGAGTTCAGCTATCTAAAAGCTTGTTCATATAGGCTATGCTCCTACATTTTTTTATTTCTTTGAAAACTGGAATCAATTTTCTTTACTTTTACTGCTTAATATTTTGGTGAAAATAACTTCATTTTGCTAAGTGTTATGTAAGTGCAATTGCCATTTCCATTTAAGAGATAAATGTAGAAGAAACACAGCTATCCACAGTGCGCTGTTCTAGGGAGGGCAAATATTGCTGGATTTTAATTGCAAATAGCTTAGTAGGTAATTAAGGTGAAGAATTGATTGGCTGAATTGCAAGATGGAAAGTTTTTAAGTCTGATTTTTTGGAAGAATTTGAGGCAGGAAATAATATATATATATTTGTATATTTTGGTGAATGAATGTAATTCTTCATGTTTAGAACTCTGCAGTAGATACATCCACATACATGCAAGATGATTTGTAATATATTTGGACTTTACTCATAATACTGCAACTTAAAAATTTTGACTTGTTCATCTTCCTCTATTCTATCTCCTGCAATTGGAAAACCATTTTTAAAAAGAATAACTGATAGGGATATCATAAAAAAAAATTCATTAGGAGGGAGGGAGTTGGATATGAATTGACAGATGTTTTTTCCTTATGTGTTTTAATGTTGATAACTGGGGAGTTGCTTCATCTAAGTGTTTAAAAATAACTTGGAACTACTTTTCTGCATTCTTCATAGTGAAAAAGAGAGAGTGGATAATTCTAAAAATCATAAACCGATGCATATAAAACTCTTTTGATCTTTTCTTTCAGTGGAATGGAAATAAGATCACATTTTAAATAGGACGATCAAAAAAGACCAATGAAAAAGGGTCAAAGATGGGAAATTGATGTTAGAGTTGACTTCTAGTTTGACTTTATTAACCTGATATTTAAAAGTTATGTTCCTTTCTAGAACCTAGATGCAAGTCTTCATTTGAGGGGTTTTTTTTCTTTGTAAAGGTCTTTTAGTATTCTTTGATTAGAATTACCAAACTGATTACAAGGTCATAGTTTTTCCTCAGTTATTTTTCTAGACTGTATGCTAAGAAGATACATTCTTCTCTGTTAAAAATCCATACATCCTGTGGGCCCCACAATCCTTTACCTGTCCGTATGCAAATGCAGTTGTATTCTGATTAATGCAGCAGTTTCTCATCTGTAGTCTAACGAGGGTGGAGGAAATGGTTGAGAAGAAGAGTATGGGGAAGTCATAACTTGTTAAATTAAAATTATCGTGATAGGGCTTTTTTTTTTTTTTTAGTTTGTGAGAGTTTCATTTCTGATACTTTTGCTTGGCAAGAACTTTTGCGAGAAGCTGAATATTTACTTCAGACTTTGCTGGAAAATCCAGTTTTACGTGGACAGATCTCCACAGTGCAATGAAGAGCTGCGCAGGGTTTACCTCCACAAGCTCCAGAATCTGCATCTGTAATAGGTTTTGTTGGAGCTGTTTGTGTTGAGGGTTAATATCTAAAAAGTTCAGTGCAACATTATTTTAAGTATTTGCACTACCTTCCACTGCAGGACATAGATTTGACTCTTTTATCCAGAGATGATTTTTAGCATTCATGCAGTCAGTTGCAAGGAGTATAATTCAATGTCTTCCATATGTAGATTCACTACTTCCACTTCCCGTGTATTATTTTGGTAGAAGGTATAGAGAGAGACAGCTCTAGAGCTAAGATATAGCTATAGATAAGACAGCTGACATGCTGGAAGTTCATTGTGGCTGTATCTTTGTATCTATACTGTTGTATCTACACCTGAAATAAAACATAAAAAAAATAGACAGAACTGCATGTGAATGTGCAGCAAAAGAGAGAAAAATGAGGTTAAAGAAGAAAAGAGAAGTAAAGCAACTTTTTGAGGAAATTTAAAGAATAAAGTTGAGAGATGAACAAGAACAAGGAGAACAAAGAAATCCAAAATAAATAAATAAATGAGAGAATGTGGTTTTTGTTCTGTTTTGTTTTTTAAATTCTCTTTCTTTTATTATTATTTTATTATCCTTTTGATAGATCTCCAAGTAAGGAAAGGAGGACAGATTTTCAATATGTGTTATGTAGTTGATATTTCATTTTGTATTCATTAGAGAACTTGTGGAATAAAAGGTAAAGTCTTTCAAGATGTCCATAACTGCTAGAGCCATTATAGAAAAGGATTGGCCCAAACATAAACACTATTGTTATTAATAGATCTTTGTTCTATTTTTGTTTGTTTAAACTTACTGTAGTCTGCTTTAGAGAGGTTAGTGTTTTATAAATAATATTATGGGACTAACAACCTAGAAGTCATTTTTGTGATGTCTTTAATTTAGTTCATTTAAATAGGTGGTTTCAGCTTCTGATTATTTTCCAGGTTATTTTTGTGATCATCTACTAGCCATGCCAATCAGAATGTAGTGTTTCTTAATGCCAACTTATCTTTGCAGAAACATCTGTGCTACTATAATTAATATAATTTTAATATTTCCATTTAAAATCTTTTTGGCTTAGTGCAAATAATGCTACTCACAACATAATGAGAATGAAGTGAAGCATTCAACAAGAGAAAATTATTCAAATCAAATTAGTAAATTAAACTGTTAGATTGATAAAAGCTGAAAATATTCAGCTACGATTTGGTCATTTCTAATGCATGCATGTGTAGTTCTGTTTTGCTTCCATGTGAATCTCATTGTATGTTTGTAGGTAGCCTTTACTTTGTAATGAAAGGGCTGTTTCATGCTCCATGCTTATTTTAGTCTTTTCTGCTCTCCAATAAGTAAAAGTTGTTTTGAGAATTTTAAACTTTTGTACAAACACTGATACACTGTAGAATCATAGAGTGGTTTGGACTGGAAGGTACCTTAAAGTTGATGTAGTTCCAACCTTCTACCAGCTCAGCTGCCCAGGGCCTTGTCCAACCTGGCCTTGAGTGCCTCCAGGGATGTGGCATTCTCAGCTTCTTTCTGCAGCTTGTGCCACTGCCTCATCACCCACAGTGAAAAATTTCTTCCTAATGTCTGACCTAAATCTTCCCTCTTTTACTTTAAAGTCATTTCCCCTTATGCTATTACTGTACTGCCTGATAAACAGTCTTACCCATATTTCCTGTGGTCCCTGGATAGGTACCAGAAGGCTGCTATGAAGTCTACCTGGAGCCTTCTCTCTTCAGACTGAACAATCCCAACTCTCTCAGCCTGTCATTGCAGTATTTTCTCAAATTGTTTATGCACTTGGGTCCTTGTATAGTTTGGCAAGAATGTCCCAGCTAAAACCTAAAATTCTGACATTTTAGCAGTTAGGGATGTCCTCATAATTTTGAGGAAGCACAACCTGCAGTATAATAGTCAGAAATATGCTTGATTGTTCTGTTGAAAAGTCAAGCATCAACAAAGGTGGCACTGATTTCATTTTTGTGAGTACAGTCAGGTCAGTTCTGTTGGGAATAAATAGAAACAAAATCAGTAGGAAAATTTTAGTATTTGAAACACAAGTTCAATTTTAACCACAGTTCAGATTTAAAAGCCATCTTGATTTAAATAGTAAGTTGGTGAAACTATTGTGAAGCATGAATGCTTTCAGAGAGATCAATGAGGCTTGGTAGGAGTTATTGAATATAAAAATGCATCCTTAAAAGTACTTGAAAAGTATTCAAAAGCAAAATATTTTAGTACTCAGGGATCTTGTTGATATAGTAGTTTATTGTGTCAGTAACTTGTTCAGAGAATGATTTTGACACCAACCAGGCTTTTGAAAATTGCCTATTTTGAAGAGCAACGCAGGAGTTTTCATAGTATGCTGTATAACTGGAGACTTCTGGTTATTAATGGCCATGCAATGACTTTGTTCCTCATCTGAGGAATGGGAGATGTTTTCATATTTTATGAATATAGGAATGTTTCAAAAATATTTTAAAGTTATACTATGTAAACAGAAAAGGGTTCATAATTTATTTCCTACTCTAAGTGTTATTATTTTTAATGACATGCATTTGAAATTCATTATGGAATATACTAGAAAAAAAAAGTCAATCCACAAATTATACCAAATTGCAAGCACCCGTTTTTGTGTTGTTTTTTGTTTGTTGTGGTTTTTTTTGTATTTTTGTTTTGTTGTGTGTTGACGTATTATGAAGATATTTAAAAATATTGGGCTTAAAACTTGTATCATGTGATTTCATTAACAGCTGCATGCATCTACTTTTACAGCTGCTTTTACACATCAAGAGAAAGCTACTTTAAAACACTGTTAGAGAGAACAAACTGACAAAACATGTTCTGAGCTGACAAAACATGATGAATGAGTGGCCATTCTCTTTAATTAAGCTTACTTTTTAGTGGAAGAAAAACACAGGTTTTTATCTTACAGACAGTATGGCCTCTGAGATGCAATGTCACGCATCACATGTTAGTAACCACAGAAAAAATAGCAATAGCATAGAATAACATTTGTTGCTGACTTTGGTTTCTTCTGTCAAGAGACAATGGAAATGTTAACAGTATAAAAGTGAAATTGATAATTACATATGTAGTTCAAACTTCTGACCCAATCCATTGTCAGTCTGATTGTCTATTCAGTTTTGTTTCTGGCCTGCATACTGCTTTTGAGTTGGGAAACTCCTTTTGGTTTTTTATCTGTACTTATTAAATCTACCCACTTAATACGTTTCAAATTGATTTAGTGTTTGAAATTATATTCTTACCTTATTTTCAACACACATGAAAGCATCATGTTCAAATTGGCTGAGGTCTATCATAAGTTAGAAATGAGGTTAAAATCAAATTAAATGAGCTGTGGTCTTTAAAATTGGATAAAAGTATGACATATTTCTCTTTTCATATAATAAATGAATTGTTAATATTTGCTATTCTGAAAACATAAGTTCATTTAGAAATGCCCTTAAAATGGCTTTTGAATGATTTCCTATTTTTATTTGGGACAAGTTGTAAAACAAGTTTTTCTGCCTATTTAAAGCATTCTGACCTGTTTTTGCTGTTTGGTGCTTAGAGTTTGGAGGATTGTCTTTTTTGTGTTTCGTGCCAAATTGCCATGCACAACACTGGGTATTGCTGTTAGAGACACTGTGCATGACATCGCATGCTTTACTGTAATGTTGGTGTACAAAAATGGTTTTGTAAGGCTGGCACTGAGAGCCAGCATGAGTTGCACTGGGAGTATCCCATTATGTGAACATTACATAAGGGCCACAGCTACTTTAGTGGAGATGGATTGTCTTGTTTATAGGAACATTCTAAATCTTATTCCAGGTTTTGACTCAGATGAAGAACTTGGGCCGTTCTGTCATCATACGCCGTTTCTAGGTGATGATTTGGGATTGATGACTTTTATATTTTGTAAACTTTCTTTAATATTTCCTGTGTTTGCACGTTTGCATGATAATGCAAGCTTTGGGTCTCTGGGGTGGTAGAACAAGGGGAGAAAAGGCGAGGCAGGCATGTTGTCACCAGAATTTAAACAAACCTAAGGACTTGGATTTTGCTTAAGAGAAATAAGTTAAATGAATCTCCACAGAATATGGATTATATTTTTATAGAAGACAAATTAAATCCTAATGAATGCATAATTTACTCTCATTCTGTGCAATTATGATCTGCATGGCATAGTTCTATTACGTGATAACTGATGTATTTTGGCAACCACACTGTATATCCATAGGTAAAACCTGTGCTTGTTAGATTACACTCTAGTGCAATCCAACATAGGTAATAGTGTGCCTTTGTAATATGTATAACAAAAACCTCAACTGATAAAACTAGCATGAATTTGTTGTTTTTTCCAGTCTGCAGATTACCAGAAGGTTCTGCAAATGCTTGAGATGATAGTAAACTGCAAAAAAGTACAAAATTGGCAGTAGAGATTTCTGAGGAATCCAAGGGCTCTAAGTCTATAGAAAATACAAACTTTTTCATTGAATTCATATTGACACTGGTTGTGGCCCTGAGTTCTCAAGCAGTTTTCTGTGGATTTCATCAAGACCAATTTACTGATCATATCAGTCTTAACTAGTCCAAACAGATCTGAGGTGCAAAAAATTTGCTTTGAGGTTGCCTTTGGATGCAGATGTGGGGAAGCCAACTAATTAGAACGTACTTTACATCTGCTGACTGTCTTCGAAGCTATGATGTAGAAATCTACATCCTTTTGTTGAACTGAGCAAGAACAATGGCTGTAATAGAGCCTTTTATTTTATATATATAAATATACATCTTTAAACATAACCTTACGTTACTTTTTTTTACAGATCAGAGAGTAGCATCTTTTTGTACCTTGGATGATATGCAGCATGCTCAGGGTTTGGAAGGAACACAAGAATTACCTTTGGATGAGAGTCCCACAGATGGAAAAGATTTTCTTGATGCTGCTGGGTATGTCAAAACTACAGCACATTTCCTTAAAACAAAACAAAACAAAAAAGTTGCTTTCTTTTTTCTCCTAGTGTTGCTTGTTACATATCCATTTCCTTAACTTAAATGCTGTAAAGGGGAAGGGGACATGGAAGGAGGTGCAAAGAAAAAACTGGACAAAATGAATAATCTGTGAGCCAAAAAGTAAAGAAGGTTAATAGGAGTCAGGATGTCATGTAGTGGGTGTCAGCCCTGCCCATGGCAGTTGGTTTGGGACTAGTGGATAGCTAAGATCCTTTCCAATGCAAACCATTCTTTGATCATGTGATTAAATGTGAAAAAAAGAAACCAGAGGAGTATAGGAAGCAGAGCTCCTGTGCTCTGAAAATATGCAAGTTTCAAAATTAAATTTAGTACTTTATTATTAAATTTTTAAAAAAGAGAGAGAAAAGGGTAGGAGATATATTTGGATATTTGCTTTGAGGTCAGTGTTCTGGAATGAATGCTGTAATCCTGATGTTACCTACCTTTTGGCTATGGGCAGTTTAGCATTTTGTTTAAACTATTCAGAAATTAACACATTATAAGATCTGAGGAAGAAAATATGACATTGGATGGAATTATCTTGGTCCAGCTACTGGTTTGTGAAAGTTAAGAATGTTTTCTTACTGCTCTTCAGCTGACAGATTTTAACCATAGGAAACTGACACAATCTTTAACTTCGGAAGTCCTCTCAATGGCACTGGCCTTGCATAATAGTTGCCATAAGGAATTAAAATCCTAACAGTTCCTTACAGTCTTAATTTAGATCATGAATTTACTGAACAAGGACTGCTTCTCTGAGTTTCAATCTATCAAAGCAATCTGTATATAGTGCACACAGTTTTGCTTGTGTGAACATTGCCTTTGTCTTCATAGTAGTATTTTTGCCAAGTATATGAACTATCAGTGAAAATGGCTCTTAGGGTTTTACTTCAAAACATGTGATGTCTAACTGTCTACAAGAATGTTTCATTATTTCATAGCTGAACTGTTGCCTTGACAGATCACACCTTCACTTTACTTTTGAAATGTTGTTTCAGTGTGAATCAAACTCAGAGCATTTTCATCTGGGAAATTTGTAGCATAGCCAGGAAAAACTCTCTCATTAGAACAGTAAAGGTATATACAGAGTTTAACCAGTTAACCTGAACTGATCTATTGCACCTCAAAGCTGCATTTTTCACTGTGTTCCTCCTTTGCAACAGTAGTTTGTGTTACATTCATTTCTGTTTTCATCTGAACTGGTAAAAGGAGCTCAGCTCAGTAGGATGCAAGACTCTTATCTGCAGCAAACATTTCAGCTCTTGGAGCAGGTGTTCCTATTTATTTTTTGCAGCTGTTCACATTCAAGGAAAAATTGCTACTTTTTCATTTATGAGGAGAGAAATAAATCAGGAGAACCTATAACTGGGGGCTGCGGGAAACTTCTGTGCCAAAACTGCCCAAATTCTTCACCCCCAGTAATCTAAGTGTGCTCCTGTCTTCTCTGTTGTGGGGAGTAGATTCTGTCCATTAGCTCATGTTAGAAAGGAAACACGTCTTTGATTAGTTTTGCTCTTCAGCAACAGGAATGGAAAAGAGGAAATGGAGGGATAAGAAAGGGTTTAGTCTTCTTGCTTGTTAGAATGTCCCATTTAATTTTGAACACATTTTAAACAAATTAACTTCGAAGTCCACATCCTTCACCAGCTAGTGATCAATAAGGACTGCAAAAAGACTTTAAAATGTTCATCTTTAAGCATTGGAAAATGACTGATTTTTGCACTTGCTTGAAGAAACTGATTCAGCTTTGTATTAAAAAAAAAATTGCTCTCTCTTCAGATTTTCTTTTCTAGATAATAATTCACATTATGGCTAATTTCATCTATAACATATTATGAAACTCTGCCAGTGTTCAGTGTCATACAGGGAACAGTAGCTATTCTCAATATTTTCCTCTAGTCATGCATTTGATTAACCTGTAGCAATATTTCATATGTTTTGACCTTTAAACAAAATATTTGTCTCCACGAAGCTGTAGGTTTATCTTTTGCTGGAAATGACACAACTGCAAACCAGACAAAAGAATTCAAATGGATCCTTTAATTTGCAAAAATTACTGCTGCAGCTTGCTTCAGATTAGTACAGTCCTTATCTGAAAGTAGCTTGTTAACAAATGCACTCAGCATACCATTTACCAGCAAGTTTGACTTGCAGTGGGAAGGTGTGTGCAAATAATACCTGAAACATTCCTCCTTAAAATCATTTTGATTTCTGAGAGACCTGAATGAGACACAGTGTCAAAATTCAAATAACATAGCAGTGGGTTTGTGTACTGATAGTAAGTAGTCTTCCACTGTTGCTGCTTTTATCTATCCCTACTATCCCTAAAGCGATTTGCTTCCCCTGCTATCACTAGAAGTATTATTTTGCAAAAGTGGGTGGAGAAAACAGGGGTTGAAATGTTTTTAAGTAACCCAAATTGAATGTAGTGGTTTTGTTTACAGGGAGCATGCTCCAACTACTCTGACAGGAAAAGTTAACCAGCTGGAAGTGATCCTTCGGCAACTACAAACTGACCTGAGAAAGGTAAGAGTAAGCTATTGGTATTATTGCTCTCTAATTTTAATAGATAGATTTTTGTGTGAAGGTCATTAAGGGCTTGAAAAAAGTAGGTAAGTTAAAATAGGTAACATAATCACGCTTATGAATGGTAGGGTCTAGTGATAAGTGTGGGAGTGGCTACACAAACAAATTGCTGCAAGGCTAACAAGTTTGCAGGTCACTGACTACTGCAGAATTAATTATACTACATATACTACTCTAGAATAAATAATGTACTTAATCCCTATCTTGTGATGTTTGAGATTTAACAAAGCATAGGGCTATGTACACAAGCGCTACTACTAAGAAGTTAGCACTCTAGATTTGTCACCCTTCTTGCCTCATGTGTGTCTCAATCATGTAATAATGACTTGATTTATCTCATTTGCTGTAATTCCTGAGCTGGGAACAATGCCAAGGACTGGTGGAAATGATTCTGTTTTTGTCAGAAAATAATTATTATGGGAAGATTTTGAAAGTAGATAATTTTCTTTCTTCCTGGACTTTCACATATCATTTATAATACTCAAAATCTGCTTATTTTTTACTCCTTTAATTTTTGTTGAATTGAGTGAATTTCTATGATTTTGATATTGAAATAGGGTCTAGCTTTCTTTTTAGCTTGCATCATTTTATCTTCATAACAATGTACTGAGAAGGAATGAGGCACTTGAAACACATTTTGGGAATCAACTTACCGTTATCAGTTGTCAAAATACATTAGAGTGCTCAACAGAATATAGCTGAATGGTTTGCATGGAAATATTAACAATAACACTATATAAGTCCTTGAATCTCGACTGCTTGCTTTCTTCAACTTGTATCTCTGTTAACCAGGAAAAACAGGACAAAGCAGTTCTCCAAGCAGAGGTACAGCATCTGAGGCAAGATAACATGAGGCTTCAAGAGGAGTCTCAAACAGCAGCTGCTCAACTGAGGAAATTTACAGAATGGTTCTTCAATACGATCGACAAAAAATCCTAATGGCTGAACCCTTAGAAAATACTTGTAACAGCTGTAATGTAGCAGCTGTATTTTTTTGAATTAACGGGGTAATAATTTCACTGTGTTCACAATCCATTGTAGGTGTTTCTGCTACATTCTCTATCCAGTTTTATTCATTTGAAAAGGAGAGAGACCTGTGGTAACTTGTCTTTAAGCTCGTATGAAGAAAGGAGAGAATAGCAGATATTTGTTTGTGTGAAGATGAATGTAAAAAAATTCCTAGTGTCATTTTAGACATTTTTAGAGGACGTGCTGGCTAGGGCTTGCCTGAAAAGGAATATTTGGGGTTTTAGTTCCTGCGTTTCAGGTGCACTGGTGAAGATGTTAAAGCAATTTACATTAGCTTGGGCTTCAGTATTGTAAGATAAAAAGAATAACCAGACATATACTTTAATGTTTAAAAGGTGCTCTATTTTTTTGTATGTACAGTAGTTTTATTTCCCCAGTCCACATCGTCATAGCAATAAGAATGGAGGTATAGTGAATAGTCAAAAAGCTGTGTTTATAAAATGTTAGCACTGATGTGTTTAACACTAGTTTGGATGCAGATACATTAGAGATTATTTATTTGCAGGAACAAATGGTGCCTGAATATAAACAGTGTTTTGATTTTCTAAAGATACACATGCCTTGTAAATGGCTCACAGGGGTTAGCCTACTCCCAACTTCTGTTACTTTTGTATAGTTGATGTTCAGCTAAACAGTTATACTGCTTAACTATTGGAAACATGTATGGTGTGAGCCAGCCAATCAATTGTATAATGCCAAATTTGTTTATCTTTGTACAGAAGCTTTGATCAAGTGTCTTGTATTTAACACCTTTATTTAAGCTTATTTAACCTTAAATTGTTGATTTTATAAAGTTTGTTTTATCTGCACTATGGTGAGGTCAGTTGGTTGCAAGTTGTAATATTTTTAGCTTGCCAAGACTGTACTGAGGAGTTCTAGAAAATTCTAACAATTGGATGCTGCTAGTACACAATTGATTTGTTTGTATGCTTTAACATTTTTAACTGTTTAATTTGAAATGAACATACATCCTGCTTTTTTAATAAATGTTCAAAATCTAAACCTGAAAAATTACTTTATCTTGTATCATCTACAACTACTGTCATCACAAATAGTTCAGGTTTCTGTTCAGCTCAGTCTACGTTCTCAATCTGGAATCACTCCAAGCTCCCATAGCTCTTACGGTCTCTTATTACTGATGAGGGATTGTCACCATTATGAGAGTTGATTTGGTGTATCCTATCCTATAACTAAGGTGGTAGCTTCATAGGTCAAGGAATAAAAGTTGTATTGAGTGTTTATGGGCATATATTCATTAGTGACCAATGAGAAAAACTGCTGTATGCATAAATATGTTCTAAAGAAAAAAAAAATTGAAAAGATGTCTAGCTTTTCTGTATTATTTTATATTTATCAAAACAGCAAATAACATCCATCCTCCTCTTGTATCTGCAATTGAAGATTTGATTGCAGTGTTAGCATGTGAGATGTGAAAGTAGGTTGATGATAGCTTGCACTACTTTGTTCCTCTTCTTTTGTAACAGTTTTGTGTGTGATATTGAGCTATATGTACTAAGTCTGCTCCAAAAAAGTAGAAGTTTACAAAATGAAATGAAGCCAATAAGATCCTTTGAAGTTATCCTTCTGAAAGAAAACGAAATAATTTGAGATCATGTTTGTATCGCATTTACATTTCAGTGGCTGACTGCATTCAGGCAGACCTACAGAAAATTGTAGAATTGTTAAAATATATATGCAACTGATGCAAATAAAATTCTGTATCCATTGTTAGCTTGTATTGGCTAAGAAATGTTTCATAAGACAAATGTATATTCCTGCTCCTGCTAATCATTGTTCTGATTATTTGGTCTTAGGAAGTTACATGGGCAGTAAACCGACGCTTTGATATCTTCATATTCAGATGAAAAAGTCTATTTTGTCTTTGTATTTTTCATCAAAAACTCTGACTCTTACATACCAAAGAATATTCATTAAGCTATATCAGCAAAGAGTAATTAAACATGGCAGTCATGTGTTACACTAGATTCTAATTTAAACACCTTACAAGAGTCATTAGCAAATCCATCTGGCTGGAGACCTTGCCAAAATAGCAGTGCTGAACAGCTCGTGCAATTTGTCTGTGAACATGTTTTCATGAGGACTGGTTTGGCCTTTTTGAGAAGCTGTGTTAATGGAAGTGAGCTTTGTCTGAAGGAATGCTGTTAGGTTTGTGTGAGATTTTATAGTCCAATATTAATTTCAGCGTTCATCTTTATCTCTCAATTACCAAAAAAAAAAAAAAAAAAAAAAAAAGCATTATTTTAATTAGCTTTGCAAAAAGGATTTTTCCATAGTTGTTTTTCGCCTTTTCCAACCAATTAAAAACGTTTTGTTTCTGACAGTGGCAGAAATCTTTCCCACAAATCTCTTGCTGCCTTTGCTGACCACTTCCTCACAAAAGTAGATTTGTCAGAGGTGTGTTCTTCTTCCTCAAGTGTCTTTCACCGTAATAAGATGTTTTAGTGACATGTGAATACAGTATTTATTAGGGATCATGATACAGGTTTGGCAAAGGTAATGAGTATTTAATTGGACACTTCAGTTATCTGATTTTTTTTAAGAATAATACTTTGAGACATTTTACTGTTAAAAATGCCTCATTTATATACGTGGAGAGACAAGGGCTTAAGTCAATGTTAGCAACTAGTGTGGAACACTAGAAAAATTGACACTGTTGATAATGCAAGCTTTGAAAGTGAGAGGAGATCAATCAGGCTCGCTCTTGTCCGGTCTTGTGATTGGGTAGCCTTTGGTGGCTGAAATGGTATGTTAGGTTGGCTCTGGTTTAGTTTTATCTGGAAGGATGCCAGGCACTGTGCAATAAATCCAATCCATATGAACCAAAGCATAGTAAGTGGGGATGGTCTGAAAATTCACTTCAAAGATTCTTTTGTGTTCTGAACTGAAACAATAATATGGAAGTGATTTAGATGTCAGAGAAGTCTTTCCAGCACAGTAGACTGTGCTGTGAAGTATACCAAGATGCAGAAACCAAACCAACTCAGGCATTTACTGCTGTAAGGGAAAAATATAAATTGTGGCAACATTACCAAATGTTCAACTTCTGCCTTAAAAATGATATCATAATTTATATACGGATCCTTATTCAAAGAGATCCTTACTGAGACTTTTGTCACAACATGGGCTGTATTTTATTGTGTATAGGTTTCTTTTCTGAGATCACTGCTAAAAAAATCAGGACTAATTTTTGCTATTTTGTTGACAACATACTTTTGCTGTGGTCAGTAGGCATGTAATAGCTTTATACAGAATTTTTATAAGGCACTGGAGGGACAGGAAGGTGACCTGAAACAGACAGCATAGCTTCACCAAGGGAAGTTCATGGCTGGCCGATCTGATGGTCTTCTGTGATGGAGTGACAGCACTGGTGGACTGAAGGCAACTGAGGTCATCTTCCTAGGCTTATGCAAGACTTTTGACGTGGTCCTCCACCACATCCTTGTCTCAAAATTGGAGAGATATGGATTCAAAGTGTCAGCTAATTGGCGGATAAGGAATTAGTTGGAAGGTCATAGCTTGAGGGTTGTGGTCAATGTCTCTATGTCAAAGGGGAGGCAGGTCACAAGTTGTATCCCTCAGGGTTCTGTTTTTGTACCAATGTTATTTCATATCTTTATCATGACATAGACAGTGGGATTGAGTGCACCGTCAGCAAATTTGCTGACTCCAATCCGAGTGGTGCAGTTGATAATGGCAGAAGGAAGGGGTACTATCCAGAGGGACCTTGATAATGTCAAAAGGCCCATGAGAACCTAACGAGGTTCAAAAAAGAAAAGTGCAAGATTTTGCACTTAGGTCAAGATAATCCCAGACATGTATGCAGACTGGGAGAGGAGCTCTTCGAGAGTAGCCCGGCTAAGAAAGATTTAAGGATCTTGGTAGATGAAAAACTTTAAATGAGCCAGCAATGTGTGCTAGCAGTCTAGAAGATCAACGATATCCTGGGTACATCAGAAGAGGGACGGCCAGCAGTTTGAGGGATATGATTGTCCCTCTCTGCTCTGCCCTCAAAAGGCCCCAGCTGGAGCACTGCATCCAGGTCTCAGGCCCCCAACTCAGGAAAGATGAGGAGCATTTAGAGAGGGTCCAGAGAAGGTTCACAAAAATGATCAAAGGGCTGGAGCACCTCTCCTACAAAGAAGGAAGGAACTGGGCTTGTTCAGTCTGAAGTAGAGAAGGCTGCGAGGAGACCTCATTGCAGCCTTCCAGTATTTAAAGAGAAATTATAAATGGAAGGGAAATCAAGTTTTACGTGGATAGATAGTGACAGAACAAAGAGAAAGGGCTTCAAACTAAGTGAGGGAAGATTTAGATTAGAGGTGGGGAAGGGTTGTGAGGTGCTAGAACTGGATGCCGAGAGAAGTTGTGATACTCTGTCCCTGGAGGTGTTAAGACTGGGTTGGATGAGGCCCTGGGCAACCTGATCTGGTACCTGATCTAGCAGTCAGCAACCCTGCCTGCAGCGGGGACTGGGAACCCGATGATCCTTGATGTCCTTTCCAACCGAAGCCATTCTATGATTCTGTGATTCTTTATGTCTTCTGTGCATTGTTTAATATAAATTCTGAAATTAATTTGCCTTTTTTTCTGTGCCCCAAATCAAGTTGTTTGAGAAATAAATGCTTCAATTACTTGCAATGCAAACACATAAGTAAATTGTAGAGCAAACAATTGGAAAAACAACTTTCAGTCTGTAAAGAAATTGCTAGACATTATGATATTTTTGCACTGGTATTTCATGAGCTCTCTGTAATACTTCTTTTAGTCTGAAATGCTCTAAAATTAAATTTTTGTTCTAGTTTCTAAGAAATTTAGTGAAACCCAGGAGCTGGTGTTGTATCATTTGAAAACATCATAACATTAAATATTGCTAACAAATTATTTGTTACCCCAGTTTCTCACTTCCACAGCAAAAAACTAGAAGGAAAAGAAAGTATTTTAATCCAAAAGCAAAGTTTTTAGACAAAAGCTTGCTTCTGTGTGTTTGGGAGCAAATTATGCAAACTGGGAAGGAAATATGTATTTTAGGAATCCAGAAATCAATTTGCCCAGAAAATAAGCCTTAATCTCAGCTCTTTTCTCTGTGCACACAGGATGCCTTTTTGTTTGATTTCCCACACTTCCTTTATTTCACTCCTTAGCAAGTTCCCTTGCTTTCTCTCAAGACGAATCCAATAGCATGTGGTCCAGAAGGAACACATATTGGCCTGCAGTAGCCCCCTGGTCTGGACAGCCAGGAACAGTTTTATATGGGTTTGGACAAAGCTACTGAGAGGCAGAGACTAAACGTTTTTCAGTCTTTGCTCCTCTGACATTCTCCACAGTGCCTGTAGAACAGAAAGCGAGGCAGGTAGACCTCCATCCAGCCTTGCAAAATGTAAAACTTTACTGTGGTATGAGAGTGAATTAACATTCAACATTAAATTTCTTAAGTTTCTCACTCTCTTATCACGGTACTAGCCTTTGGAATCATTTTTGCCATGTCAAGCCAGTCAAGAATATGTGTTTCCAAAATAGCTATATCTAGCAGATTCCTAAAATCTTAACCAGGGACGCAAATAAAACAAAACAAAACAAAAGAGAAAGGGTGTAGAGAGGGGAGGAGGAGGTAGGGAGGATATTTGCTTACATTTTCAATTCTTTTGATTTTCTTTTCCATCCTTCCAGACAGGCAAATGACACTTCTGGCTGTTGTGCCAAATTATGGGAAACCAGTAGGACCACAGAATGGAATGAATGAGCTTAATTGTTCTACTTTTCCACTTAATTGTTCCCTTCTTCTTAAGAGATTGTGTGAAGGTATCAAACTGTTCAATATGGGATTTTTATTTATTTTATTTACTACTCTTTAGAGAGGTAGTTTTATGTCCTTTGTTCTGTTTTTCAGACAGATGAGCTTTTTGTTTCCACTAACAGTTGATACTTAAAGGCTCCTTAATATGATAAAAGTCACATTGATATTGTAACAGGAGCAACCAGAAGCTGTTAGAGGAGCAACACAAATATGTTTGTTTTGCAGAAAAGCTATAAATCTATTTTGTGTTTTTCTGTGTTCCTGTTATAGCAAATCATTAAATCTCAAAATCTGAGAAGCAGTAGATGGGCATTTTCTGACCAACATCAGAAAACCCAAATGATGATTATATATTCTGTAATATCAGTTTATGTGTCCTCGTGTCTGTAGAGTAGCTGGAAGTGTTTGCAGTAAATCTGAGGCAAGATGACGGAGAGTAAAGAGACAAAACGTTCCATGTCAGAAAGTGGGATGTGCAAAATACACTAATAGTAATTGGGGGCATTATTTGAGTTGTACTTTTATTGATGACAGATAACTCTATCTCCAAATATTAGAATTTTAATAAAATTGGAAATATTTATGTATCCTGCCTATTCTTTTGTAAATCCACTGTTTGGAACCTAGAAAGCAATTGTGACTACCTCAAGAAAAAGTTTCCTCATGACTTAACCCCAGAAGAAGTCTGGAAGAAGATCTACAATATTCAGACTTAGTATGTAAGCTGGGACACTTCGTTAGTCTGAAATGTAAAGTGTTGGTAACTCAGTCCTTTTCATCTTTTCCTGTTTGAAACTGGTGAAAGTGTATGACTATTTAAGTGACCAAAACTACCAGTGATAGAATAAATATATGCCCTACAGTTGTCCAGAAGTAAATACCAGCCTACCCATCTTTCATTACCCATAACATTATTTCACGACTTTGTAGATAGTATATTTTTAAGATTTTTTTTTTTTTTTTGCATGTAAATCTGAGATCTATGTTCTCATCAGTGCTGCGTTTCTTGCTCTACAAACACTTTATTCACAAGCCCAAGATATATTGTTTCTTTTAAAGAACAAGTGCTCCAGGAAATACGTGCTTTAAGCACACTTCAAGCTGCTGAGCTCGAGGTTCTTCCCTAACAGATTTGAAATGCTTTTGAAATTGAACTGTTGACAGCATTTTGTCTCATAACTCCCAGATTCTTGATCATCCCTTCCTTTGCTAGGAGCAAAGTGTTTATCAGTAGGGGTTTCAGTTTGAATAAGCACAGAATTTTAGACTTCTAGTATCTTAATTTTGTAGGAAATACGTTTTTTTTAAAGGTAGAAAAATCCACTCCTTTTTTCTGGGCTTTCTTTTACTTTAGCTGCCGAGGCAGCTCGGCACCTAAACAATTCAAAATCCCTTTTTGTGAAATGTTTTTTGATTAGTATGGGACCCTAAATATTAGCACTAATTAATGTTAAAAATTGTTCAGCATGCTTTCAGACTGCATACAGACATTGATGTGGACATTGAGGAATGAGTTATCTACCATTCAAAAGAGAAAACAATGGGCTCATTCCTTTGCATTTTAATGTCATCTAGCCATCAGAAGATTCCTATCATTTAGCCAGAAGTACTCCAAATGGCACCATTAAATTGAACTGCATGTTGTGGGCGTGTGCATACTGGGTGGCAGATTTCTTTGGAAATATCAGTAAATATGATTCAATTCCTCTGGTGTTAATAACAGTTAAAAGTTTAATATAATTAAAATCGCTGAAGAGAGTAAAAGTGGGAAAAATGATCAGTCTCTTTGTCTGAAATGGTGAATTACATCCAGACCATGCTTAAAAAATGAGGTCAAGGGATTAGACCAAAACAGGATATGAAAATAAAATTGAAGCCTGTCTTTATTAACCATGACCTCAGTAGCCCGCAGTTTTTTGGCTCATTGATTTCTAATGTTAATGTGGTTTAAACCTCTTACTAAGCTCTGAAGAATGTTCTTTCAACAGAACCATATCTATTAAATGAGTCATTTGCTCTTTAAAACTAGATAGCCTCACAGCACAGCATGCAGTAAGCCTCCTAACGTCTCGCCAATTGTCCGGCAAGAGAAACGTTTATGCTGCGAAACGTTAAAGGGATGCTGACAGGAGAGTTTCATCGTTTGTAAATAGCCTTATTAAGGTTCATGCAGAAAATCCTCTTGGATACTTGAAATGTGGATTGTCGCTAAGACTGTGTATAGGTGCTTTCCTTCTGTCTGTCCTAGTTTGTTATTGCAGAGCAAGTTGAAGTTGTTCAGTTGCTGATTTCTTATTTTTGTATCTGAAGCATGAAATATAAGAGATCTAAGAAGATTCAGACTAGTACAGATGAGCATCCTTTTTACGTGTTTCTGTAACATCATAGAGATAATTTAATAATCTCCACAGAGAGAAAAAGAGAGGAATGATTAGGCATGCTTATTTAACTGGCCAGTGTATAATTCCTGAATGCATCAAATGTTCTCTGTCAAACCATGCAAACAGCAAACCACATTACCTTGAATGGCCAACAATATGGTGATCATGACTCGTCCACTTGCTATGAATTTCCTCCATAAAAATCACAGTTTTCACCCCAAAGAAAATTCTCAGAAATACCCCTGCTGCATTTTTGTGGAAATGATGTGGAAATACTTACTGTTAATGTTATGAAGCCTTTAGTATTATGAATGAGACTGGGATTCTGATCTATGCTGACAGAAAAATGAGATACCCAGAGCAGAGAAGCAGATATTCCTGCACCTTTCCTTGAAGGGAAAATGCCTGAAATATCAAAAGGGCTCCCAGTCAAATGCATAATTTGATTAGAATACAGATGAGAGAAATGTAATTGCTGACAGAGATACTCTGATCTTTTGATGGAGACAAACCTATTTTTTTCCAGTGTTGAAAAATAAATCTTTATTTTCTACCCATGAGGGCTGGCTGTTTCCTCTTGCTTGCACCATAGAGCTTTGAGCAGCTTTCTGGACTGCAGGGTCCCATCTGATACTTGAGGAAACTGTTTTCCTCTGGCAGCCTATGGCTATTTGTGAATCCTAGTGTCACAGGCAGGCTTTCTGTTCCCTTTGGGAGTCCCCAGCCAGCTTGCAAGCTCCCTACTATCTACTCCTTGCCTTTCACCACTGGTTTCACCTGCTCCACATGCTGCAGCAAGCTGCTTGCTTGCATGCCAGAGCAAAGCAGCCTTCCATTCTGCTGTCCAGCTGCAGCCTTTTAAATTGTACCTAGCACACAACGCTCATACAGTAAACAGTGATCAAACAAATACAGCTGATACCATCCCTCCCAATTATCTACTCATTTTCTGAAACATTTGCTTGTGGTCGTACAACGAGAACTCTGGAAAATCTGGTGTTACCAGTACTAAGTGCATACTGTGGACTGCAGCTGGAAATGCAGGAAATAAAGTGGGCTTGAAAAAATGTAAACAGCTTGGTCTGATTGAAGTCATCTACAAGGAGAAGAAGCACAAGAATCTTCAAATACTTTGAAGGCTCTGAGACAGTTCGACCCTTGATTGTAGAAATGTTTCTGGTGGCAAACAAATAGGTTCAGGATTCCTAGGTTATTTTGAAAGTAACTGTAGGAGTTTGCTGTGCATAGAGTAGCTTTTCTGGCATTCAAAAGCAGTCAACTGTACAGCTAAAGATCTACCTCTTTGAAAGCATCTTTAACCTCCAGTATGCTTAAGATACTGTGATGTCTGAAAAAAAGCACTCCTCTATGAACCTCCTTCTACTGAGGCTATTGTTCCAGCTATGAGCAGAATATATATGGAAAACTCTCAATTTTCAGGGAGGCTGGTTTTTGTTCACTCTATTACATGATGACTTTAAACCTGCTAAGGCAACATTGCCAGAAATGTAAACACTCTCCTTCATATCAAAGTGAATGTTCTTCATCTGGCCTACTTGGATTTGCAGGGTCCGGAGTCTATTTTTTATGTATGTAATGTTTCTGCTGCTCTCTCTTCAGTTTGTTGCTATCCCTCTTGTACCGGGAGTCCAAACTCAAATAATGTTCCAATGTGCCTTACAGGCACAGTTACCTATCTTGTATATCCAGGAACACGCAGAGAAAATGTAGTTTCCTTCTTTTTCCCACCTATCCAAACTCTCTTTGAAGATGCTGTAATTTTTCTTTTTGTTACATCTAACTTCAGTTTGAGGACAGAAAATGCTTTGCTGTTTATGGCATCAGTGGAAGTAGCAACAAGGGTGAAGATATGCACAGATGCACACATGCTTGTGATAGGTGCAGTGAGAAGTGTTGGTATTTGCAGTCAGCACTGCTTTGAGTTCTGTACAAAGTAATATCCCTCTAAGGGGATTTTTCATTTTGAATAAATGAGAACGGAGTATGTGGGATGCACTCACCTATCTTATTTCGGCTGAGACACGTTTGAAGCATTGTTGGATGCCCTAGATAATGATATATGGTCATCTGGAAGCCAGTTTTATAACCCAGAATTTCTATCCTTTTGGACAGATTGTTATGAGTAGAGGTCAGCTGTTTTCAGTCTGGTGTTAAAGCAGGATCGAGTAAAGGCACATCGAACTTTTGATAAATGAAGAGCCTTTGAGTCTGATCTACCACTATTTCATTCTAGTTTACTTCTAGGGTAACCCAATTCAGTAAATGTTATTATACTTCATATTATGCTTCAAAGTAGAGCTGCTCATTGTTGAATCAAGCCCCGTGTTTAGATCAAGATAGAGAGAAGTGTGTTTTTGAAAGTGCTGAAGTATTTGTTTATTTGTTTTGGAAGGTGTTTAAACATGTTAAGGAAAATTAGTTCTAGGCTGAATATTTGTATGACATGTTCTGCCTACAGCAAATTTCTGACTGAGCTACAGATCTCTAAAAATAAGATTTAAAACAGGAATGTTTATGCAAACCTGAACACTTGTGGTACCAGTGCTTGTTGCCACAATAATAAGTAGAATAACAGAATATTCTCATGTTGTATTGAATTTTTGACGTCTGTTTCATCTTGTGAGATTAATTGATCCTTGAACATGAGGGCTATGATGGTTTATCTGAGCACAATATGCTACGTAATACAAGGAAACAATAAATAGATTCATTATTCTGGTCTGTTTCAAGTGTCACTGGCAGTAAAGCACAAGAATCATCACCATCCAAAAAAAAAAAAAAAAAAAAAAAAAAGGAAACAGTATGAGGGATCTTTCTTATGATTTGTCTAACATGCCACAGCTGATAGCTGATTGTTTCTAGAGAGCAAAAGTACACAAAACCCAGTAATGAGTGCAGGAACTCCTACTGTTCCAGAGGATGTTTTCTTAGTGCACTGAAACATTTCTGGGCTCTGACAAAGAGGCAGTTGGGGTTCAGGTATAGCAACTGTAGAAGAAATGTCAAGGAGAGTTGTGCTTTCTGCTGCTACTCCCCTCTGTTACTGGTGGTGCTCAGAGCTGCCCCAGTGGCACCACTGATTTTGTAGGAGGCAGCAAGAATGGGAAGATGGAGGTACACTGCTACATTTGTGCTTCTTCGGCACCATACTGAGTCACCTCTGGATCTTTTGCATACACTTTAGATTGTGCTACTGGAGTTGTTTGGATCGTTCTTCAAGGTCATGGAAATTATGCTTGGAAACAGAGCCAGCCTCTTTAGAACCAGAGTAGCTGGAAGAGCAACATCTTGGCCTTTCCCTCTTCGTGCTCTGGGCTTCCTTGCTGCAGCCAGGGATAGCTGTCTGGGAGTCAATATGGAGCACATGTTTGCCGGTGCCATTAACATCAATTAATATCCTCATATTCTCTTTTAGAGTGACCAAAGCACTGTTAATGGCCAGAAAATAGACCTTTGTCTATACAACTATGCACACATGTATTTGTGATATCTGAACTCTGGGAGGATGGAGTGCCTCAGCCACGGATCTGCAGCAAGGATGCACTTAAAGGTCTCGATACCCAGGTCAGATAATCAACATAAAGAAGGTAACTTGTATTAGGTGAGTGTCTTCAAGAAAATCTTACATTAAACAACCGCAAGTCAACAAGCTAATAAAAGTGGGGTTTCTGTTACTTCTTTTTCTCTGATAACCTCCAAGGCAGAGTTACGAGTTTCCTTGCTTGTTCTGCTGATATTCCACAGAAAAACCTTCACCTTTTGTCCTCACCCCACGGATGAAATCCCATCGCACTTGGTCAGGTAATCTACTTTGATTCGATTGCAAAGTGAAATCAATAACCTCATTTAAAAAACTTGCTGAAGGCAGGGAATTTCCCTCATATTGTGCGTGCTATCAGGAAGAATCTGCCACTCTGAGTAAACCTGACCTACAGCCTGCAAGGATAAGTAGCTTGAGAAAGCGTGAGGGATTTAGTAGCAAAATCAAGTGAGAGGAGAGAAAATTGTGATAAGAACTATATACAGATACTGAGGAGTTATTAGGATTATACCACATTTCAGTTTTCCGGTCACAAACTTTTCCCCCATAGATTGTCTAAATAACTGAGCTCATATACATGAGAGGTTATAAGGTATGTATAGATGAATAAGTTGCCATGCTTTGAAAGTGTAAGCAGAGGACTCACTGATTCTACTGCTTGCCTCACTGTACACAAATGACAGTCAAAGTCATGGTGTGTCTCTGAAATCAGGAGTTTCTATGATCATTGCTGAGAAAATGTTCATTTCCTTTTTCCAGAAGGCTGTTTCAGGCACTGCGGTGGAAGAAAACCAAAGCAGCTGAAGCTGAATGCCATATTTTGGGCTTCCCCCACTGAAAACAAGACCACACTGCTAGTCTGACAGCAGAGAAGACCTGTTTTCAGAATGGGAAACCATGCTATTCCTAACTTCCAGCCTACATATTGTTCGTGTCCTTTAGAAAATCAATAAAATTAATTTCCAATTTGGAAATTTTCCATATTTGGAACACATATGCTCTTAAATCATTTCTAACCATCTTTCTGATGTTCTTTTACATTCAAGAAATGCAAGATTTCATAGGGTGACTCCATCTCCTGAAGCCTTGAAAAGTGCTCATTGATAGTCTCAGACTAAGTGACTGCGCTTGAGGGAACTGGGACACTTGAAGAAAAAGAAGAGTGCAGATTAAAAGAAACAACCCCCATTACTTTCCATGAGTCTGTGAATGATCAGACAGGTTTATTGAGGTACAATCTCCACTTCTCCCATTAATGTCTTGTGGGAGGGTACAGAGTCCCATGTACTCCTATTGCAATTGCTCTACCTGAGCAGCCCCAGGGCAGTAACAGGAGTCCTGTTAAGCTACATAGCACGTGTTACAGTAGAAGCATTTGAACTCTGTGGTCTCCTTTGCCTAATTTCTTTGCTTAGATCACATTAAGTGCATTGGAGTTAGGTATCCTCCTGTCTGCTATGACTTCAAGATCCTTCATACATTGCATCAGTCCCTGAGGGATGTGCCAAGCTGACAACTAGTCAAAGCCACAAACAAGCAGTAATACTTGATTCATCAGCACAAAGTCATCATTACATGTCCTCTGGACATTCTATTAGGCAAACACACTTTGCCTTCATTTCACTAGCTGTAGAATGTTCATCTGTTTTTGCTGAACTGGTGTTGTGCTTGGTAATGATTTGTAACTCCGTTCTTAGGCCACAGACTAAAGACACAAAAGGGTATTTTGTGAAGGCCAGAGTGTCTACCAGGGAGTATGGGTTACTTTAATCTTAAAGGAAAACAATGTAGCATCAAAAAACACCATTCAATCTGTGGCTCTCACCCGTGTCTGCAAAGAACATGTGCTATTGATGGGTGAGCAAAAGCTGCATATTTGGAACATATAAAGGAGAAAAGTGTGAGGGAAAAGAGAAGAAGAATCTCTATAAACACTGTGAGACGATGATCTTCCCATGAAGAATGGAGAGGATTGATATTTTCCAGGTGTGAATGATTATTTCCTACTACTGAAGTACTGTAGTGAGTGACCTGGATGCTTGCGCTGTAGACCATTGATATCATCATTTCAGTGCCTACAATAGCTGAAAAAGCATGGGAAGTTCAAGGAGCTCTTTGCAAAAGAGAAAGTGCAGGTCTGGGGGAGGTGAGGGCAGCTTCAGCAGGAAGGCCACGGAGAGTGTGGGAAAGAGTGGCCCTGTACAGATATTCTCCTGGAGCACAGGGCTGATGTTTTCCCGCCTACTGCGGGTCCCATGGATCTTCTCATCCCATGTGGAGCCATCTGTCTCAGCTCCCAGGAGTGCCCAACCTGAGACCGCCATGGACAGCCCCAGGCACTGTGCAGGAAGGCAGATACAACCTATTGATGACAGAAATCTGATTTGTTTCTGGAGATATATCTGCTTCCTCAGCAGCTGATTTCTGCTTCCTCAAGCAACAGACATCTGGAGAAGGCTGGGTGGGGGTGTTTGTGTCTAAATACGTGCTGTCTCTGTGTTTTCTATGTTTGTGCAGAATCAGGCTTTTTATGCTGGTAGAGGACATCGTAATAAGCTGAGCAGATGGGGAGGCCCACCTGGAAGGCAGAATCACTGCCATCCCCTCCATACATTCTGCTGACAGCCCATTCCAAGCCTGGTGCATAGGGCTCTCTCTTGACCCCAGAGAAGCCTTGAGATTTGGGTGTTTCCATACATCTAAGTATGTCATTAAACCTCAGCCTGATAGCAGGCTCAATAGCATTTTGATAAGAGTTGGAGCCAGGGAAATGTTAAATTTAAATCTGTTTATTTCTCTTTGATGTTGATAAAAGATGAACAATGCATAAAGCTTCCTTCTTTATAGAACAGGAAGCGAGAAACAAACTCAATTTCACCCGAGAGTAGCCAAGAAAAAAGAAGGTGAACTTGTCTTTGAAGCCTAAGCACTGATCATAAAATATATGATATTATTGCAGCACATGCTTCCTCCAGGTGCTTGGAGGTCGCTATAGCTGCAATGTAAGGGACATCCTGTTGCCTCGGTTTTTTCAGGTTGTACAAAGCAACTACTCCTATTTATAATGCATGGTAAGTTCAGCTATTGGAGTTTCCTGCGTGGCTGATTCTAATCAAATTTACAAGGTACATTAGTCTTGTGATTTACAGAGCTACCAGATTCCTGGGCAGGATTCCCCCCTTGAAGAAAGCTTCTCATCCACAGTAGGCCTGGGCAGTTTTACTTGCCTGTGCTAGCTCCAGCCCAGGATCCTGTAAGAAGAGCAGGGCAGGCAGCAGACAGCGTGAGACAGGTGAAGCAGCACTCTTGACACAGCAAATCACATCTGTGTTGGGAGAACGGTCTAATCCAGGTTTGCTTCTACCAGCCTCCTCTCTCTTGGTACCTTACTTCCAGGTTTGCCTTCCTTGAACGTATGGGTTTTGGCCAAACCCAAAATGAAATTGTAGGGCTGTATTTGCCTTTTGAAAACTCAGAATGTGGGAGAATTCGTCAAGTCGTTTGCACTTCTATGGCCCAAGGGTTTGTGTCTGCTCCTCTAAGGAGCCAAGGTGGAATGTCTCCATTCTGGGTGAGCCTGGGTGTAAGGTCACTCATAGGCATGCATTATGACTGATTTAAACGCCATGCAAAAGCAGAGCAAGATGCCAGAGCCCACAGTCTGCAATTCCTTGGGAACTAGTTCTCCTATTTGGTTACCTGGTTTGGTGTCAGCATTGTGCTTTGAGAGGCAATGGCTCTGGAGCAGCACCACTCAAAAGAACCTCATCTCTGGTGAGTCATTTGGCAGGCACAACACTTTTGATGACTTAATGTTATTCTCAGAATGACAGTAACTACTTCTGGCTTAGGAATAAAGTAAAGGAGAGGGAAAGAGGATTCAGAGGTTTGGTTGTACCTCACATGCTTACAATAGCACTCCTGCCTCCTCCTTCCCACCCCACTCCCTACGCTCCTCCCTGGCCTGCATGAAGTAAAGAGAGCAGCAGGTTTTGAGTAGCTTTGATGTGGTGCAGCAGTATGCTGTCATACTTCAATTAGGTACTTAGAAGCATTTCTAAAAGGTATTAATATCACAGCTGATGCTCGTGGACACTTTGTTGTCAGTCTTGAAAGAGTGGCAAAAGGCTGAGTTAAAGACAGGATCCTCAACCTGAATATGCTCAGTCCAGTCCAGACATGAAATACAAACACTGCATCACACACTCTGGCTCCAGGTGTCCTGTGTGACTGCACACAGTGCTTCTGTGCCAGAGCTGTCAGAGGGAAGTCTCCCACAAGCTCCAAATCCATGTCAGTGAAACAAAACAGAAGTGAAGGCTGGTGGTTAATATGAGCCTAAATTTGCATAGTATCGGGAAACTGAAGGCTCTGATCAAAAGCTTGTGATGGTTTGTAGTAAGTGCATGAATAGAGGTGAACATCAGATGTTTCAGAAGAGGTCATCGGGGAAGCTTAATTTACTAATCCATCTGAATGTAATGAGCTCACAAGAAGTTATTCTGAAGCAAATTGCCAGGACTAAAGCAAATACCCAAGGTTCATTGAAGTAACTGGTGAGTGAAGAGGCCTGATTTCAGGAAACTGTCTCAGTGCCTCCTGGAAATTTTTGAAGTCTGAAGGGCTGTTATTTTGGCCACCTTACGTGCTCACTGTTCTCAGGCGGCTGAGTATTTCTTCAGACTCAGCTATATAGTTTGCCCATCTGCCTACTGGGGAAAAGTAGTTTGTGACGGTCTTTTTTCAGAATGCTAAGAGCTTGGAGTGTGAAAAAATGCAATTACATTCCTGAATGCTGATCAGCTAAGAAGCTAAAATGCAAGGTCGCTACAATCAGAGGTGGAAAAACTGAAAATATTCACACTGCTGCGCTATTCAAATCAGGCCAAAATGCTGTGAATCAGAAAAAAAAAATCCATTTCCATCAGTTTTCCTGAAGAGAGGTAGTATGTATGTCCTGATGAGATTTAGTGGTCAGCCTTTAGATTATTTACCCATCTCTTTAGCTCACGGTTTAACTGCTTTCATTGCTTGGGCAAGTATCGACATCACAGAAACTAAAAAGCATTAGAGTATCTGGTTAATTTATGTGATATTGTAACTTTACTGAATCATCTCTTGATACTGAAGTAAACTTTGATAAATATCAGAAATACTCTGTCTTATAGAATCACCAAGGTTGAAAAAGACCTCTAAGATCATCTAGTCCTATCATACACCTACCGCCAATGTTCCCCACTAAACCATTTTCCTTAGTACCATATCTACACATTTCTTGAACACCTCCAGGGACAGTGACTCCACCACCTCCCTGGACAGCCTGTGCCAGTGCCCAACATCTTTTTTTGGGAAGTTTTTCCTAATATCACACTTGAACCCTTTCTCTCCATTCCTGGTACAATTTGAAGCCATTATTCTCTTATCCTAAAGAAAAAAAAAGACGTATCTCACATTGTCTATTACTAAAAGAAATACCTTCCAAGTGTCAATTATGAAATTGTTTCTATAAGAATACCTCAATTAAAAAGTTTTCAAATGATGCTATTGTCCTGGTTTAGTTAGCACAACTAAACAAATCTATGCAGAGTGCCCTCTTTCTAGCCTGTGTAGATAAAGTATCCAGAGGTTTGAAACAAAACAATCAGCTGTACACACAAGCCTATTTTTGTGGACCTCAGCCAGGCCATTAACACAACAAAGGAAATATGTTCTTATTCAGATTCTATTCATAATCCATATTTCATAACTTCTAATGAAGGAATGGCTTGAATAACGGCATTAATAATATATTAGTAAAGTTTCTTGCTGTAATCGTCAAAGCAGTCTGACAACTACAGAAAATACAGCATGCTGTTAAGTATCCTAAAGTGTGTGTATTCGTATGCTGGTAGAAGATTTGCAGAAAGGTGCATCTGTCACAGAAACATTGTATGAATCCTCACTAAAAGTAGTTATGGATCACAAGAAGTAGTTTGGGTCGATTTTTTTTTTATCCTTTTCACTGCCATCCTGAAAATCTTCATTCTAGTTTTCTAGTTCAGCGCTGTGAATTCTGTCCTCAGCCAACACTGTGATGATGACAGAAGTCTTGTAGAGCAGATGATGGTTTCACCACAACCCATGTGGGAGTCCTGCATATTGGGGTGTGTGCGACTTGGAACTCATCAATAGCTATGGAGGTAACTAAAGATGAGACTATTGGAAAAAGGCAGTGGGCTGCAATAAAAGATTCAAGTCCCCGCAATAATGCCCTGGAATAATGTCTGTGTTCCAGCAACGACAACATATTTGCTAGTTTGACTTGCATTTATTTAAAATTAAAATCCAAGTAACTTTTCATGGACAGATTTTCATACTGTATTTCTACCTAATACTGGACACACAAAAACCAAATTAAAGCAAGTGCTTTGTGTGATGTTTTCCCCATTCCTAAGTTTACTTTTTAAAGAGTGGGGAGCCTGGGTGTTGCTGCTTTCTTCCAATATACTTGAACTGCTGCATGCTTTCCAGTACAAGAGATTTTTTTTTTTGTTTTTTTTTTTTTTTTTTTTTTTTTTTTTTCCCTAGAATTGCCATTAGCAGAATATGGCACATGGAGAGATCTTGATGTGAAGACATACCTTATCTTCACCTACATAAAATCTGTTTTAGAATTAGCCAACTTATAAAGTGAGTGGACTTATTTATAAACTATGGGTGTTATTTTCCTTCATTAGCCTTCTACAAGGCCAATATCCAAAATAATAACTAAAAGAGGGCATTGTGAGGTGCAGGTATAGAAATGATGAAAAACTGAGGGAGAGCTGAGCCCACCAGCATTCCCCATGCGTTCCAGGCAACTAGATGATAGTATGAGCATCTTAGAATTTTGTTCTGCCTTGCTGGAGATATGGGCACATTGATGTCTAGTCACACATGGACATTTGTCTTGCAAAGAGCAGGGGATGGCCAGGTAGAAGATGGCACAACTAATACAGCTAAAAACAGACCCTGTATTTTGTTTTAATTTTTACTGATTTACTCAATCTACACACAGTAGATTGAATGTAGCCCTGATGAAAAAGACATGGGGATACTGGTGGATGGGAAGCTGAACATGAGCAAGTAATGTGCCCTTGAAGCCCAGAAAGTCAACCATATCCTGGGCTGCATCAAAAGAAGTATGGCCAGCAGGAAAAGGGAGGTAATCCTGCCCCGCTGCTCTGCATCGGTGAGACCTCACCTGGTGTACTGTGTCCAGATGTGGAGTCCTCAGTACAGGAAAGACACAGACATGTTGGAGTGCATCCAGAGGAGGGCCACAGAAATGATCCAAGGGATGGAGCACCTCTCCTACAGGCTGAGAGAGCTGGGGCTGTTCAGCCTGCAGAAGAGAAGGCTCTGAGGTGACCTGATAGCAGCCTTTCATTATCTAAAGGGGAGCTACAGGAAAGAAGGGAATTGACTCTTTAGCAGGGTCTGTGGTGATAGAACAGAGGAAAACGGTTTCCAGCTTAAAGAGGGTAGATTTAGTTTGGATATAAGGAAAAAGTGTTTTACAGTGAGGGTGGTGAGGCACTAGAACAGGTTGCCCAGAGTTGTGGTGGATGCCCTGTCCCTGACGACTTTAAAGCTGGATCAGGCCCTCGGCAACCTGATCAAGATGTGCATGTTCCTGTTCATTGCAGAAGAATTAGACTACATGATCTTTAAGGACTTTTCTGATTCTAAGGATTCTACAATTTTATGTGGTACAACATTAAGAATTTCCTTCAACATTTCTTAATGGTATGAAGTATGGTAAAGTAGATGAAACAATAAAAGTAACCTCAAAAAATAATAGTTTCTCTTCCCAAGTAGGTATTGCTTCCTATGCAATACCTGAAGTGATACCAGTGGGATAATATCTGTATCACTGTGAATCCCTTGCAGGTACAATTTATCATGCAGCTTAGTATATGTAGGGGTATTCATCCTTCACCCTTGTACTACACCCTTGTACCCTGGCACTGCTTCACATGCTGGCCAGGCCCCAGGGCCTCGGTCTTTCCCTGTGTGTCAGGATTACTCACCTAGGAAGCTTCAACTGTTTGCTTGTACAGGCTCTTCTCAATCATCTCTTTGTTAGAGGGGGGTAAGCAGGGAAGTTATAGGAAATGGGGTGATGCTGAAAAGAGAGTTCTAGGCACAGGAACACCCTCAGTTCTGCCTTAATCTCTCCTTAACTCCTGGTGAACTTGGAATTTCCTTCATACTGCACTGCCTCTATCTCCATAGGGATAGCTGCATTCTCAGCAGGAGCAGGTCATCTTTCCTAAGCCCGTGTTCCCATACAAAGCAGACCAGCCAGAGCTGGCTCTCCTTAGGGAACAACAATGATTCATAAATGACTGAGCCTGACAGGAGTACAGCAAACACCATGCCAAACATGGCCAAACAATTTTTCTTGACTCATGCTCAATGACCAATTGATTTGATGTATGTACCTACAGCCTCAATAATATGGCAAATTGACATTCCTTTTCCAAATTTGCATGGGCACATTCAAATAGGCTCCCCAGGGCAATGGTCACAGCCCCAAACTGTTGGAGTTCAAGTAGTGTTTCAACAATACTCTGAGACATAAATCTTGAATTTTGAGTGGTGCTGTGTGGAGCCAGGAGTTGAGTTCCCCTCCAACTCAGAATATTCTGTGATTCTGTGAATGGAAGAATTCTTAATGTATGGTATGATGAGACACATTTATGTGCTACAGGGCAGGCAAAGAGAACAGAGGTACTCCAAGCATTACAAATGCAGGTATGCCCCATTCACATTTTTAATTAGTGGAGAAATCATGAGTACCACGTCCATGTAATACACACTGAAAACTCAGGCTGGGTTTAAAACATAAATAATGTAATTAACTCTGCTTGATGATGCACAAGAAATGTCATGAAAAAAAAATGTCAAGTCACATATTAAAAATGCTACTGTGGGCATGATAAACTCATTGGAAAACACTGAGTGCAGACAGTTGCCATTTTTGCTCTGGAAAGAGCCAACAAATTCCTGTGCACTCAAGGGTTTGATAAAGGGAATGCAAATCTCAGAAGCCCAGATGCTGGCCTGGCTTCCTGGGAGCGAGCCAGCAACTTCCTTTTGGTCCTGCTATATTTAGTGAACAGTAAGTTCAAAAACTCAATTTAGATCCCTCTTACACTAAACACTTTGAATTAGTGCTTTATTTTGCCAATATTACTCACTTTCCTTAGTATTATAGTTGGATGAAAGTATTAGAGCATTAGAAGAATTACATTCAGGAGCATGTTGTTCCTATCCAAATTAAAACTTATTAAGGAACATTACAACATCCTTGAAGGCAAAGTCCATGGGAAAGACTTAATTATTTAATTTCTGCAGCCTCAGTTGTGAGGCACCTAGATGCAGAAGTAACAAGGTCTTTGTTGTCTTCTAAGAAGACCTCAGACTCATAGGTCATGGGGCTGATCCTCTGTACAGGAGGAAATGGGAATGTTGGACAGAGGAACTATCAGCTCCACTTTGGTAAGCTCCTGACTGTGGAAAGGGATGGAGATCTGGCATCCCTTTACCAATGGCAGCAAGAGAAAAAAAGGACTGTGCACTACTTTGTGCTCTAGAAAGCTTGCAAGTCATCCAGCCTGACTAAGGAAAAACAGATCTATGTTCAAATGAAGCATTTCCACAAAGCAAAGGTCTAGATGGTTCAGCAATATCCAAGAGAAAAAGCAGCTGGTACTGCAGGTATGCAGTAATCCTTGAGCCTGATGGTGTCTCTGCTGAGGCCAGCAGCCAACCCAATGGCAAACAGAGAGAGGCTGGGGATAGGTCTTTCCAGCAGTATGTTTCTAGTAGTGTTAGGTAAATATAGCTCCACATGATGTCTGGTGACCAACAAACAATAAGCAAGTGCCTACTTTTATTGAGTAATTCATTAATTATATGCCTCTCTCTCAGGGCAGCTCTCAGGCTGAGTGTGTTTAGTGGGATGGCTTGTATGTCTGAGCTGGCTAAGGTTGGAACTGTGGCAGCTGTACAACATGCTGATGCCTACATTGATTTCCTTGTCTACCCTCATGTGTTTTCTGCAGATATGAGCACTTGGACTTCCCAGTGGGCTGCCTCAGACAGCTGAGGGTACAGCTGTGCTTGGCCCCTCTGACTGCAAAGCATTCACTGGTCCATATTGCGGAGGCTTTCAGCCCTGTTGTCTTGCATCTCTCTTTGTTTGCACTGGGTAATAGAGCTGGAATAAGGGGTCTTCACTAGCTTAGAATTGGTTCAGAGCCCAGTGTGTACTGAAAATTTTTCTTTACGCTTTAATTTCAACCTGGTGTAAATCAGGTGAGAAGTTTGTAGAAAGCAGCGTAAAATGGCTGTTCTTACTACCTCAATGCTTTACAGTTCATAAGCATGAGCACAGTAGCTATATGTGGTAAAGAGCTTGTATACACAAACATAGAGGATATACCTGGTGATGTTTCCTTCTCCCTGTTATACCTTCGGATTTTACATGCCGTCTTTGTCACTTTTTGCTGACAGGAGTCAGAGGTACAGAATCAGCTCAAGCTGATGCATGTCCAACAGCTGGCAGGCTGGATGGCCATCAGTTCCATTGGTATGCTCAGCAAGATAGGCCTTGTGCAAACAGACTGCATACATTGACACAGCAGACAAGCAGGGGAATAGCCAGTGCCTCTGTACCATTGGGTGAGTGCTTGCATCCCACTTAGCACGAATTTGCACCTTTGCTCTCATATTCTCTCTGCTCAGCTCTGCCCCACATCATCATGGTAGTGAAGCATTAATGTCACCAATGAGTGTGTGGGAATCAGCATGGTGCAGAGCTGAGAGCTTTAGACAGTCCCTGAGTGTTAGACCTGAGGGAAGCTAGTTTTCTGCTGCCTTCAGACCACTGATATTCAACAATGCCATTCTTTGAATCTCTTGAGTGGAATCTCTGTATGTATTAATGTAAATAAGTTGATAAGAACTAATAATCAGCTCTTTTTGTCTTTCAGAATAGTGTATGTGCATTGTGTGGAAGTCTGGTGCCTGCTGAGACAACTGTCATGCTTTATTTCTCAGGAAACTTTACTATTTCCTGCTGATAGTTTTAATCAACCAGGAGGGAATTACACAGGCAGTGCTGCCAGACATATGAACAGAGATGTTACTTTAAAGGAAAAAGTGTGATGCTGGGATACATATGCGCATTCTGTCATGCATTTTCCTGATCTTCGCGTGTAATATTAATCAGATAAAAGAATACACAGGGAAGAAAACAGAAAGTGAAAGAGAGGAGCGAAGAGCATCTGGACAGCTTCTTCTGGTTGGATCATCAGGGTGAAAGGGTCAACAGTTCAAAGACCAAATGGCACCTTTTGTAATGAGTGGTTGTCTGCAAGATTTAATATTGGAGTAGACACTGTTTAGTATCTTCATCAACAGCCAGGATTTTTTATAGGTAAAGGTTGAGAAGATCCCCCTTTAGTCTTCTCCTCTCCAGGGTTAACAGCCTCAGCTCGTTCAGCCTTTTCTCCTAAGGAGATGATCAGCCCAAAGTCATCTTTGTGGCTCTCTGGACAAGCTCAGCAGACAGATATAGAGGGCTGGAGTATACAACAGATGGGGAGAAACTGAAGGAGGTGGTAGCAGTGGGGCAGCTGAGTCTCTGAGTTTCTTACAGAAACTGACTTCTATGAGTTATGAAACATGGTCAATTCTTATCACTTTGTCCCTTAGAAGGTGTCAACTGCTGTTCTTAAAGCCCAGATTCTCATTTCAAGTAGATTAATACACTTTTTTTCTGTCATTTCAAGATAACATCAATAAACCAGGACATGACCATTCTGGAACAGAAAATAACAAATATTCTTACTATCTTTCCAAGCGAAATGTCAGCTGCAGTAAAACTGTTATTGTTTTTCTTCAGAATTTCAATCACCTGTCCTTCTTCTAATGTTTTTTCCTCCTCTCAGAATCTGTATGAACCCTCAGCTTTTCTCAGATGTCAAAAGGACCTCAATTTACCATCTGTGAGATGAAACTGAACAAAAATATGTGAAGTGTGCAGAGATATAACATCAGCATCCCTCTGCAGCCAGCAACCCTAGGGCTGGGGAGCACTGAAACTCAGAGGGGTGGCATAGCAGCGGCACTTACTGCTCCAGTGCGGTGTCACCACGCAAGTGCTGCTATCTCCTTACTCTGGGAACCAATGCGGGTAGCTCTGCTAACCACCTTCCCCACTACCTATAAGGAACCTATTCACAACCACATATTTTCAGCCATAAAGAAGCTGCATTAATTAGCTCACCTGAAAGGTATGGAGCTCACTAACGCTCACGAAGATGTGAACATTTCAAATGTAGCGATGCAGTGTTACCAGTGTGAAATACACTCAGCTCATCGCAAGTTCTTCCCTAAGTCCTTCTTCCCTGTCCTTCCTTCCTCTGCAGAGGCACCAGGCACCTTCAAGGTTACTTCTCCCTCTCCCCTCTGGTGTTTTCTGAGCTGTTTCTTTGAAGCAAGGTCTAGAGGGACCTCTCCTCCTTGAACCCAATGGCCAGGCTGTCACTCATTCTTTACTTGCCTGTCTCTCCTCTGAAGCAAGTCTCCTGACTCAGGGACCTACTAGGCACCTCTTGTCACTCTTCCTTGGAAGGCACAGCAGATCTTTGTGTTCATATGGGTTCATATGTTTCATAAGAGAAAGTCCTTAGGGAATGGAAGGCACAAAGCACTTGTTCAGCAGGCAGGAGGGACAGTTCTCTGTGTTTAACCTCTGCATCAGCAAGGAGGAGAATGTGACTGTCAGGTACTCTGCAGGGGATGCCTGCCTTGTTTGAAGGAGCTGATGAGACCCAGAGCTGGAGGCACTGACCAGCAAGGCCAGAGGTGAATATCTTTACAGCAAGTGAGGCTTCAGCTCTGAGATCCTTAGTATCCTGTCATCCTGAAAAATTTTACAGCTTTGCCAAGTCATTCTCTCTGAAGCCATTTGTAAATGACCACTCTGCCCCAGAAGCAATTGGTGCTGTTTGCCCTTTTGTTCTTGCGACAGGAGAGGCACACTGCAAGTCAGAGGCAGCCCAATGCCTTTGCCTTCTGTGGGGCTGGTGTGAAGATGCTGCACCTGTCCCTGCAAATGCCATGCTTATCCCACCATCCTTCCCCCTAGGAAACTCCTACACCCAACCTATACCCTCAGCTCTGTTGTGGTAAGCTCACCTTTCATTTACAGTGTTAAAAGCATTCTAATTTTCTTTTTCTTTTCAGATTCCCCAAGGCGAACACCTCAATTTCACTCTGAGTCATATCTCCTTATGCCAATTGTGCTGACGTGCTGAGGTGAGTGGTGTGAAGTGCCGCTCTGCCTGGCTGGATGCTGCAGCATCCTGAGAGCATGAGAGCTATCACAGTGATGTAACAGCCAGGGACTGATGCCAGCCAGTATTTTCCAGGCGGAGTCCATCATTAGCAGTGCAGTCATGGCAAAATACCACACTGGCTCCCAAAACGCCATGCAGAAGACATTGCTCTCCCACCTAGTTCTGCCTTACAGTGGGAGATACTACTCACAAAGTTTCCTTTTGTAGTAGTAGCTGCTGCAGTTGTTCATGGGATCATTGGCAACCTGCAGTAAATTATAGCAGCCTTCAGGTATCTGTGACTTATGTCAGGGTACGGCAGCACAGGATCAAGCTTTTGCATCTGCTTTGCAAACCTCTTGCTGTTCTTTTTCACTGACTTTGTCCACCAATCAGCTCTTCCTTTCTTGGTTTCCCTTCCAACTTTTCTGAGTAAAAATCATTTTTTCCCTGGAAAGTCACCCTATAGCTGTGCTGCACTTGGGCCCCTCGTGGAAGAGCTTGAAGGAGAAGTATCTGAAATACAGGCTACTTCCATGCAGCCCCATGAGACCTGGCACCTCCTGCTCCTGTTATTGCAGTGAGACCCTCAGGTACCCCACGCCACCGGACCTCAGGGAGGGTGCAGGAGAGGGAAGATTCCAGTGAGAGATGTGTGGCAAAGAGGAAGAAAGACTGTATCACCACTAGGAAAGTCTTTTCAGCTGCCTATACTCAATGGCAGTACAGGGAGGGCAGAACTTGATACAGTCAGACTTGACTGTACAGTGAGTCCAAAGACAAAGAAGATCATTAAGTGGCAGATTTTGCAGCCTTGCTACCTGCTGTGTGACAAGAAATTGTTCTACCTGTGTACTCATAGCCTTTATTTTCTTATCTCCACTTCCTAAGCCAGATCTTCCCAGGAGCAGCTTGGTGCTGAGCAGGCTAGGAGCCAGTCTGTGCTCTGCCTTGTGGCTGCAGGCTCGTGGCAGCTCCTCCCCAGGCACCTGCACAGCCAATCCACTCCGGCTATAGACAGGAGTTTGAATATTATTACATTAGATCCATATTATTCAGATTAACTCTGTTCCCAAGTTCTTATTTAGAGAAGGATTGAGAAGATTTTCATTCTGGCTTGTGTTTCTTGAGGCTGATCCCTCATAGTCTGGTGTTTCTTCTGACTTCTCTGGGGTAGCTGCCAGGTTTTCTGAGTTACTTTAGAAGCTAATTGGCCTGGATTTTCTTTTCTGCCCCTAAGTAGACTTACTGATGACTTTTTTTTCTCCCATGCATGCCAATGTAGCTGCAATTGCAGTGCTGTACTCACAAAGGTTGCTCTCTTGTTTGCTGTGTGATGCCATTTTCCCAAGGTGAACAAAATGCATTTGAAGCCGTCACTAACCCAGCAAGTGTCCTTGTGATTTCTAGAGAGCAGAACAACAGAGAGCCTCTTTTCTTTATAATGACAATTGAATTTGCAGACATTTTATTGTTCTTGCTTCTTTTGGAGGACATAGAGAAGAGAGTGAAATACACAGGACTTAGTACGTCACTATTTACTTAAGTTTGCATGATGCTGCTTGTGACAAACTGAGTGAAGGCCTCAGAGACACAGCCCACATTTGATTTTCCTCTACCTGCAGAAACCCTGTCTTGTCCTGACTTTCAAGCTTTCTTTTATCAACTCAATCAGCATCACCAGGCTGTCAAAATGGGTGACATATACTGATTTCCAGAAGCCAGTGCCTACCATTCTTTCCTGGCTGTTCATGGAGCCCATGTGGAGTAGCTAAGGCTGGCATGACTAAACCTCAGACCTCTAAAAGAAGAGAGGTGAGTTCCAAACCCCAGTGCTCATACTCCAGTGTTATTTGTGGCTTGGGAAGAGATGGCTGTGTGGCAAAAATTGAAATAAGCAAAGCTGGTGGGAACTGGCATGTTCCTTATCCCCGTGTCCCCATTTAGTCACCCAAACACAGTATTTTCAGGCCAGCTGCCTGATGCTTGAGAGCCTTCCAAGTCTTGAGGCTGTTTTTCTGGCAGGAATCAGTTGGCTGCATGCTCCTAAGTCCTTGCTCAGAGATGGCTGCAGTACCATGTCCTCCTAATGATCCTGAACTGGTCTGCAGCCAGGCACAGCTTTCAGAGAGCAGCTGAGGGGAATCTTGATGAGAAGTGGGCGGATGCAGGTAGTGTGTGATGACCAGCAGGAGGGAAGACTGCATGGCAGGGTGTTGCTCAGAACAGGAGCTGTGAAAAGCTAGACTGTAATTTGATTCTGTGAAGTTTCAGTGGTATTTTGTGTGAAGCCGTAAGGAAAAAAGAGCCTTCATTGTCCTAACAGAAGATTTGTGTCCCCTTACTAAGTTAGACACTTGCTAAGCTGCTCTTCTCTCTGAGTCGCTTGACCCTATATTTGTTCAGGTCTCTTCTACCTGTGGTCCTCACAGTGGGACTTGCTGTCTGTGCGGGATCCCTGGAGGTCAGCGGTGCTTCCCAAGAATCCTGGGTCTGCACAGGACCACTGAGGCAGGTAGCACCCAGGTGGGCAGGGTCGTAAGCCTGTGGGGATGGAGACCAGCTCCCCTCAGCAGGAGAGGTAGTGACACTGCTATGGCCGTACATCATTGCAGCCTGTGTGGCCGAAAAACAGATAACCAAAAAATGATATGGAAAGTTCATCCTAAGGAGGTGCTGTGACATAGTCCTGATTTCACACAACACTTCTCTCACTTTCACTTTTCTATGTAACACCTCAATTCCTTTGTCCCTTTCCCATCAGGACTGAATGAGATGCATTTTCCATGCAGCAGCCCCCACAGGATTTGAAACTATACCCTTGTTCCCTGCTCTCTTCCTGTAACCCAGCACTTCCTAGGGGCCTGATCTTGTGCCCCACTATACATCACTGTGCCCTGCGTTGAAGAACAGAGTCCCCACATGAATGGCTCAAAGGCAGGCAGGGACATTGGTGGATACCTTTAATGAAAGGAAAGACAGAAGCAACGCTTGCTAGAAATAGTTTTGTGACGCAGATTTCTGCTGTATATTTGGCTCATATCTGCTACAATAGCTTCATGGATATTTGCCATTAATATACTTCTGTTAAAAAGAGAGAAAAAGGAATAAAAGGAAATTATTCTTGGAATCAAATCTCCCAGTTTTCTTTGCTTCACCACCATCCACTCTATTTCCATCCTGCTGAGGCAATGATTTCACTAAGGCTGTGGTGATGGCTGGAGGCCAGCTTGAGGCCTGCACCAGCTGCAGCCTCCCCATAATGAATACCTAGAGGGCAGTGGGGGGGAAGACCTACCCACCTTGCAGGTTCTACAGCCCATCACTCCTGGCAGGGCTTTGGCCAGCCACAGAAATTGAGGCAAGGACATCTACAGAACGTAGGCATCACTCACAAGAGGAGCAGCAGTGAGTCGATAGGCCTGACTGCGTGACCATCCATATGATGGATCTTCCTGTAAACTGTGTGTGATCTGGACCTTGCCACTGTATAAGAAAATCTGGAAAAAAAAAGGAAAGCAGCACAAAACCTCATTGCAACACATTGTGCAAGGTCAACCTTGCTGTTCAGGGAGAAGAAAGCAAAAGTCCTTCCTTGCTCATGCAAAGGGATCTTACTCCTCTCTCCTGACTTACATTGCCAGTTTCTCTGCTGGCTTAAAGCCACAGGTTTTCCTAGGCTGCTTTAATAGCACCTCTGGGAGGAACAGCACACACAGTGGGGTCCTGCTGTTGCCTGAGGCACAAGCTAGTGTGCACACTGCCTGTGTCTGGGGATGTGGAGAAATTCCTTACCATATTCCCCTGCTCCTCACCAGCCTCTCACGAGGGACATGTGTCATGACAGGATGACCACTTCATTATGTGATGATAACCCCTTCACATTGTCTCCCTCTTCTCCCGTTTCAACTGAAAAACCTCTTAAAATTCTTAGTCCAAAAATAAAAAGTCCTTTTTGTGTGAGATACCCACATTTCAGCCTGTAACTAAAGCAGTAATTACACATATGCCATTTGCGCATGACCTAATCCAGAGTTTTGTGTGTTGCCAAAACAATCCTTGCTGTAACTGATGTTCTCAGCTGCTGTTTTATTTCCTTAAAATCTGAGCCTGGGCAAAGCATTGCAGAGCTTTTGGGAGCTGGCAAGGGTCACTCTGCGAAATGCGTGGGAGCTACCCAAGGTACGGGGTGCTGTTGTTTAAACACCTCTGGGCCAATATTTTCAAATGTATTTAGAAACTTGAGGGTTTACAATAAGTGCCGAGGGGAATTTTAAAGAAAATATAGGCTGCTGGTTTTTAAATCACAGCCGATAGGTACTTCTGAGAATCCATCCCAAAGTTGGGGGCTGGGTAAGAGTAGAGCCACTCTACAACATCACAGCTCTCAGTGGTGCCCAAACACAGCACAGGGGTTTTCAGCAACATGGCTTCCCAAAGTCAGCATAGCCTACTTCACTCAGGGATGCATGTCCAAGCAGGTGGGCAGCAAGGGACTATGAGGGGACAGTTTATTGCTGATAATCTGGAAGGGAAAGGCGGTTTCTTGTTAATGTGCCTTAGCTTGCCCTACTCTTTAATGTGAAATCTCTCACGCCCTGATCCCCTGGGAAACGCAGACAAATTGTCGTTTCCACTTCAGATCACGCACAGCCCTTGAAAAGCCTCCCTGGCTGCTTGTCTGGAGTTTTGTTTAGAGGGAGCTCTGGGAATTTTGGGAGCATGGGAGGAAAGAGTGTTGCAAGGTGTTATGTGAGGAGCCCAGGAGATCACCGCTAGCTGCCTGGAAGAAGTACAGTGAGCTACCCTGACCCCCCCCCATCACTGCAGGCCCACACCCTGCCAGTTCTCCCATCAGAAGGCATTTTGGGGCTGGCTGCAAGCCAGAGCACTGAGATAAGCTGAGTTAAAGTACTGCAGAGCTGCAGCCTCATTAAAGCAGAGAGGGGAAAGGGTAGGCAAAGAGGAAACTGCACAAGCAAGAGAGAAGACTGGAACAAAGTTTGTGTACGTGTTTACATTATTTCAGTCATTTAGTATATGCATTAGAATAGTCCCAGAACTTGCTTTGGCTGTTGCACTCATATCTACGTCAATGTAAGCCATACCCTGTGCCATCCCTGCTCCAGAGTGGTTGGACAAAGCAGAAATGATGGATCCAGGTACACAAATAAGGGAGTGGGAGAAGAAAGGGCCTGTCAACAAAGCAAGTCAGGAGCCTAGAGCTCCAGGCTTCTCACCAAAGTCAGATTTACTGCAGACGTTGCAAGGAAGGGAGGTTTTACATCGCTTTTACTCATTCTTGTCTGCTCGAGTGTACAGAAAACACAAAGCTGGCTTTTGCAGTGGCTAGCTGCTATTTTGTTGGGTACATGGCCCCTTGCCTTGTTTGCAGTTTGCTGTGTAAGCACTGTTGTCAAGCTGGAGCTATGTGTTTCCATCAGATTTTTGTAAGAGACTTATCACCACGGTATGGGAGGACCTCAGACATCAATGAATTTCTTTCCTCTGTAACTGAGAAAGGACAAGAAGGAAGGAAAACCTCATGGCTCTAAGGGCTTGCCTATGCCTCAAAACTAACCCAAATTTCATGTTAAATATGCAGAAAACAAGAAATTGGGTAAGTGACTCACCCGGTTTTACACAGGGATCTAGTGGCACAAGCTTGTCTCACATCTTGTGTTCCTGAGCAGTGTTCAGACAGTTCCCAAGAAACTGCTCTTTCTCCTCCAGAAGTCCTTTCCCACCTCTTTAATTATAAATCTTCACCTGAAGAGACTTCTGCTCTACTTAGTCATGATTTATCCACAAATTTTCACATCCTATGTGCTACTGGGACCGAATAAATGTGCCTAGAAATTATATGCTATGAACATGTGAAGATAAGGGAGAAGCTGGGTTTATGCAAGCATTTTCTAGAGTTTGAGTACCTGGACTTTGTGCTCTGAATCCTCTTTTTCTTCGTGTTGGGATATATGCATGTAAACTTTCAAGTTTCCCTCCTGCCCTGTCTCTTCTTCCAGTCAAATCTCCTTGCACATTTCTCTTGGAGTCGTGCTGGGCTGTTCCAGACTCACACTACCTGCAGACCACTGAAGTTTTAATTGCGGAACCCTGCATCTGAGGCTTAGGGATAGGACCGCTTGCAGTGTACAACAAATATTTCTCCTGCTTTGCAAAAAAAAGTTTGTCTTTTTCTCTCGCCTGACTCTGGAAGTTGGAGCTTAGTCAGCATTGTGATGTAGTGGTAAGAGTTGATGGTATGTCTGGTTTCCAGGAAATCCATAAGGCTCTTCCCTTTTCTGTCCCAAAGGGCAGTGCACATCTGCCCACTTTACCCACTAAAGGCTTCATCTAGATTTTTTTTCTTTGTTGGGGAATTCACATGTTGCCACTCCATAGACACTGTTTTGACTCTGGCACGCAGTGGTGACATCAAGTCTTGTCACTAGTAATGATGCAATCCAGAAAATTGTCACCTTCAGTCTTGTATTGATTCAGTAGGTACTGATAAACTTCATAGCATTCTTCCTGTTCATGGATGAGCATTCATGGGACCCACTTGGCACAAAGTTTGTGATATTTTAGTGTTGTCATCATTGTTTCCAATGTATTGAAGATTATATTCAATTCTGTACACAGTTTCCTGATCCTAATCTGTGGATGAGCTGATCAAGATGCTCTTCACTTCGTGGTGTGACAAACTGTGCGTGGCCATCCAATATATGGTTTATCCTTCCAATCATTGTTACCACTACTGAAATGCACCACCCCCCAACTTACTGTGCTCACATTCACTGTTTGGTCTCCAGAAATGTTCAGCAATTGTCCATAAATGTCAGTGAGTGCAGTGTTTTCTGCACAGAGGAATTCAATGCCACAACTTTGTTTCATATGCACTTCCACATCAGATGTCATTTTTTCAGATTGCCCCTCTGCTGACATCTGTCATGAAGCAACAAAATGTAACAGAATATTGGTGAGAAGGTTCAATCTCTACTGCCATAGCACCAACATCTGCCTCTGATATCATGGGCCAACATCATAAAATAGGAAGCATTACTTTTGGAGCAGCCCTTGCACTTCACCTCTGAGAGAAATGTGTGGGCTTCTGGCAGAAGCAAGGAGGAAACAATGTGAAAGAAAAGGCATCCTGTCAGCCACCAGTCCTTGGTCCTCACAGCTGCATGAACCTTCATATTGCAACAGCAATAACACAGAAACCTGTTAAGTACAGATTCAGCTGGATTTAAATTGAAGAGAAGCATCTATAGTAATCAAGATTTGTTGTATGTGTCTTGAATACAGCATTGCTCTTAATTATTGAGCTCTGCACACCTGCAAGAAATATATTAGATGCAAAAAAGAGTTTTCCAGCATTCTGCTGCTGGTTAAGTAAAGCAAAGGCATATGTGGTTTTGTGCTTACAAAATCAAGACAGTTAAACTACCAATTCTGTTTCCTGCCTTTCTCTACCCGGAATGCCAGCTCTGGCACAGATCTCCAGCACATTCCAGACTCTTTTGTGCTCGATCTTTAAAAAAGCTTTATGAGAAGGGGCACAACAACGTATCTAGATGCTTGGGAGCTGTGACTATGCAGGCTGCAAACTGAATAGACCTCAGAAGAGCCAGACTCATTGTGTGATCTGACAAATAAAAGCCATGGTCATAATCAAGGAAGAGCTTTTTGTGTACTTGAAACCCTTTCTTAGGGCTTCACAAAGACCACCATGGTTTACCACGGTGCTCCAGCAGCTCTGTTGCGTCTTCACACCATGAGCATCCCCAGGAGGTGCTGGGAGACAGAGCTGGAAGACCTGCAGCATGGCAGGCCTCCTCCTCCTCTCCCTAAACTCACAGCCCATGGTCTTGCCTCCCCTCAGGGAGAGGGAGATGGTGACTGTGCTTTTGCCCTGCTGACATCCAACATCCCCTGGCTCTCCATAGGGAAGTTTGCTCCATGACAGCAACGTAGTCACACTCCTGCTTCAGGAAAAAAAAAAAAAAAAATCACAAATCTTTTTCAAGAAGCAGAAGGATGATATGCTAAAAAGTAAAGCTTTGATTAAAATGCTCTCTCTAGGAGGCCCCTGAAGCAGGAAAGGCATGTAACCTTGTCACTCTTTCCTTTGACAGGGTTATTGTACAGAAAATGAATGGAGCGATAGTGGAGAAGCAATGCTCCAAACAAGAAATCTGGTCTGAGAACACTCAGGCTTGATGCAGTATTTAAATGCATGGTTTCAAAAGATAGTACTGGGCATAGAAAAGCATGAGGATGGTTCTTCCTCCTTTTTTCCCATTCACTGGGGATAATGGTAACTGTATTACCAGAGTGCTGACAGGAGCATACAGATCCCTCTGCATGTGGGCACTTGCCTTAGAAAAGAATTCCCTCACCTCAGTCTGTCACAGGGCGGGATTTGGTCACTGTGTGGGTCTTCAGGCACAGCAGTTACTTCTGCAGCTCTGTCCTGATGTGGGTCTGTGGGGTTATGGGAAATGAAGGGAAATGAAGCGTGCTATGTAGAGACTTTCCCATCAGTTAAATGGGAAGGTGGTGATCACATTGCTCTTCTTTATAATGATCTTGCTCCCTGAGTGCCTTAGCAAAAATGTCTAAAGTATGGCATGCAGCTGGGTGTTGAGCCCAGCAAGCAGCGGGAGTCACCTTGCTTTGGTTTTGTTTCATTTCAGAGAGGAAAGAATTGCAAAGATATACAAAGAGCACCAAGCTGCTGATGCACTGACATTCTATTTTGTGAAGTGACATAAAATGAAGGGCTCCTCCCTATCAACAGACCCTTAAAAGCCTTATGAATGGAAATTTGTGTGACTCTTAACCCCTCATGTTGTTACAGACAGTGACCCTGGATAGTTTAATGTGAATTTTAAACAGCAGCTCCCTTTTTGCTCCAATGGGAGGCTGCTTATGGTAGACAGGGAGGCAGGAGGCAGGCCCATACCCATCATTTGCTGCTGATGGTAGTGGCAAACAGCTGGGGCTGCTCCACTGAATCCTGGAATGGAGTGTTCCCAGAAAGACTGGACCTGTCATGTCATGTTCTCCTTTCCTCTGTTTCATAAGGGAAATTTTTCCAGTTTTCCTCTGGCAGAACTGTTCTTTATAGAGCAACCTATTGCCAAGTTTAGTTGAATGGCCTCAGAGAGCTGTGTGCACAAATCCCCAGCCACAGAGATGAACAGTGGGCTGGCAGGGCTGAGCTTCGAAAGAAATAAAGGTCTGAGGGTGTTGCTGCAGCAGAAAAATAACAAACGCAATTATTTAAGGAGAAAAGATGAATCCCGACAGTCAATCTGAGCTCCAGCAGTGAGTCAGAATCCCCCTCCACTGGGGAGATAGGGAACCATATGACCAAAATCAATGTTCTGGACTTAAAGATGTGGTTACTGGGATTATCAAGAAGACTGGATTTGCCCATTGAAGTGTACAGGGTAAAACATATGGTACTGAACAAGCCAGCAAAGCAGCCAAGGGGCTGCTACACGAAGGGATTTGTATGTAAACATTGGAGACAAGGCAAAAGCCATGCTCCTGTAAGTTAATTTAGCTGTGCTTGCTGCACTGACAATATAATTATGGGAGTGCAATTTACAAGATTTATCTTTTTAATTAGTAAACTCCCGTGCCCTTCAAAAATCTCCTTTCACAGCTCCAGAGCCACCTGCGTCAAAGTGCAGCGGGGAGCCCTCGATTACGCACAGTTCCCTTGCCCCATGCCACAACACTGCCACAGTGCCAAGCAGATGGTCCCGCATCGCAAGTGGCCTCCCTATGTCACTTGCTATTAATTAATTGGAACATTGTTAGTGTGCATCAAAATTTCCTCGGACATTTTCCGTGTGTCAGTGAATTTCTTTTCAGTCTTATCTTAAATATAGAAACATAAAAACATATACTGCTTGGGAGCAAGTTTCCTAGAAGTAATTTCAGCTGAAGATTTTTTGTTTTATAGTTGTTCCTGAGACAACTCAGGGTGTTAGCAGTGCTCCCTGACTTTGCTGTATGGGAACAAGCCAAATTCTGGGAGCTCTGCCAGGAGCCATGGCCCATCCCTGTAGATGTGTGGTGCCCAAGAGGCACAGCCCTCCTCTCACAGAGAACTGGGCACTGTCCGTCACGCACAGGAAGCTGATATATGCACAGATCATCTCCATCCCCATCCCCACCACCATTGCCATCCCCAACCCCAGCCCCAGAACAACCCTTCTGTGTGGTGGCCCCATGCCAGTCTTTGCTTCTTCCTCTCTGCAGTCCACTACCCTCAAAAGCAACACTGGGTTAACATGTTTTCCAAAAGCAGCCACAAACTTTTCTTCTCCTGGAAATAAAACTGAATTAAACCTTGTTACCATATCCTTGCTGTGCTTCTGGGAGCACTTACCTTAGAATCATAGAATAATTAAGGTCGGAAAGAGCACTAAGATCATCCAGTTTAACCAACTACTCCTGACTGTGGCTGCTCTGGACCGTGTGACTGAGTGAGACATCTACAGTTTTCCTGAACAGCTCCGGTGATGATGACTCTACTTGGACAGCATTTCTAATACCTCATCACTCTTTTAGAGAAGAAATTTTTCCTAATATCCGTTTAGAACCCTATATCCAGGTCATGGAGCAATCAAAGGCCTGAGTGGAGATGGTGGAGACTATGCATGTGCACATGTGCATGGTGAAGGATTCAGCTTGGTAGCATTATTAGGAGAAGCTAACAAGAAGGATGATTGTAAAACTCAGTACTGATGCAGAATAACTTTGATTGAAAACACTACACTTACTTTCCTTCTTTTTAAGTGCTGGGATGGAAGAAAGAAACCACATCAAGCACAGAGGTCTATGAAGACCTCACAAAGGATTCTGGTCACCTCAGCAGACCTGTAGAAAAACCGATATGTGAACCTAGTTCAGCACATTCCAGCCAGCTGCTGGTTACACCAGCTGCCTGTGCCCTTACCATTACTGCAGCCAAAAAGCAACCATTGCAGATGCTCCCTCACATGAGCACTTCCTCCAGGCACTGCTGGAAGCCCCAGGCTCTCGGTAGCTGTCAGAGCACAATCCCACCAGCATCCTGCTGTTATCCAGGCAATTCCTGGGCTAGCATTGAGGAGCATGATAAGTGGCAAAGATGAAGACACAGCAGGGGAAGAAACACTCCTCACAGTAAATCAGCTTTCCAGAGGAAGCCTCAGCACACATGGACTGTGGTACTAAAAATGCAAACGCAGATCTGTGCAGAGAGGTCTTTTATTTTAGCTCCTGCAACATTTTACTCATGGCTGAGATTGCAAGGCAAGCAGAACTAACATCATGAATGCTTATGAGGAATGAGCATATTAGAGAATGCCAAAAGAGAAGTGTATTTTTTTTTAAGTGCTGCAAAATTTTTCACTCCCACCGAAAGGTCTGAGAGTTTAGCACTGGATTGTGTGCAAGATTTTCTCTACAAGAGGATGACACATATCTGCACCACAGTGACAGGTGGGTAAGCTAACCTGGCCTTACGCATACCCAAAGCCATTTACAACAGGAGCGAACAGATAAATGGATGAATTAAATCTTGCATAAGCTTTGGGAGGTGGAGACAACAACAGTATTTTCCCATTTTGGACGTGGAAATTAAAGCATTAGACTCTCACCAAGAGTTGGCTTCAAAGGTGTCAAAAGGGAGCAGAGGAAACGACCAATGTAACAAGTTTTTGCTCTCCCCTGGGCATAAAGTGAGGTAAAGGCAACCTGCTCAGTTGAATCCAGTGATTTTTTTGGCTGCTTTTTGGCCCTAGAACAGATGCAAGATGAAAAAAAAGCTGACTACATAAAAACCCTTTCTGTTTTGATGAGGAAGATGCTGTCCCAGGCTTGGTCATGATTTCTGTGTATGAAGTGGTCAAGGATGCTTTACATCTGTAATTAAATAGATCTGCTCCATGGAGGAAACCAGCTTACCAGCTGGGTACTTCCACCCCATCACTTGTGGATGTCCCTGTGTATTGTACAGAATGCTTCTGATATAAGTAGGGATTGAGACTTTGTTTCCTTCTCCTTCTGTTTAAATGAGACCTACATTTCCTTGAAGTGTTGATTTGGATCACTGCTTTGCCTCAGACTTTAACCAAATCACAGTGAGCAAATATTTATTTTAAATGTGAAATTCCTGAGGTCTGTGCACCCCTAGTGTCCAGAAAAGTTTGCAGTAAACAGGATCACTGCATGACACTGAGAAAAGCTTTATTCAGTGCTTCTAAAAAGGCTATTAAAAATATCCCATAAGAAGATAAGTTGCTTAGTAGGTGTCTGTATAGCAGAAGATTAAACATACCTCAGCCAGACAATGCTTCCTGGTTAGACCAAGCAGGCACTGCCTCTTCTCTTCATAAACCCTAATCCACTGTATCATTTCTTCTCTAATGTGCTCTACCTGGCTCCTGCTATGAGCTTTGCGGAAGCAGAAACTAATATTATTCTTGGGAAGGGAAGAGGAAATAGAACTTAAGCTGATTGTTTAATTTTCATACAGAACATTTTGAAGACTGATCAGGTTTTATTTTAGGATAAGAAATTGTGGCTATTCTCTTTATTTTTACTGAAAATGTGATAAAATACCTTTTTGAAGCTATATTTTGCATATGGAAGTATATAAAATATAAGACTCAATGAACCAGGTTTGCTACCAGGAAGGTCATATTTAACTCCAAGATTGTACATGGAGATAATTTTAACCACATCTGTGGTTAAATTATGTGGGGAGAGAGTTGAAGTGCTCACTGAAATCAATGAAGCAGCCTTCTTCAGAAAGAGAGGCTGTGGTCTACGGGTTGCTAAATGAAGAAGCAGTTATTGGCAAGTGGTGAATCTGAGGAGCTCTAAGGCCAGGGAACTGCTGTTGCATTTATGTTGGCACAGCACCAGGTGGAAACCAGAGAAACATAGCAGTCAATCTGTCCCCTGTCCCTCAGTCAGTTATGACGGAATGGATCTTCCCTTCCCTTCCCTTCCCTTCCCTTCCCTTCCCTTCCCTTCCCTTCCCTTCCCTTCCCTTCCCAGCAGCTTTAAGTACCTGTGATTATGTAGGTCACATCAGATCTCTCTAATCTATTAATTACTGTTGTACCTGTATATCCTGTCACCAAAGTAATCATCTTTCCAGGCCTCCTGTGACCTCACCTGTCTGTAAAGAAAACCACCATAGTTTTGGCCACTGTGATCAAAGCACATACGTGAGCAAAGGCATGTGCTTCTTCCAGCCTTGCAGTCCTGCACAGAGAGTGCTGAGGCACTTTTATGTGTTTTCCACCATTGGTGCTGTCTTAACTTCCCTCCCCCTTGATCAACATGAGGCCGGGAGGTCCCATTTGTACCTATTATTTCCACCCAGGGTCAGAAAGTTATCATAAAAAGATTATTTTTCAATCAAAAGTCGATTTCTCTCTTTGGGGACCAAGGGGGTATGAGGAGTGAAGAAAAAGAGAAGGCGCCAAAGGAGGCAGAGTGATGGGCAGCTGGCAGATAAGGGAAGCAGTGAAGTGGAAATGAAAGCTTCCGTATCATTGCAAATGGCTAAATTCATGCATTAAGCTAGGATGTCACAGGCTGTAATCATAAAAAGAATCAAAGATACATAATAGCACCATTACTGGGAAATATGAGAAAGACTTGAAAGATAAGGCATCATCAAAACTCTCTTACACTGAATATTTTGCCTCTGCTTCATGCAGAAAGAGGCAAGGAAATTGTTCTTTCTGCCCCCCATTACAGGCAAGTTATTGCCCTTTTCCACACACCTTCTGGTTTCAAGCACAAATAAAGACAGCACCTCCTAAGATAAAACTATATGACAAATGAAGTCATAAAACTCCATACAGAAAGTTAAACATTAGAAGAGCATTTAGGTTCTTCCAGCTGCAAAGCCAGCTGCAGGGAAATTGCTGTGATAAAGTTGCCCTTGGAGTTCTCACATCTGTAACGCTGTATGCTGTGCAGGACAAAGCAGACTTTCACTGCAGCCACGCATAATGGTTTATTTATGTTTTCCTCTGGAAGTAAGGGCACTGTGCAGCTGTGCAGTCACTGAGTACCTGCTCTGGTTTCTCTTTGTATCCTTATCAGAAGCGGTCTTACCTACTGTCTCATTCAGAGCCTGATGAAACTCCCATATCACCCATCAGGATTTTCTGATGCAACCTTGAACTTGCCCTAAGTTTTGTTCTCTATTCTTATCCCAGAGGTCTCCTTTCTTCTTACACGATGGGAAAAACTTTGAAGAGCTGCATATGTAGGTCTGCTGTCCCCGTGTTCCAGCCACAGAGAGATGAATCAGCTTATTCAGATCTGCCAAAATGAGCCAGAAATGTTAACAACTGAAAAAGCATTCATCAATGAATAAGATTTGACTGATTTATTTATTTAAAATGGAAATTAAGTAGTAAGCAGCACATACATGCAATGTACATGTAGGTCTGTATGTGTGTGTGTCTCTCTGCAATTATACATACCTTGCAAATTCCACCTAAAAGCTGACAAGCGGCAAGAGATGAGCTTTTGGAATAGAGGACAGCTAACCGACAATATAAACCAGCAGCAAAAGTGGGAGATTATCAGTGTCCATAATCCTCTCACATTCAGCAAAATATCTGCTTGCACCGAGTGGACTTGCTTTCCCACAACAATAAACCTATTCTGTATTGACAGATTAGTAATTTAGGTTTTTGCTGAGTTATTAAAACATATCTGACATATTTAGTAGCTCTTGGATTCTTGTGGACAGACATAAATACTGAACAGAAATCTGCAGTATGAATCTTCATGCCTTTCCAAAATCCTAATCTCTAAAATAACTTAGTTCACTGCATAGAAGTCACCCTTCCGGTGGGCTCATTTTTAACCCTCAGCAAAGACTTCTGATATTCCTGAGGTCACAAGAAGCTGAAATCACAAATACTTGGCCAGTAGTTCCTTCCTTTCCAAACCAGTGACCCAGTGTTGCTACCTGGCTTCAAAGACCGTGCTATTTACTCAATAGAGAAGCCAGCCAGCTGGATGCATGCTTCCAGCATCTTCCAGTTAAGGTAAGGACAAACCACATCCTTGAGCCTTCATTGCAGCTTGAGGTCTGCCGTTCCTCCCTGGAGGGATGGAGCCAAGAGGTGAAAGAGGCAGTAGGGCTCCCACATACCATCTGCAGTGAAGGCCTGGGGCTGTGGCTCCAGCAGAGCTACCTGCCTTTCCTCACAGGCACGTGGTGCAGACTTGGAGGCCAATAGCTTGTGCAGCAGATGGGACTGTAACCCCTAGGCAGAGGGGAGGGCAGGGCATTTCCATTCAAACTTTCACTGTTCCATGGCTCTCCACAGAGATTGGGCCAACTGACACTGCAGATGTACCCCCAAGGCTCTACTCTGGCATCTGTGAAGCTCTAGTGCAAAAGATAAGCATTTCCCCACAGCTGAAATGGATAAACAGCAGAAAAATGGTTAACAGTGGAGAAAACAAGAGCTCGTGTTTTTGAAATTGGAAGCTAAATGGCAGGTGAAGAGGACATGTAATTTCTACTTTCTAGATTACAAACAGCAGAGTAAGAGGCCCACAGCCCACACCATGAAAAATAGTGTGGGTTTGGCAGTGCATAGTTATAATTTAAGAAAGCTCAGCTCTCTACTCACCCCTTAAGATTTCCTTGAAGAGTAAGGCTTGGAACATTGCCCCTGGCTGATGTATGGCAAGTCATTTGGATGAATGTCCCTTGTGTGACATTAAAGGGAATACATTAAATATATGTGCCATGTATTGCTGTGGGTCAGGTTCATTTTCTTCCTTATGCTTTTCATGAATGTGCTTCAGATACAAGCAAATAATGGTGGGAAATGACCACAAAGAACTACAGCAGTAAGCCCAGTGGGCAGTGGGGATTTGTGCGGCTGATGTTGCTGTGGTTCACAAGATCTGCCGAGCAGTGATGTGGGAATGTTTTTTAGTGTTACCTCAACACATGCTGTAGCAGTGTAATGCTTCACCATGGAGGCCCAGTTGGGCTCTTCAAAGGTCTCACTTTAAATTCATGTGAGTTTTCTCCTATGTCCCTGCCACCCATCATGCTTTCCTATATAACCACGTATAACTATGCCCTCTTCCAATCTGTATTCTGGTTAGGAAGTGTTAAAAGGGGCAAGAGAGATCATGGAGCACAAGTATGTATCCCTGTAACTGGAACCTACCCATGATAAGATGCAAAGTGATGCTTTTGAAAACAAACTGCCTTCAATTTTTTTTTTACCACTTTTCAGGCTAAAAGACCTTGCACACTGCCAGCACTCTGGCTCTAAATGTTGCGTCAGCAGTACTGCTGTTACACAGCCTTCCATTTCCCTCAGCTGTGAAACTTCCTCCAGGCTCAAACTTGCCTTTAAAGTGCTAGCCAGGAACTGGTTTGATTTTCATCAGTTTTATCTATTTTTGCAATATAAACAGGAAGGTGTGTATATATATAAATACACTGCAAGGCAAAAAAGAAAGCCATGAGTTTTTAATTTAATCTGTTTTGGTTTTCTCACTTTCTTGCACCTTGAAAAACTCACATTTAAAATAGTATGTCAGAGCAGCCAATCACATCTAATTAGGTTTTCTGCTGCTTATACACTGGGTGAAAAAACGATAATCTGAAAGGTTAGGCCAAATTCTGATCTAACTGGTCTGACATCAGATATCAGATGTAGTGAAGGCTGTCTGGGTAGAGGAAATCAGATCCAGGCCTATTGTCTTGCGGAAAATTGTCTCTCCTTTACCCAGCATATTTAACCTGTAACCCCTAATTGGTCTAATGATTAAGTAGCAAATTATTTTTCAGACACTCAAGTTCATATAGATAAATCTTAAAGAGAAGTTATTTGATTTAAAATCAGCATTAGTGATTTGATGGCTAATGACCTGCTATTAAGTTCCACTGGCACAGAGACTGTACAACCTACCTCGATAACAAAGCATCATTTATGAGTGTTTCATAGATTTTTAATTATGATTATCAATCTCCTTTTCTGTCTCACCCTTTGTCTCTCAACGCAATGTGTTAATCTACATGTTTCTGCCTAAACTGGGCTAAGTCAGATCCTGTCCTAAGCAAGTGTAGAGTCCCTCAACAATCCTTTGGCTTATAAACACAGCACTAATGACCCTTTTGGTCCCAATTGGAAACCCTGCAAATCAAAATATCTTCTGTTGCTTCCTGATAGTTATTGACAGGTGAAGCAGGACTTTCCCTGCTTGTTTTGTGTGGCTCCTGCGTGTCTCTTTATATTTCATTCTTTTCTGCTGACTGATCACTTTTCCTCCCAGTTGCACTCCCAGGTACCTTTAGCAAAGAGAGGGGAAGAACAGATGTTTAAAGATTCATTCCTAAAACATATGTGCATTAGAATAATGTTAATTTGCAGCGAATCACTAGCTGCTGCAAATTAGGAAGTGACTAAGTGCAATATAAGAGCAAGAAGCATGAGTTATAAAATATGCTCTTTTCATTTATTTGGACAGTTGTAGCTCAGTTTTTAATTATTGATGGTAATATTCCACAATGTGCTAGTAAATGTGCTGTTTTGTGTTTAGTAAAAAATGAAGACTTAGTAAAACATGAAGTCGTTACAGCACTCAGATGTTAATTATTGCTTAGGGATAGAGGGAAGACTGCAAATTTTGTGCAGGTTAATGAAGCATGAATCAGCTGGCTTCTACTGGAAGGAACAGATGAATATCAGATATGCTGCTGCAGATAGGTAGAATCCTCAGTCTTTGTGTTTGCACTGGCTTGAACATCAGCACCTGAAAACAAGCCGTAAGAGATGTTATTTCAGAACTGTGAAGGGATGCCAACTGCAGGGAACAGTCTGATTTGTTCCAGCTCCCAGTGAATTTAATGGGACTTTGATGGAAAGACTGTGAGGTCTGTGTCAGGCTGTTAGGAGTCAGTGACATTTCATTGGTGCTGTTTGGGGAAGTAGGAACTGTGGATTATCAAGTGGACTGATGATTCTGTGTGCACTTGCCCCCACCATGCGTGTGGGTTGTGCGTGCTTAAGCATCAAGAGAGCAAGGAGGGGAAGCTTTGAGAGCTTACATCTTGCCATCTTCTGTTTAGCTGGCAAGAAAGACCTTTTGTTAATACAACAAATAAGTATTCACAATTGCCTGTGAAAATAAAAGCTGCTGTTGCTGTACCTCTAGTCCTTTCTGTTGCCTTTTACAGGCATGGATGCGTTCTGACTTGTGGAATTACTGATAGAAATCAAAACACCATAAATACCAGCAGTGTAAGAAGCTGGTCCTAGACAGTAGTGCCCTGTCTATTTTTAAATATTTCATAAAATTCATACTAGATTTTCTCTGTGATTGCAAATCTTTGACAGTAAGTAGTAAATGAGAGAAAACACCAGCCCTGTTTGTAATTCTTTGGTTGTCCCAGCCAAAGTAGAAGTTGGATGACAGCTTTGGTCACAGGTTTATAGCAAACGTCTTCTAATGCTCTGAGCTATTAGAGCTAAAACAAACCATGGAGTCATACAAACTTAAAAAAAAGAAAGAAAATGCTCGTAAAAGACTTTTCCTCTTTGTGGAGGCTTCATGAATGAAAACAAAAGTTGCATTGATTGTACAGATCAGTAGTGGTAAATAACTCAAGATCCATCCCTGAGCATTCACACTGACATGAATTTCTGACCCTGCAGGAAGCCACCAAGAGATCTTCCCCTCAGGGAGTGCTCACGCTTTCCTCCCACTGGTGTGGAAATAAAAGCATGGGTGAGTGGCATGAAAGGACCACCAGTGTGAAAGTTTTGGTGAGAACTGCTGTCTGCTTACGTTCAATAGGATTCTCTTTCAATACCTGGCACCTTGCAGCTTCTAGTTACTTTTTCAAACCAGGCTGTTCACTGAAGGTAGGAGGTTTCCTTTCATACTTACTGGAGGGCTCAGATGTTACCAGTGTTCTGCCACATGAAAGTTTGATGCATGTTATTTCATGGTCTCTAATAAAAGGAGCTGATCTCTTTACCTGAGATTTGCACAGAAAGACAAACAGCTTTCGACTGTTGGTGTTTCTAGCTCTGAAGAGAAATGAAACACAGGGTTTTTAGTAAACTTTCTGCAAATTGTTTTTCACATGGATTTTAAGCAATTTGGGAGGGGCAATATCTCAGAAATGAGTGTGTTGTGCATGAAATCAAGCAGCTAATCATGAAATCAATATGCTAACTATTCTTATCAGCCAGTGTTTTTCTAATACTTTCCTGCACTGTGGCTGTATGCTGGATGGCACCTCCTATACACAGAAGGGAATTGTGAAGATACCTGAACTGTGATGGCTGAAAGCCTGGAGGCTGATTCCAGTGCACAGCTCTCTCACATGGTCGGAGCCCGCAGAGACCTGGCAGTGACCTCACCACACCACCCAACATCCCCTGCTTGCTAGGAGAGGATCAAGTGCCCATTCAAATTGAAATGAATAGCATGAATGCATAGCCTCTGCTACAAGTTCTTGTGATTCCTACAGAGGATTTTGTCAGTATTTGTGTGCTTCAGCTCTCACCAGGATGGGAACAGCCTGGCTTCTCTCCTCTTCCTGACTTGCTTTGTTTTTCTTCACTTTGTGTGGATAGGGGACCAACTTCAATGATCCTGAGGTAATGGCTAGTAAGTGTGCACTGAGTGTGCACTGAAGGTCCAAGCCAAAACAGGACATTGCTGTGTTTAACCTGTCCTCTCCAGGGACGCTGCCTCTTGCATGCTTCATGTCTGCTTTCTCCCAAAGACAGAAATATTCTAAAATATTGCCTGTTTCTGCCCTCTCCAGAGGCACAATCTGGCAGCTACCAGTCACAGAACTGTGGCGCATGTGGGACATGCTCCTGAGTAATCATCCTGGGCCATGTTGAATGCTTTTGTTTGAGCTGGGCAAAATCCACCACCAGGTGAAATTCTGGCCTTGCTTTCTGAGTTAGAGGAAACAAAATTTGAGTAAGAGATTCAGCACTGGGCCTGTCTGTGCCTATTAAGCCAGCTTCACCTTTTTGAATTGCTTGTGCCACGGCAAAGAGATGCTTAGTGCATACAGAGCCGTGCACAGAAGCTGGCACCGCCAGTGGTGGATTTGCTGTAGGGGCCATCATGAACGCTGCATTCACAAATGAGAGGAGATAGGAAAGCATTTATCTGGGACATGCTCAGGAAGAGACACAATGACAAAACAAGGTTTCTTCCCCTGTCATTACCTCCACATCAGCTGAGTGGGCCAAACACTGCCTGTGCTGCCCACTACTGGCATGCAGAGCCCAGCTCATCAGTCTCAGTGCAGATGGTACCAGCCCCTGGGACCGTGGTGGTCATGTGATCAGTGCCAGCATCCTCACAGGGAGCAGAGAGGGCAGAGGGGCTGGGATGGAGCATGCATGCACTTCAACCCGGGATGTCACATCCTGCTGCCATCCCTCTACCTTTCCTCCATGCAGCAGACAAGGGCAAAGCTGGTACTGCGGCTCCCAAAAGCAGCTGCTCCTCTTCTAGGAGAGGCAAGTGCTTCCCCTTTAGCTTTGCTGCATATGCAGTAAAGAAGGATGTATAATCTATATGCCCTTCATTAGAAATATTAGCAATAAATACAGAAATGAATAATAAAAGCAAATATTGGAGACAGTCAGCCCCAAATTTTCTCACCTCATAAGCTCCCTCGGGGAAAAATCACTGTGAAAATAAAAAGTTTCAACTAAGTTATTACGTTTTATGAAAGGAAAATAATATCTCATGCTCATAAAGAAATATTACCTCCGCCCTTTCCTCGCCTTCAAAATGAATTAAATGTCTATTAAAAAGTACCTTCCTTTTAAAAAGGACAATGAGCACTTTGATTAAAAAGAGCTTTTAAGTATTTATATGATTATCTCTTTTGTCCCCCTGGCAGCATCTGTCTTGCTGACTGCTCAGCATCTGGCACGTGCTGCCTCATGTCAGGAAGGCTCTGATTTCTCATTCAGACAGGGGGTGGGTGAGGGAACAGACATACGGATGCACAGAGAGGCTTTTGCCAAAAGAATAAGGACATTTCCCTGGTTGTCACTGCTGCTGGCTGCTTGGCCACAGCGCTGCTGGAGAACAGCTCTCCTTTCTTCCTGCTGCAGCACGCTGTGGGTACCAGATGGCTAGCTCACTGGGTTGACATCCATCAGTGCTTCTGAGTGCAACATGGCCAGCCAGAGCATCACGGCCCAACATTTCCTCTGACTGTGGGCAAGATTCCTTTTTCTTTTCTCTTTCAGGCCCTTCTGCTTTTTCATACATAATAAGAAGACACAGCAAGACATCCAAAGCCCTCAACCATGGCCTGGCATGGGCATTTTGCATCACTTTGAAGCAGGCTGGAGCAGGCAGTGGTGGGGTGCTTGGGAAAATCCCAGTGCACCATTCGGTGTGCTCATATGCAGGGCATACACAGTGGAAGATCTGTGGGTTTTGCAGGATCAGCCTTATTTTCTGCATATTCATTTTACAAAAACTATCTTTGGTAACACAGTCAATGACTCAGAATAATATTAGTCATCGTTTGTAGCCATGTATAATTCCTCGCTTTGCAGAATTTCAGAATGTTTCTAAGACGATTTAAGCTCTCTGTCATCCACAATAGGTGAAGCAGAATGAGTCCATTTCAAATACCACTGCTTAACTAAGTCTAGAATTGCAGTGGCTTGCTCAAATACGACAGAAATCAACTGTCAAGACATGAGTCCTGCTCACTCTCCAACTAGTAGGAGAGGAGAGATTTAGGCTGCAGGAAGTTTTTTACAATAAGGGTGGTAAGGCACTGGGACAAGTTGCTCAGAGAGGTGGTGGATGTCACATCCATGGATCCTTCAAGGTCAGGCTGAACAATGCTCTGAGCAACCTGATCTAGCTGTAGGTGCACCTGTTCATTGCAGGGGACTTGGACTAGCTGGCCTCTAAGGGTCTCTTCCAAATCAAAAGATTTTATGATTCTATGGTGTGCACCAAGTAGTTCTCCAGTTTCGTTTTAAGATAATGATAAGTACCTGCACCTCTATTTAGAAGTCAGTAAAATGTAAGGAAAACCTTTTGAATTCCCACTCCACTGTCTTCATTCTTATGGCACTTTGCTTCTGAGAACTGCACTGCTATGTGTTACTTGCTTCAAGGGTGGTTGTGGCATCTTAATTCATCCTTTAAAATAAAAGATGCACTGTTAGATTAATCCTCCTTATTATTCAAGTCTTAACTTTTACTGGCTTCCTCAAGAGTTGGACTGAACAGTAAGTCACGTGCATGAAATTAAGTAGATTATCTTTTGGGGGGATTTTTTGTGGTGGAAGAGGTGAAGGCTTTCACCTGCAGCTAATAGAGCCTTGAGGCCTGAAGGAATTGGTAACTACAGGGGCAACAAGTCAAAGCAGGGTTATTTTGTCTTGCCCAGTACTGCATGACTCTTCTGTGTGTCCTAGGACCCCACTGGCTGCACTGCAGGGAAGCACAGAAGGCCAGAGGACCTTTTTGAACTCTCTCCTGCTTTTACACAACAGCCCAATTACAAAGCAGCAGTCAGAGATGGACTCTCAGTTTTGCCTATGGGCCTTGTGTGTGGAAAAAATAGAATGGAAATCCTAGAGTGTCTGGCTCATAAAGGAGCAGGTGCAAAGCTAATGTTTGTGGTGCCATTCATTGACTGTGCCATAATGGATACTACAGCTCAAGACCTTTTTTTTTTTAAACTGTTTGTGTTTACAGTAATCTCAGGGACTGTTCTGCTTTTTTTGTAGACATATATGTCATGAGCATAACTCATGACATACATGTCATGAAGGACATGAAGGACAGTTGTTCTTATTCAGTATTTGCAGGGTAGTCTTTATAGTCTTTACTTGCCTTTGTTGTGGGTTTTTGCTGTTTTTTATTTGGCTTGCATAGAACTCTCAAATCTTGCTTTTTTCACACTTGTTTTCCAGATGAATAGAAGTATAAACTTCTGGTTTATAAAAAAAAAGAAAGGTGATATTCTCATTTGTTTTCAATGCCTAAGGCTTCAAGAAATAGCACATACTGTTAGAAGCCAGAAATAAGATACAAACAATTGGCAATATTGCATCAGTGATTTAGGTGTCTCCTCTCATTTTACCTGCAGTATTAGAAAACAGCAATCCACACGTACGAACAAATAGCACAGCTGGAAAACAAATGACAAAGTGATTTTATTTTACTGAGATGAGTAAAAGTATCTCTCTACAAATAATGTGCCATCTTTAGCCTTCCTCATCACACTGCAAAACAAGGTGGGATTAATTGAACCTAATTTTAGTTCTCTTAGGGATGAAACATCTCACCTAAGTTCATTGCCTAATTCATTCTGCAGTCAATGGAGGCAGTGCCAGACGGTGATTCATCCCACTAACCACTATTCCTGGATTAAATGGGATGAATCAGACAGTGTTGCCTGCCCTGTTACCACCAGCCACAGAGGCCATGCAGACAGCAGCTGGGAGGAGATGTCCAGCTTCTGGCCAGGCCCATGTGGGTGAGGTGAGGGCTTTGTGCTGGCCTCCCCAGAGCTTGGGCACAGCCCATGGGATGCTCCAGCCTGGGAGGCTGTGAGAGAGGCAGAGGAGCTGAGTCAGCCAGCCGAGCTACCAGACGTGTAGCCTGACTTATCACCTTGTGATGCGTCAAGCCATCTCCATGCTTATCTGAGGACCAGAGCTGAATCCTGACTGAAAAGCAAAATAGGCTTAAGAGCAGTTCCTAGAGGAAGCACAAGTTACAATGGAGGAGAAGACACATCAGGCTGCAGACAGAAGTACAGTATCACAGGTTAATGAAGGCAAGCAGTCCCCACCCTGTCAGAACCTGAAGGTCCTCGGTGATGAAGGGTGCCATCACACTTACCTTCTTGGTTTCAAGCACAAGGTCAGTACCTGTGCTCTGTGACAGAACTGAAACTATTCTGAAATTTCTTCCTATATTTGCTCATGTTTACCTTGCCCAGAGAAGCTGTGTATCCCTGCTTAAAGCAAAACAAAACAAAAATGTATCTAATGTAACTGCTAGTGATTAGCGGTTATCCACATACATGTCTAACCCTGTTCTAAAAATCAAGGCTTCAGTGGTATGGCATGACTAGATCTCTATCAGCAGACTATGAATGCTGCAAAACTAGTGCTTTGTTAAGCAGCTTCAGATATCCTACTCATCCTGGATAGCTAAACAGAAACACATAATTTGTCATCTGATTATCTTTAATTATTACCTTTCTGCCAAATCTATACCTTGAGGATAAGATTTACCACAACTTATCCATATTTTACTACCCTGTGAGAAACTGCAAGGATAATGTTGTGGTTTAACTCCCCAAAGCTTTATGGTCTTCTCCTGGCCTAATTCAGGCTGCCTGCCCTGGTTCTACCCTGTTCCCTGTGCCTTCTTGGTGATAGCTCTTCCTTGCTAAGGCTTGACCCAGCCCTGGGTGCATACCCATCAATAACCAAAACACCAGTATACAGTTAGCGCTGCCTCAGCTGAAAACAGGACGGATCATTGTGAAAATAGATACACTTTTGGAGCAAAAACACATAACAGAATTGTTACCACATTTTGTTTTTTTTCTGGAATGTGTGCCTCAATTGTACTTCATGGCTGTCTCTGAGCCTCACTGACCTCTTAATTCCCATTAAAGTGGGGTAGCATGGGACTGCAGAGTGGCTCAAGGTAGCAGTAGCTTGCTCAGTTTTACTAAGGTAGCTGCTCATTGCACCTTTGGACACTTCTTAGGAAAATACAAGGTACATTTTAATTTCCATTCTTATTGCTCTTTAGAAACAAGTTACTGAGTGAAAAGAATAGCAGCAGGTAGGAAACAAAATAAAATAGATCTTCATAAGTTATAGTGGAAATAATGGAGAAGAAAAATGAAGTGACTGCAAAGGCCAGGAGATGTGAATCCAAGGAAGAGGAAGGAAGATGCTGAAGAAGACACTCAGGTGAGTGGATACGTGAAAAATCTGCAAACTAAGGAATGTCTGGGAAAAAGCTGAGTTGACCTATGGACTTCGTACGCTGGTGTCGGTTTATGAAGAAAAAAGTTCTTCATTGTAATGAGAGATAATAACATCGTACTTCCTGATCTGTGGAAGTGCTCTAGAGTGAAGACAACAAGGACAAAATTCCTCTGTTAGTACCAGAACACACTCCAGGCAAGGCTATTTGTGATAGAAGTCTGGGAAGGAAATCTTTTACTCTCAGCAATCAATAGGGAGCCATAAAGACACTCAGAACAGGGCAAATCAAAGTCTATTTTGAAAGGGGTGATTAATTTAGAAGGAAACAGAATGCCTGGCCAGTCTGACCCTTGCCAAATGGAGCACAAATAAGTAACTGTCTTGCTTTGGGGACAGCAGCTTCTCCAGAAAGGCATTAGCAAACTGACTGGATCCTCTGGAGCATAGAATCAGATTTACAATCGTGATCATTGCCCTGTTGCTGACATTCAGCTGATGAAGAAGAGCTTTTTAGAGTGTTTTCACAGAATATTTTAATTCACATTCATCATAATTTCCAGTGTGATTCACTGACTAGCACAGGAAGCTGGAGTCCCAGAGCAAGACTTGCCTGGTTCAAGTTGGATCCACTCTGGGGAACAGGCGGCCTTTCATTTGAATAATGCCTGTGTGGGGATGAACAGAGGCACGGGTGACACTATTTGGAATTAATTTCTATTTATAACCATAAATCAGCATTATAGAAGACATCTTTTTGAAGAGTGAGAGAGGGAACTGGGATTGTTTTGTATGGAGAAGAGGAGGCTCAGGGGAGACTTCATCCCTCTTTCAACTCCTTGAAAGGAGGTTGTGATGAGATGGGGGGAGGTCTCTTCTCCCAAGTAACGGTGATAGGATGAAAGGGAATGGCCTTAAGCTGCAGGAAAATCAGGTTGGATATTAGGAGTAAATTCTTCTCAGAAAGAGTGGTGAGGCACTGGAACAGGCTGCCCAGATAGGTGGTGTAATCACCGTTCCTGGAGCATTCATAAAATGTGTAGGTGTGGTGCATAGGAACACAATTAATGTGTAACATTGATAATAGGTGGACAGTTGAACTAGACGATCTTAGAGGTCTTTTCCAACTTTAATGATTCTATGATTCTGAAGTGTACTCATGGCTCAGCAGCTTTCCATGTGCCAAAGGGAAAGAGCAGCAGAAAAAGAGCAGCTACCACCCAGGCACTCATCCTGCTGGCTGCAGCCCTGATGTGGTGATGGTGTCCTTAGAGTGGGCACAGGATGCCTGATGTGGTGCTAAAGGGAAATGCCAGCAGTGAATTCTAACATGCTAATTCACTTATGGCTTGATTATCTACAAATAGAAATACAGCTCAGAATTTGTAAGCTTAGTGCTGTCCCTTTTCAAGACTGTCTGATCCCTGCGAATGTTCTCTTTAGAGTATTGCCGGAGTTATAACTTAAAGGGTAATAATTCCAAGTTTCCTAAAGAGATATTTTTCCTAATATTTTTTTCAAATTTGTTATGCTGCAACCTTCTGGAATTCCAATCATGTGATAATTGAAATGTAAGTAATTGCAAAGGAGACAAGTTTCAAAGCTCCTAATTCTGCCCTCACCAGGGCTGGTGCACTCTGCAGCTTTGCCAAGTCATTAGCCTATGTCAGCCAAGACTGTTATTGTCCCATCTTTACCACTAACCATCCTGCCAAAAGAAAATAAAGAAACAACTTCTCTAGCAAAAAAATGTTTTTTGACAACACATTCAGACTAAATTCTGGGAACTGACTTAATCTCTACCTGAGAGGGATTGTTTTTACCAGTGTGCAATTGCATGCACACAGGGGTCCTTGAATTAGGTTTTCTGTTGACTTTGTCAATTCACTAAGACATGCTGTTCCATAAACGAACTGACCCAGTCCTGTGTTCTGACACTCCTTAATTTCATGGATTTTAGAGACTAAGCACAGAGATTTATTTTTGGGAGATATTTCTAATAAACATTCACATTTGCTAAAACAGATCCCAGCCATGTTATTCTCTCCATGGGATACAGAGCCATGTCCAATAGAGCAAGAAGAGCTAGCATGGACATTTCATGGCTGCATAAGTAAAAGGTGCAGAAAATCAGTAAAAAAGGGAATGCACAGGTACCCAGAGATGAGTTACAGCTTTAGACTATGAAAAATACCTTGCACATTTTTTAAATATTGGTTTATCTCTTCAGGAAACTGAATGTGGCAGTGTTAATAAAAAGGTGAAGTGGGAAGCAATGTGAATTACCCTGGAAACCATACAAGCTTTGAAAATGCACAGAGAGAATAAGTGACCTTCTGTCACTTCTTAGCCAGAAGTTAGATTAGCAAAATAACAGGGCATCCTACAAGGATGGGATGGGAGGCAGAGAGCCTTTTTGCATTCTGCCCTGCTTCGTCCTTTCTTTTCTCTTTCTCCTTTGTGTTTACTTGGAGAATGTATTGATTGCAGAAATGACAAAGACAAGATAAGTCAAAACTCCTCTTTTTTATTCTGTGAGAGGAGGTTACTCTTGTATCAAATCTAATGCTCCTTGTGTTCTCTCCTCCTCCCTGCACTGACTGGGAAGTCACAGTTAGCTGTGGGTTGCATTTACACTAATGACTGTTTTTCTCCCCCTGCTACCCTTCCCAGACTTATTTACTAAGCTTTTTCTTTCAGCATGACCAATAAAGCATGAATACAAATAGACCCAATCTTTTTTTTTTCCCTCTCATTTTTATTTTGCCACTTTTAGAAGTTACAGAAGAAAATAGTGTCATTCTGTTCCAGAAGGGCTTTTATACCAAGCTGACACTGTACATTTAAATATGTATTGCTTCCTCTATCATTTGCATTTTAATGTTCCAAACCAATAATCATGAAGTCTTGTGTGAAAATGTAAAATAATAAGGATGGGAAGAAATTTGGATCAGATTCTAAACCAAGTTAAATTACACCTAGACATGGCAGTTCATTGAGAGGCCCTTCTAAAAATTTTTTTTTTATATAGATGCAGAGATTCTGACAGAGGATGTGCTGAATTGCTTGGTGTATTTGCACTCTTCCCTTTGGATATTGAATAGGCACAGCCTCACAGGCCTTTTCCTGTGCAGCTGGTGCACTGGCAGTGTGTCTTAGCTCTGCTTTGGAAGAGTCACCCTCCAGGCGTGCTTAGAGTAGGCTCTGCAATTGTTCATTATTTGGCCAATTAGTACAATAGCATTAGCCTGGTGACATTTCACATGTATGTAGCCATATTCTGGAAGCTAGACTGAAAATAATGCATGTTCACATTGGGGGAAAGAAAAAAAAAAAGAGTCATTTGAAGTGCCAGTTATAATATTTTCATGTTCTGCTTCATTATTGTCATCATTTAGCTCCCCATTATAGAAAAGAAGAACAGAATATTCAAATTAGAATTTACCTCGTGGACTTAAGAATCTCATCTTATGTGCAAAGTGACCCAATTGCTAGAAATTTATTTGTTGGAGCTATTGTGCAGTGTAACAAAAAGCTTTTTCTGTGCTTCTGTTGAATCGTCTCTGTATGAGAAGGCTTAGCTTGGAAAAAATGATAACTGGTGGTCCAGTTATAACAAAACATTTTTCTGTGCATTTCACTCTACTTTTTTTTTCTTTTTCAGTAGAAAAAAAAAATACTGTTTTGAAAGTAAAATGCGTTTCTTGTATCACAGCTGTCATGAATTTAAGTTCCCTCTTGGATCCTTAACACAGTCTATTTCAACGGCAATATTTTGCTTCTTTGATAAGCACCAAGCACTGAAGAACAAGATGTTGAATATTTTAGATGTAAATCTGACAGGAGGCAATTTTTTTTAGTCTTAGGATAGAGCCAGAAATAATTGCAGAAGGGTGAACCCCTCAGATAGCATAACAACCACTATGGGTGTTTGCTTAGAGCCAGAATGAAGCTCAAGATGTTTTTGAGCTTAGAAAATGGCCACTTGTATACATGCATCTTTACATGACTGCTAGCTTGTGGTTCCAGCTATGAAAATCATCCGGAAAAACTGTAAGAAGATTATTTTCTGTAAATCCCCTGACAGAAGCCAAGAGGCCTTGGAAACATACAAAAGCAGCTGTTTACATGAGCTTTTCACCTATAACCCAGGTAGATAAATCATTAAAATCAAGGTAAATACTGGGACATTTTGGTATCCATCCATTTCTTACACTCTCTCATTTAAAGTATTTTGCTGTTTCTTTGCCTGCTTTAGCCTTTTTTGCTTCCAGGCTTCCCTTCAGGTCTCAGATCAGTGCTTTCACCAAGACCAGCCTTAATTTGAAGCTAAGCAAACCTTGCTACCTTGCTGATAACATGCAGCTTTGGGCATTCTCTCTCTTCTTCAGTGTTCTCCGTCTCTCCCTTTGATCGCCGTAATGATGCAATGAGCTTCAGGAAAAGATGAAAGTAAGAGGATAACAAGTAAGGGGAAACATGAGCAGAGGGAAGGTAAGAAAAGAATGGATGCCTGAATTTCCCCCCCTCTTTCATTTTCATGTGAACAGTATTTCTTTTCTACAAGAGTTTCTCAGACATTCTGAAGAGCTGCTATGTTACAACTCATTAAATTAAGTCTCTATATTTGCTGCTTAAGAAGATGTTATCTTTGGCACTCTTGGAAACTAATGTTTGGTTGTTGTGGCTTTGCCACTGGCACAGAAGCATTTCCTGCATGAATGCAAATTGCTGAAGCTCCCGACTTCCTGGCTGGATGTGGCTCAATTCTGTGTGTTAAACTGATGGAATTAATGTTTAGTCCACCAGATGGGCTGGCTTCTGGCTGATGGCTGTCTCTGCAGAAAAGAAGGTCTAGTTGGAGAGGGCAGAAGGACTTGGAGCTCTGACCTGAGATGCCCCACTGAAAATCATGGCTCAGATGCATGGATCTGGATGCCCAGCACGTGCCTCAGCCTCACCACCCTTGCAAATTTGTCTGGGGTTATATCTTGCCCCCTTATGCAGCTTGGAACTGTGGCCTGGCCCTCACCCCATACCCACAGCACAGCCTCTTGCCTGGAGGAGAGCATGGGTGAGAGGTCCTAGCTTGTGGGGTGAAGCAGGCAGCATGCCAATCAGGTGCTGCCTAAAATAGCTGGTAGGAAATGCTGAAGAAAGTGGGGTGGATCTAGCATTTAACATATTCATCAGGTGAGCCCTTGAGCTAGATCAGCCCTTCCTTGGAGAAAATGGTGGTGTTTCTCTCCACGTGGAACACTCTTTTGAGAAATGAATTCATTCTTTCAAATCCTCCCAGCATCATGGATTTCACTCTTCATAGAATCATAGAATCACTGGAGTCAGAAGCAACTCCCAAAGGTCATCTAGTCCAACTCCCCTACAGTTAGATCACGGTGCTTAGAGGTTCTCCAAGAATGGAGCATCCACCACCTCTCTGGGCAGCCTATTCTAGTGTCTCTCCACACTTAGTGGAAAAAATATATTCCTTAAATCTAATCTAAGTTTCCTCTCTTTTAGTTTGGAACAATTTCCTCTTGTCCTATCATAACAGATCCTGCAAAACAGTTTGTCCCTTTCTTTCTTAGTGCTCTACTTTGGATACTGAAAGGCTGTTCCAGGTCTCCCTGGAGCCTTTTCTTTATCAGGCTGAAGAGCCCCAGCTCTCTCAGCCTCCTTGTAGGGGGGAGTTCCATCCTTTGGATCACATTTGTGGCCCTCCTCTGGATGCATTCTAAAAGGTCCACATTTTTCCTGTACAGAGGGCTCCATATTTGGATGCAGTACTCCAGATGAGGTCTTACTAGTGCAGAGTAGAGGGGCAAGATCACTTCCCTCAACCTGCTGACCACACTTCTTCTGGTGCAGTCCAGGATACAGTAGGATTTCTGAGCTGCAAGGGCACATTACTGGCTTGTGTCCATCTAGCCATGCGCCAGTATCCTCAAGTCCTTTTCAGCAGGGTTATGCTCCATCCTTACATCCCTCAGCATGCATTGATAGCAGGGATTACCACAACCCAGGTGCAAGACCTTGTACTTGGTTTTGTTGAACCTCATGAGGTGTTCCTGGGCCCACTTCTTGAGCCTGTCTAGGTTCCCCTGGATGGAATCCCATCCCTTGGATGTGTTGACCACACCACACAGCTTGGTGTTACCCACAAATGTGCTCAAGGTGTGCTTAATCCCACTATCAATGTCATCAGTGAAGATATTAAAGAGCATATGTCACAGTACTGACTCCTGAGGGACACCATTCATCACTGATCTCCATCCAGACATTTAGCCATTGACCACCACTTTCTGGGTACAACGTCACAACCTGCTACTCATCAGATCCACATCTTTCCAATTTGGAGAGAAAAATGTTGTGGGGGACCATGTCAAAGGCCTTTTGACACCAGTGTCTCTTCCCTTATCCACTGATGCACTTATACCATCATAGAAGGCCATGGGGTTGGTCAGGTAGGACCTGTCCTTGGTGAAGCCATGCTGGTTATTCCATATCATCTCCCTCTTTTCCATGTGCCTTAGCATAGATTTCAGGAGGATCTGCTCCATGACCTTCCCCAGCACAGAGGTGAGGCTAACAGGTTGGCAGTTCCCTAAGTCATCCTTTCCATCCTTCTTAAAAATGGGTGTGATGTTGCCTTTTTTCCAGTCACCAGGGATTTCACCTGATCACCATGACTTTTCAAATATCATTGAGAGTTGGTGGCAACTACATCAGCCAGTTCCTTCAGGACTCTGGAATGTATCTCATTGGGACCCATGGATACTCTTGGTACTCTTTTCTGACTTCAGCACTCCTAACCATGAGATTTCTTCAGGATCTCTTACTGAAACTGTGCTATCTTACCTGGACCTCATACATGTATAGACCAGGCATAGACCCTCCCATGTCCCTAGTAGATCCCTTGAGAACAATGGGAAAAGTGACAGAGCTGCAAATAAGATTTCGGGGCCATGTAACTCAGGAAGCTGTACTCACTGATGGCCAGGCACTGTTCTGGAAATTAGGTTTGCACTTGTCCAAGGCCCTAGTCCTGTGTGGGCAAAGGGGTGACTGTGTAAAAGAGACTTCTCACCACTTCATCACAGAATCACAAAATCACAGAATTGTAGGGGCTGGAAGGGACCTCCAGAGATCATCGAGTCCAACCCCCCTGCCAAAGCAGGTTCCCTACAGTAGGTCGCACAGGTAGGCATCCAGGCAGGTCTTGAACATCTCCAGAGAAGGAGACTCCACCACCTCCCTGGGCAGCCTGTTCCAGTGCTCCGTCACCCTCACTGTAAAGAAGTTCTTGCGCACATTTGTGCGGAACTTCCTATGCTGCAGTTTCCAGCCGTTTCCCCTTGTCCTGTCTCCACTCACCACTGAAAAGAGTCCGGCCTCGCCATTCTGCCCCCCACACCTTAGATATTTGTAGACCTGGATCAGGTCCCCTCTCAGTCTCCTTTTCTCAAGGCTGAACAGACCCAGTTCACTCAGCCTTTCTTCATAGTGGAGATGCTCCAGGCCCTTCACCATCTTCGTGGCCCTCCGCTGGACTCTTTCCAAGAGATCCCTGTCTTTTTTGTACTGGGGAGCCCAGAACTGGACGCAGTACTCCAGATGAGGCCTTACCAGGGCAGAGTAGAGGGGGAGGATCACCTCCTTTGACCTGCTGGCCACGCTCTTTTTAATGCACCCCAGTAAGCCATTGGCCTTTTTGGCCACAAGGGCACACTGCTGGCTCATGGCCAACCTGTCATCCACCAGGACACCCAGGTCCCTTTCCGCAGAGCTCCCCTCCAGCAGGTCATCCCCCAACCTGTACTGGTGCATGGAATTATTCCTCCCCAGATGCAAGACTCTACACTTGCTTTTGTTAAACCTCATCCGGTTTTTTTCTGCCCAGCTCTCCAGCCTATCCAGGTCTTGCTGAATGGCAACACAGCCTTCAGGCGTGTCAGCCAATCCTCCCAACTTCGTATCATCGGCAAACTTGCTGAGGGTGGCCACTATCCCCTCATCAAGGTCATTGATGAAGATGTTGAACAAGACCGGACCCAGCACAGACCCCTGAGGAACACCGCTAGTTACAGGCCTCCAACCGGACTCTGCACCACCAACAACGACCCTCTGTGCTCTGCCAGTCAGCCAGTTCTCAACCCACCTCACTGTCCACTCATCTATCCCACACTTCCTCAGCTTTGTTATAAGGATGTTGTGGGGGACAGTATAAAATGCCTTGCTGAAATCAAGGTAGACTACATCCACTGCTCTTCATGAGAGTTTTGACCTTCTGAGGACATATTTACTGGTTTGGTCTCTGCCAAAACAATTGTGACAGAATATTAGCTTGCAAAACTGGCCAGAACTGTGAGATCAAGCAAGTTTTGAGGCTCTGTCTTTGGGATGCAGGTGATACATGTGAGCCCTGCTTGGGCTCCTAGGCTCCAGCTTTGCAAAAGTACCTAAGTGTTGCAGCATGGTTATATGATCCTTCTGTTGAAGGCAAAGAATCCATCCCTTGTTTTCTGCCTCCTTCCAGGGGCTGGAAGTACATTTCCTAGCATCCCACTTTTTCTGTATAATGCTTTGAGATATTTTGTGTGCATGGAGTCTTTATATCCCACGTGCTGAATTGTATCAAATATATACAAGTTTTCATAAGTAATGGAGTTGACAACATAGTCTTAAGCTGAAGTTCTTTTGAAAAGGGTTATTAGAAAAGCTACCTTTGCCTAACTTAAAGCTATTGGCAGTCAGTAGAAAGTTTGCTGCTTCTGTTTGTGGCTGGTAGTAAATTGCACAATTGAAGATGTGCTCAGAAGAGCAAACCGAGCAGTTGGACACAGACATGCACACCTCCTTATCTATTGTAAGCAGTTTGTTATTCTGTGTAACCAGGAATATGAACTTCTTTATCTGAGTGCCTGTGCATGCTTCTGTCTACATGATGTGTGGCTGTAGTCAAAGACTGAAATGATCCAGCGTGTTTGGAGAATCTGCTAAGAATGGAGTACTCAAGACAACTCCCCAAAATCTGTGGCTCTGCTGTGAACCACAAAGACCTGATCAGTCAGACAAAAATAGGAAGTCTTGCCCTATTTGCAATGTAGAAGGGAGGAAAGGAGACAAAAATGTTACCGAATATAGGAAATATTTTTAGGCTTTATGGGCTGCATCTTATTGCAGTATGTGAACATTCAGTCTGCACAGGGCAGGAATCTTCTCTGCAGTTTCCAATTGTATGTGTTGTTAATTACAACAAGAAAAATGAGACTTATGCAATACTTGTTATGTCTGTTGTTCTTGTTCCTGGTTTTCTCGCTTGCAAGGAATAGGAAACAACAACAAAAAGACTGGTGCTATTTATATACTGCTCAGGCTGCTAGCTATAAACTCATTTAGCTATTTCCTTTCATGCCAATTCTATAAGATTTGAAGATGGTTTGAGCAGCATGAATATCTCATCACCATGGGTACCAAAGTGGGACCTCTGGAATGGTTTCTGCTCTCCAAGGTCAAGGTACTCACCCTAACCCACCTCTGTGCTGGGGAGCGCTCAGGTGAGGAGTGGCTTCCAATATGCTTGTGTCCTCACAGAAGAAGAGCCGATGCATTCGAACTGTATTTCATGCTGCTGTTGTCCTTGGATAGCATTTCAGGGAATAAATATGTGCAAAAGTATCAGGCAAGCAAATTATGGAATTGATTCTGATGCCCTTACTTTCATAACATAGCACAAGAAGACTCAGAGTGGAATTCTACGAAACAAGGTGCTTTTTAGTGTGTGCCAAGATTGCAGATCTTTCTATGCAGCTTATATTTATCTTCTCTGAGGGTACACTTACAGGATCAACATCTGGTCCTCAGGGAAATCCATCTGGTAAAAGAACACGTGTCACTCTGTAGTAATGCAATTGTAAATTTATAATGAAGGGGTAAACAAACCCAAATGGAGTAATTTAGAAATTTTCTATTCCAATTTTAGCTGTTTTATTGTTTATTCCAATTTTAGCTTTGCCTTAAATTCAGTTCACATTTTTCAGCTAGGAGTCAGTTAGGATTGGAAACAATGCAGAGTATTTTCCTTAAATTTTTATGACACCACATTTCATACTTCAGTATTTTGAAGTCTCCCCTCACCCAAGTATTTTGGCATATATCTCTGTATCTTAAAAGAGACCTTCAGTAACAAGTTGAGGTTTCAAAGAATCAGCCATTCCATGATTAAAATCTCATTCTCAACTAATTTTATTTTAAACGTGTAATAAAAAATGCAGTAACCAAAAGCTCAGAAGGTTTCAAGTAAGTACTAACACTTGATGTTGAGCACCATCAGTCCTTTTGTCCGTTGCAATTCCTGTGCAATGTGTCTAACCAATTATAAGGATACAGAATTTAGGTGGTATCTCTCTGTGGTTAATACAGAAGTCTAGCTATTCTGTAATTATTATAATATACAATAATGAAACAGTAATTTCATTCCTTCTACGTAATGCACTCTACCAGCTTTAATTAAACCTAGCAACCTCATTAGTGGATATCATTATATCAGCTTCAGGGAAGCAATACTATCTAGTGAATAAAAGATTATTGCATGATTTTGGAGATCTGGAATATCAGATGCATCCCGAGGCTGCTATTAGACTCTGGGCAATTCACTTCAAGTCTCTGGGCCCTTTTTTTACTCACTGACCTAGTGAAGTCTATGGTGTTTAGACTAAAATGCTCTGAATTATGTGGGTTCCAAATATCTGTATGAGCACTGCATTTTTGCAAATGAACTAGTGAAGACGCAGAGAAGTGCTGCCTGAAACCACAAAATGAGATATTGTTGGTTCCCGGATGTCCCCAGATATTCTGAATTTCAGTAAAAATACATTACCCGTGGATTAAAACTATATTTGTTCTGCACCATCTTCCTTACCTGGTGCTGGCTGGGAACAGCCTGCAATGTTTCACACAGACACCCAGAGCGCTTCCAGTGGAAGATGTAGACTATGCCCCATCACTTCATGTGGGTTTGTGAAAGGGATTAGGTCGAGCTTTGTCTCCTCTTGCCATTTAATTGATTTTGAGAGCCTTACCCAGGCTACAGCAGAGGGCTCTACCTGGGTGACTGTGTGCATGTGTCAGCAATCTGGTTTTCAGAGATGCTGAAAACCAGACAGGTTCAACCTGAAGATGTTGGTAGGGCTTCAGAGCTGGAATAGGTGCTGCTTCCCTGACATGATCAGCTTCTACGTTGTCCCCTAAGAAAAGAGGTGTATTTTCTAAAAGGGAAGGCAAACAGAGCAGGAGGGAGTCACATCAGCTTGTCAGCAAAGTGCCATGGGCAGCATCGAGTCTTGGCAGGTGAGAGGGTTGGGAGGAAGACAGCAACAGGTGGATGTAGCAGCAGGGGTTGTTAGTGCTTTTGCTACAGGAATTCACTTTTTCCTCCACTGTCACCTATTTGGTGTTGTTACCAGCAGCATGTTTTAACAAAACTGACTTTTCTTTCCTCCCTGTGCACCACTGAGGTTACAGCTGGAGAGCCCCCACTTTGCTGTGCTCTTTCTGAGGCAGAAGATGCTTCAAATCTGTGTCTGTGGGGCTGAGTGTGAGATCTGACCAAGTAGGCTGTGGAGATGAGGAAGTAGGACAGTGTTCCTGAAGGCTCAATGGGTGACTGAAGTGCAGTGTATTCAAGGACTCTTACACATCCTTCTCTGTCTGGCAGCTTTAAAGTGAGAACAATCAGCTGGGGATCATTGTCTTACTTGGTGCATGCAAAGAGGAGGCTGCCTGGTTGGCTGTTGCAGCACAAGTCATGCACTAACTACTGACTAGTTGTGATGACTGCAGCACGAAATGTGGATTTGTCAGAAATGCACAGCCAGTTTATTTCATGCTCACTATATGTGAATTTTTTTGTGGACAAATTAGCATATTTGTGCATCAGTATATTTAAGATGTTATATTTTTTACTTTCTCCCCTCCTTTACAGTAGATCAAGTCTCAAATACCCACTGATACTGAAGTTACACTAACAATATGAAGCTGCAGGTGAATTTAAGGCATCTTGTGTGGTTTAGCAGTGGAAAAGTATGGATGATTGCAGGTTGCAACATGAAGTTGCAATCTTTTCAGCTTTGCCCTCTAGTGATTGGAAGTGATTCATTCATCACATTGGCTCAATCTCTGTGTTATTCTGAAGGAACAGCATGCCAAAACAGACTGTCATGTGAATATCTCTGTATTTTCCAAAGCTGACTCTCACATTTTTCCAGTAAATCAGAAACCCAAGCAAGTTTTTTCCAGTTCTGACTTTGATACCCACACTACTTATCTGTTCTCCCAACTGAACTTAGGAAACGTAGCTAGAAACATCACTGTTGCTATTATTAGATGCTGTTAATACATACGTTTTGCAGAAAACAGTGGTGATCAGTCATGGCTTACCAAGTATACTGATTAGAGACACTAGGAAATCCCAGCTCCCAGCCCTTAATCTTACCTCTTGTTGGACTTCATACAAATATGTTTTCATCACAAGATATACAACTAGCACACCAGCTAGTTCAATGAGCTCAAGTTCCGTGGCCCATGGCAGCCTATGGCACAGTGCTCTGGGCGCAGGAAGCAACATTTTCACAGTGCAGACAAAGGCTAAGCTTCCTTCTGTCCCCACTACATCCATAGACTTGAACTGGCAACACATAAGCACATGTCTGAGAACATTATCTCTGGCAAGTATCAACATGCTAATAGGAAATCTTGGGGAGCTAACTCAGGGAAAACCACAAGAATTCATGGATCACCTAATATCTACTTGCAGCTGCAATGTAGATACAGCAGTGTATCTCTGTGCAACACTGCTCTCTGCTTCCTGGAACAAGTCATGAGTTCATTGCTACCACATCCACTAGCAGTATCTGCTAGCATTTGTGGAGATCAGCTTTGCACTGAAGGGCTTTTAAGATCCTTCTTGAAACTAAGTATTCATTACCTGACATACATGTGTTTGAGTAGTGTTTATGAAAAGCAGCTCAACTCTATCTTGGTTTTGTAAGGAAACAGGCAAGTGAGATCTGAGGCATTAAATATCCAAATTCACTGTGAAAATTAGATGAAGAGTGCAAGAGCAAGGCAAATCAAAGCCACTCTCATCACAGAGCTGAAAAAGATACTCCCATCCCTCTAGAGAAGCAGATGGCATCTGCAGTATGAACATCAGCAGTTCACAGCCACCACTGTGCACATGTCCTTGCACCAACAGCCCCAGGTTCAAAGAAGGGAAACAATGGGAACAGAGAATGAACTAAGGAATATAGAAAAAAGGTGGAATTTAAGAAAAACTAGGACAAAAATCTCTAGGAATCAGGGAAGTCTTCTCTTGCACTTCTGTGCAGAATGCAATCTGTGTGTGCAGCTGTTAATTTTACCATATATTCCACTTTAAAGTAATGGAATGAATTGAATTAGCTTGTGAGATAGCAAGCTGATTTGTCTGATGGTTTCTATACGACACTTAAATCCAGATGGTTTTTCCTGCTAATGATTTCACTTCTGTTGCATGTATATGTACAAGATGCTCAGGTACATTATATATAATTAAAGATGAACTCCATTACTTATCTACTGAGAAGATAAACTTTGCTTGTCCCTGACACACGTGGTTGATCCTCATGCCTCATACATCCAGGTGCCTCATATATCAATATAACTCTAGCAAATGGAAATACATTCACAGACTGTCCAATCTGAGGAATGTCATGATCAGGTCATTCGCAAATTATAAAAAAGTCATTTGCATTTAATGGATCCTGGATCTGGAGATAGTATGTAGGTGCTGAGACAGCCTTCCAGCCTCCAGAATGTCCCAAACCTTTGGAAACATTAGTGAAATAATGATCACAGCACATCTGCATTACTAATTCTTTCTTGAGAAAAAAAAAAAAAAAATAGGCACAGAAATAGGAATCTTGAGCAAGAACATGTATAGAAAAACTGGGTATCAAAATTCACTTATGAAGACCCTGCTGCTTACCCTTAACTCTGAGATCATCCTTCCATGATTCAGGAACAGTTTCATCATAGACATACAGGGGATGAGAGAGAAATAGCTCAATACCAAGATTCCAGCTGTGACCACAGCCTGAGCTGGCCACAGTTCCTTGTGCCAGAGGTCATGAGTTTGACAGGTTCCTGCTGTACAAATCCCACTGCAATACAGAAGCAAAAACCAGATGATTTCTATCAACTTCTTATAATTATAAACAAAAGACAATGAGAAACATCAGGGAGTCACATTTCACTGGAGGATAGAGACAGTGGGGGGCATAATTAGCATTGGAATCACATCTGCATCAAATTGAAAATTAGTAAAAACAAAGGAAACTCTTCACTTTGCAACTTTGCAGATGAAAAGCAGCAATTCTTCCATGCATAGCATATTTTTTGTTAAAATTGCTGTCTTACTACTTACAGGATTTAAATAAAAGATCCATAAAAATAGAAAATCCATTTATCCACCCATCTGAGGGGCATGTTCCCCACATATATGTGCTATTCATGCTTTTAAGATGGAAGGATGGATAGATACCTAATTGTTGCTAGATGATTTTCTCCAGCAGCAGTCAGATCAGCTTTTTGCTCCTTCCTATTAGATTATGGTCATTTTAATAAAGCTGACTCAGGTACAAGTCACACCTCAGAGAGAGAAGACAGAAAACCAGAATTTGCAGACCTGCTGTTTGTCTTCTGCCCTTTGCCACACAGACATTAAACAGTGCTTGGATGTCTGCATCAATTCAGTTTAGTGTGGAGATGCCCTCCTGCATGGAGCATCACCCTGGAATACAGAGGACTGAGAGTCTCTTTTGCCTCTTCCACTGTCTTGGCAGTCTTGGCACTTGGAGAAAATCTCACCTCGATCCTTGGAGCCTGATTTCTTTTAACTGTAAAATGAGATAAATGATGCCAAATTCCCTTGTAAAATTATGGATAAAAAGCATCACTGTCCTCCAAGGTGACAAGTGGTAGAAGGAAGCTCAAAAGGGAGTTCAGCCCACAGAGATCCTTAGGTCTCCTTTGACAAAAGTATCTGTGGAACTGGATGTCCAAAGCAGAGTGCCTGCTTAGCAGTATCCATCTTAGACACAAGACTATCTGAACTGTCTGCCCCTGTCCCTGAGTGGCTTTCCCTGGGTAGCTGGCTGGAAAATATGTCTCAATATTTAGCAATCCAAAAGCCATCTGCCAGCAAGGACACAAGGCTCAGGGATGTCCCTAGATACCTTCCATGTCCACCCTGACTGCCTGTGTCAGGGAGTGCATTTCTTTCCTTGCTCCATCAGTGATGAGGAGCACAAAGCACTCCCCTAAGCCAAGGAACTGAGCTAAGCAGCTCTGGGTTCTGATACATAATTTAAAGCTTTTAACTAAGCACTCTTTGCTAGCACAGATCAAACGGTGGAAGCTGAGTTGACAGGTTAATCCCATTGTCAGGAGATTTCAGTATTTCCAAAGCAGGTTTCATCTGGATTTGGAGTGAAACCCTGAGGCTGCTGCTCCTCCAGGAAGAGAGCAGAGTACCCATCCAGAGAGCTAAGGCAGCCCTGGGCTGAGAAGCTGATGGGAAACATGACAAGGTTTGGCCAGTCCTGCACCCTGCCAGAGCTGCTTCTAAAACTCACCTTTTATGGAATACTTTGACCTTGTCAGCAGGCAGTTCCAACAATCAAAAAGCTTAGTCCACTTTTTTTATTTCCTAGGCAGCTCTATTCTGACAATATGCAATATGCATTTGTCCAAAAAGATGCCTATAAAACCACTAAACTTGCAATTTTTCCTCTGAAGACTCAAAAGCCTCACAGCCTCATTGAATATTTGGGCTCTTTCATTCTGCTGTTGTTTTGACAATGTAGAGAAAGGCCCAGATGAGAACAGCTGTTCTAAAACTGTTCTTCACACAGATGGGAAGATCTGAATGCTGCAATGTAGTACTCGTCCTGCCCACATCCTTCTGATTCCACATCTGAACTATTCCCGTATAAGCATGAGGCCAATCTCTAGTTAAGAGTTGAATGCCTCCAGAAACCCACAAGAAATAATTGTTTTTACTGAAATGACTTTCCCTAGATAGTGGAAAACACTTCACAATAGCTTGTACATTTGTAATTCTTTACTATCCAAGTCCCAGCAATACAGCAAGGTAATAAATCTCACTAAAGAGTGATGTGTGGTATAATTGATGGGAATAGGTAGATATGAATCTTGAACATCTGTACATCTGATATGTGCATAGCGAAGGGGACAAAACTAAATATATTGGCACCCTTAATATCTTTCGTCAAGCTTAATTATAAATACAAAATATAATCTCAGTTTTCCATTCTTCTTTTAGAACCTCATAATTCCTATGGAGTTGATGATGATTTTTGTGGCTGAAAATAAACATTAGGTCACAATTCTGCTTTCTCAGTTCAGTGCAAAACATGAGCAATATCTCTAGGTCATCACTACATCACTCCAGAAATCACTGCATGTGTGACGCTGCAGAAATCTGCTTCTCTGGCACCTGCAGAGGCATAGCTCAGCTTGAAGATCCTCTCACAAACTGTCACATGGTCAGCAGGAAAAATATCACATTCTTTTCTGGTCAGCAAAAGATGGAGTTGTTTTTGAAAACAACTGAAGCAGGTAACAAAGCTCTGCTTGCAATCAACAGTCAATTGTTGTTGGCAAATGCAGAAGCACTTAATAATACTAGCACAGACATAAATCATTACAAAAAATAGGCCTTCCATTGCAGAAAATGCTCTAAAGCTCTGAAGTATTGAAAAATAATGTGCATTTTAGCATATTTTCTTGTTTCAGAGCATATTATTAATTATTTCTTACCAAAATATTGTGTAAAAGAGCCATCATTTGTATCTATAAATGAATGGCAAATCACAGCTTCAATAAGATGGAAAACCAATCTTCTGTCATGAGTTTTTCTCTGAATATTACTTTCCAATTTTACAAAAGCAAATCTTTTGCATGCCATGGAAGCGTGTGTTGCAGCCAGTTATGTCAATTTGCATATCGTGGCATGACAAAAACAAAACAATCTCATCTCCCTCGGTGGAAGGAATGACTGGAGGTTGAATTACTTAGTGACGCCAATCCTTCTCTGCTTTTGTTTCTGTCTTTAGGTCCTTTCCTTTTTATTGTTGTTTTCTGCCCAGACAGGCAAAAACTGTATCTTGCAGTAGTTACAATCTTCTGCTTGTCCTTCTGCATCATCCTCCCCTGAGCTGGAGGTTGAATCTAATACAGAGAGAAAGAAGGACTGTGATTTGTGATAATGTCTCAAAGTCTTAGGCACTCAGGCCCACAGAAATGTCACTGATTTGTGCTTTTTGCTTTCCCTGGGCAATTCAGACAACTTTGTTCAGTCATGCATAGTCCTACCAGCACTGAGCAACTCATGTGTTAGAGCTTTAAAACACACTACTTCACCACCCAGTCTTCTTGGGAAGAACTGAAAATGTATTCACAGATGTCTCATTATTCAAAAATGTAAAGGTTAAGATCTTTAAGCCTTTGGCTTAAGTATCTCTTACAGTGTCACTTCTGTGGCAGATTCCTGGAGGATTCCTGGCTTTTCTTACTGTAGTTGCTTATTTGCTTTCCTTACTTGAAGTGATATACTGGGCAAAAACATTGTTAGCCTGCAGCTTAACAGCCAGGCCTCAAAGTAATTAATCATGCTAAGATAAAATAATTACTTCATTTATTTGAAATGAAAGAAAAATAGGTTTGCATACAGCATGCTTTCTTTTGTAAGAGGAAAAGCCTTGTAATCAATCTTGGCACGCAAATTGCCTTGGATATAGTGTTTAGGTGAATATGTTATCAGAGTTACAGTCTTTCAGGAATGCACAAGTCAGGTTTCAATACAGGTATTCTTTGATTTCCCAGTTTACTTTTTTTTTTGCTTTAAAAATATCTACATTTAAAGAGTCCACTTTTCAACATCAAGATATAGAATTGTTAAGGTTGGAAAAGACTTCTAAGATCATCTAGACCAGCTATCAGCCCATCCCCACCATGCCCACTACCAACATTCTTTTGGTGCTGTATCCACAGCATTCTTGAACACAGGGATGGAAACACTTCCAGGTTGTAGGAAATGAGGTTTGTATCAGAAATGCTAAATCACGGCCTGAACCAGTGATTGAGCACCTGGTGGGAAGGCAGGGCCAACCCAAGGGAGCTCAGATGCAGTGCACCTGAGTGACCAGAAGGGGTGGAGCTGGGATCCATCCCTTCCCAGACCTCATTTAAGAGTTGACAGGGAAGATAAGGGTATTTTGTAGGAGATTGTTGCATACCTGAGGTTTTTGGGAGGTAAGCTGCTTTTTTTTCCTTTGTTTCTGTAGCTACAGAATGCATCTGCTGTGTTTGGAATCATCTTCACTTACTGAAGCTTGGAACTTTGCTACCCTGCTGTCATTGCTGTGTTTTCCATCATGTTATAGCATTGTCTGTGTGTCTGCTATTTGTGTTGATGTTTATCACAGATTTTTAGTGGGGGGGAGGTATAGAAATGGTTAAGAAATGCATGATTGGTTATTCTGAAGGTGTTTCAGTTTCTGGAGGGAAGAAATACTGTCAGAACTCTGGATCTTGCTATAGAAGCCATAGAGGACTTTAGGTAGGGGAGGAAGGGAAGCTGCTGAACACTAACAAGCAGGGCACTCAGTTCCTGCTGTTGGACTCCAACAGTCATGAAATGCTCAGGCCTGCTGCCTGCAGCACTGCCAGCTGGCTTCTGTGGGACAGGTGATTAATGGAGGGGAAATTTCTGTGAGCAAGTGAGCAGTATTATTTACTGATTTATGACTTCTTTGGAAGAAAGAAAGAAGTGGAAAGAACAGAAGTTAAGGCTCAATGAGAGAGAATGTAAAGAGGAAAGAGAATGTTGTGTCTGCGTTGTATGAGTCTCCAGCACTTCTGAGGACAAAATGGATTATTTGTGTGTAGTATGGCGGAGATCTTAGGAAAAGACAGGAAACAAAAGGCATCCCAGTATGAAGCTACTACTCATTTCAGAATCACAGGAAAGGTTTCTCACCTGGTGTATGTCATAATACTGTATCTAATTAGATGTGTCAAAAAAGTAAAACTTGAAAAAATCACGACTGTTTTATTCTCTGATAGGAAGAAATTCTACCTTCTGAAGATGCGCATACAAATACATATAAATTGCCCTGACTTCTCATTTGTATTGTTCTCTGTGGGGGGCAGCTGAACAGGGGGCAGAAAGGGCAAACTCTAGGACTGAACAGTGAGGAAAATTGGAACAGCTAACCCTTAAGCCAGGTAGCCAAATGGAAACCATTGCAATGAGTCCCCCTCAGGCATAGCAGGGAAGCACATCCTTGGCCCAGGGTCTAGATCTTCAGGAGTGTTAATACAGGTTGATTTTCATGCAGTAACAGTTTGCTCTTGCCAGTGTATGTTTAACAGCTCACCCTGTGGTTCTGTTCTATTAGTAGTGATGAATTCCAGTCAAGGGAGGCAAGCCAAGCTGCAGTATCTCTTGAACTTTAAAACAAGGCACAACATTAACAAGGGAGATTGCTGCCTTATCTCCACAGAGTGGTGCCTGATACATGCTTTGCTTTCATGCTCTCTGCAAGTTGTGATTTGTTACGGTTTCTCTAGAAATCAACTCTTCCCTTCTAATGTTGCCCACTGGTTGTAATAGATCCTGCATTTTTCTGGGAATTACTCTGAGTTGGCTGTAACTGTTTTGGGAAGCACTCAGAGAAGGGAGAGTGTAAAGGGAAAGAAATCCAACAGGAATAGCCATTAATTTCGTAGCACTTGCTGGTTTACCCAAGCAAGGCTGCACCCTCCATGGTGCTGCAGTAGGGGACTCTTGCCTTCTGCTTTGAATACTTCATGGGATTGCACTGGATTTCATGTTAAGGCACGGTGCTGTGTTTAACTCTCACCAGCCTGCCTTGAATAGCGTTAGATAGCGCATGGAGAGCCACAGCAGCCTGTGGGAATGAAGCAGGGCTGGTGACATAATTCTCAAGGTCTCCTTGGTTGTGTGGCTGTGGGCCGTGTGCTTTCTCACGTGCTTCCTCTCACAGGGGAGAGCTCCCTGCAAACACCTGCAAGGTCCTCTCATTTCTCCTCATCCTAGCCTGCCTTCTCATAGAGCAGCTGGTTTTAAGCTGCTTCCACAGTACAATGGAATGAATCTTCACTTTTTTTTTTTTTTTTAACTTAGGCATGTGCTATTTGCTAAGCCCCTCCTTTGCAGCTGTAGGACGATTACATTCCTCCAGAGCACAAAAACTCGCACCAAGGTGGCATGTTGTGCTCATGAGAAGGAGAAGCAGAATGTAATGCCTTGAGATGGTTGAGCCAGTACAAGAAACACTAACAAGGCTGTTGTTCAGATCTGAACTGTAGCTATCAGGGGCACCATTTGGCTACCCCTTATATTTTTACCAGCTTTGTAGTCCCTTGGGAGCTAAAACATCTAAAGCTAAATGTGATTTCCAGGTAAGTCAGGAATAATATGTTTTCTGACCACATCTAGTAGAAGGGCTCTTAATGATGCTCAGGTATTTGATATAGGTAGCAGTGAATGACTTCCCTACTACAAATGGGTCTTTTACAGTAATGCTCATGTTTATATAGCTTTCATTATTGCTGCCCCTATGTAGTCACCTGTCTGGTTAGCGAAGTTTCCTCTAACACCGTCTGTGTCCTCCCCATATTGAGCTTTGCTCAAAATTTATGGGATTTAGCCCAGTTCCAATGAGCTTTTCATTCTTTCCTGGAGAACAGGAAATGTGAGAAGGAGAGAGAATTAATTTCATCTGATGTAAGCTATGTAAAAGTCAGACCTGAACCAGTAGTTCAGGCCCTGCAACTGTCAGTATAATGCCATCTCTGGAAATGGGTTTAGATCAGCACAACAAAAGATGCTTAAGGCTCATGGACGAGTCCTCTGGATTTACTCATCTGCCTCTGTGCCTTATAAGAGGAGGCTGGCTGACCTAATTGTATTAAACTCCTCACTTTTAGTTCACAAAATTCTGTTTTTGGGTTCCTGAACCCCACTACCAGAGCTTATAGTGAGGCCAGAGAGAGTTGTTACATCAGTAGACTGATGTTGTTGCCTCTTCTGTGGATGGCTGGACAAGAAGCTATGTATGAGTTTCCAGCAATGTTTAATTCATGTGTGTAGCTCCAGTTGGATCCTAGATCTTGGGTTGAATACATCCCTACAGTTGGGTGAGATCAGGGGTCTACTGTATTTCTACAAACTGCAGTTCTCTTTACCTCCAGTTGTTTGCTGTTCAGCAAAAAATTGTAATGTGCACTGGAGAAGTGCTTGCTGCTAGTATTTGGCTTCTGTGAAGATGCTTGACTCTCACTGTAGTGCAGACAGAGTACTAATATGCTCCTGTATCCATGAGGCAGCAGCAGAACAGGAGAGTGAGTCTGATGCAAGCTCATTCTTGGTGGGAAGACTGGACTCAGGCCCTCAGCAGAGCTGCTGTTGGACAGCCCCTTTTGCTCCCCCAGCAGTTACAAATCACTCTAAAAATCACACGTTTTAATCTCAGTAAGGTGTTACTGCTTTGGATGGAGAATTGCTTTGTGCTTCGCTTATTTTCTTGCTGCCTTCAACAGTACTCATGCTGACTGACTCTTCTTCCAGCTGCCTTGTTCTACACTCTGTAGAAGTTGGCAGTGCAACAAATTGGATGTCGTCCTTCTCATGGCACACAGGCAGGATTATTCCTCCCTGCAATACATGTGTTTGGCTCCACAAAGCCCAAAGGAGCAAGCAATGTTGCTTTTGCAGCTCCTTGAGTAAGCATTCAATGATTAAACAGAACTCTCCATTTGTCTGTTCTCATGGATGCCTCCCCTGCATTCTTCTCATGCCAGTGGCTTACTTGCTTTTTAATAACTGGGTTTTAGCATAATCTTTTGACAGTGAGAGTTTGTAATGGACATCGTGAGATGGGTAAGGCTCTGAAAACCTCTGCAGTGGAAAGAATAATAGCTTGCTCTTCCTATGCCAAAGCTTGAATTGGCATAAATCAGCAGTGTTTCCTTGCCCAACATAAAGTTTTCTCTCATGTATATCAGTGAAGGATACACCCTTAAGAACTTCAGTCCTTTATATATAACAAGCTTAATTTTCTTGCTCTTCTTATTCTGAAGCCACACTGAATTTGAAGCTTTCTGAAATCCAGCTCAGTAATCCTCATTTCTTTGAGTCAGATTTATTGACAATCAAATTAATCTAAAGTGAACAAGAGAGCCTGAAGAGAAGTTTTCTATTTCTGACATTTTTTTTTGTGCGTCCTTTTCAGTGTCCTTCCTAACTCCCTCTTTCCCTCCCTTCCCTGAAATCCTTCATGCTGACACCTTGGGGGGGGCGGGGGGGGGTGGGGAGGGGGGAAGGAAATTAGAGTGTGTTCTCTTGCGTTGGTATTTTTCTCCAGTCTTATTAGCTAGCACTGTATACATAATCATAATTCTGATCAGCTTATACATAATCATAATCACTGGCCAGCTTCACAGGTTACTCTTCCTGCCTCCCAAGCATTGCTAAGAATAGCTAGAGACAGTGATATATGAGCCTAAGTAGAAAGCTGTCATTACAATGGCCTCTCTCTTTCCATGGACCTCCATCAGGAATCAGAAAAGGAATGAACTGGAGAACTTCCTCTGGAAACTTGGGATGGAAATTGTGAGAAAGAAAAAGCTGAGCTGTATATTCTGTACCTTCTGTCCTCTGGTGCTGAGCAGCACTGCAGTCACTGTCTGAAGAGGGTTATCAGTGCACTGTTCATTCATTCTGAGCGGGAAGTTTATTTATAATTGTTAATCTGTATGGTTGTGTGGCTTGAAAATCAACAAAAGTATTTGCTAGAGTAATGTCCTTGTGAAGAAAAGTAGCAATTAAAGCTTCTGTTTACTGAGAAGGGCTCAAAAACAGATATTCCATATTTTTGTCCTGTGCTCCTTACAGAGACAGATGCAACATTGTTGCCTGGCCAGAAATCACACATACAGCTGGTCATGCTCTTAAAGGCCTGCTGTCAATTGGTTTCTTCTCTGGAGACAAGGCTACTTGAAAAGTGTGCAAATGGTTACTCTTTGAGCCCTTTCCTTGACTTCTATGCCTATTAGTAAGAATACAGCCAATTAACTGAGGCTTTCATGATACCATTTGGATGACTATTTTTGCATGGTCTTTCTTTCACCTTTTGTTTCCCTGTTGGCATTGCTCCCATGGCTGCCCTGTTCCCTCTCCACCTGCATGGGGTATAGCAGAGCAATGGGCAGGGAACAGGACCAGCACCCTGGAGTTCTCATGGTCTTGATGTCTGCTGCTGATGGACAGAGCCTACCACAGTGAATCTGTGGTGCTCCCTTGCCTTGAGTCACTACAGGAAAGGTGATGGCAGTAAGAGCAGGTCCTGGATGAAGGCTGGCTGGGCTCTATTTCCTGTGCTGCCATGCTGTTTTTCTAGATCACGTATCTTCCATCATTTTTGTCAGAAACTGGGAGTGACGAAAGATTTGACTGCAGAGTTGACTGATCTCAGTGAGTGACATCTGCAATGCTTCCAAATGGTACTGATATGCATGTGGGGGCAATAGGAAGACAACCTAGGAGTAGTAGGGTTAGTGTTAAGACAGTGACCGCTCTGCATTGGAGATTAACTCCTGTTAGTGACCAAGATGAGTGTTAGTTTCACTTCACCCACAAGAATCCCAGCTCATGCACCTCCTCCATGATGTGAATCAAAACAAAGTAAAGCAGATATGACTGATAGCTACAAGCCTTTTGTTGCCAGATATGGGCTTAGAGTCTCACTGAACAGCTGTGAGAGGAGGATGTTTACATGATGCTAGCTAGCTTCTGCTCTGTAATACTGCCTGTGACCCGTGTCAAACCACCCCCTGACACTCAGAAGCCTGAGAGTACAGACCAAGAAGGTAGGGAGCCTCCTGAGGCAGCCATCACACTGCTGCCATTCAGGAGCTCACCATGAGTTGTGATAGGGGAGAAGGCTGCATGCCCTCACATCCTGCGGAATGGAAGGCTTATCACCACCAGGTCCCCAGAGGCATCCGTAGACTGCTGTTTTTCTGGAACAAAACTTAGTTTTCCCTAGTAAGTCTCTCAGTTGTAGCAGCAATTCTTTAGTCAAGTCACGTTTTACTAACTTTGCATGACTTTTGTGCTGAGTTGTCATCAAAGGCAGACATATGCTTTGATACAAAGTTATTCAAGATGTGGAACCTACGGTTTTTATCAATAGGAAGGAATATATTTACCTACAGAACATCTTAATAAATAAATAAGAATCCATGCCTTAAAATACTTTTACAAAAACATGGAAATGGTCCAGGGTGTCTTTTTTAATCAAATATTTGGTTTAAACAACTGCAGCTTTAAAAATGCTGAGTTTCACTCCATTCAGAATTAGTTCTTGCTGTATATGAAATCTACAAGCAAAACCAAACCCAATCCAGCTTGTGTCATCCAGCACCAGCCATTTACTCTTGCTATCAGTGTGTTGAGTCCTGTTGTTCAGAGGAAGGTTTCACTCAGCAGCATGAGACTGTGGCTTAGAGGAGTTGTTCCTTAAGGATGAGCGAGAAAATGTAGGTGATCCAGCTAATGCCTTCCCACAGCAGTAGCAGTGAGGTCTGAAGGGTGCTCTCCACAAGGGGCTGATGCTGGTGGGTGGCACAGCTATGGCTTTAAAGGGGCAGCAACAAAGCAGTGTAGTCCAGCGCAGCCGTTGATGTGGGCCCTGGCACTACATCTGAGCAGAATGCTGCACAGCAGTTATTACACCTCAGGCATTTTGTGCTTGAAGCAGCCAAAATTTCAGCTGGTGTGGGACTAAAAATATCTGCCTACCCCAGAGCAGTGATAGTAAAGCACCCAGAAGAAAGCATTACCTGCAGTCTAGAAGCATGCAGCAGATGAACTTTGCAGCCTGAGAATGTCCTTCATTCCTCTACCTTATCTAAGATCCACACTATAAATCAGATGGGAGAATATAGACCTAAGAAACGAAGCCAAGTGAATAAACGTGAAATGAAGGATTAGCTTCATTTGATGCCATATAGCAACAGAACTGTGTCTGAAAATGTACATTTCAGGTAATCCTTTTTTTTTTCTTCCCCATCCTATTTCTATCTTAGAGTATTTCATATGCCCTGTCCAAGCTTATGTTTTTCTTAAGAGATAAGCATGTCATCATCTAGTATTCAGCAGATAGTATGGAAGGGAGAACAATCAATATGTTCAACACAGCCTCACTAAAATGGATCCATTTTATTCCTGATGATAACAACATGTTTAATATCCTTATAGAGAGGCAGTTTGTATATGGCCATTGGGAGCTTAGTTAATGTGAAACAGAAGCTTAGACTCAGGGCTGTAACTGTGTAAACAATCCTTCTCCCAGCCAACTCCTCAGCCACACAGTGATAATTATTTTTTGCCCTTTGCTTCATTCTAAAGCTCACCCCAAACTTCCATGCTTCTGTACTTCCATGGGTAAATGGCACCCTGGGCACCAAGTGTCAGGTACATAGGGGTGGTAAGGAGCTCAGTTGTCTCCCAGAGAATAAGAACAAAAAGACCATGATCATGCAGACCTCCCACTGACCTCTGAGCAGGCAGGGAGTTGTCAGAGAGAAGGTGGATGAGATCCATCCCTGCTCCTAGATACTGATCTTTGCAAAGAATACATGTGGATGCCAACTGGGATTACCAACATGTAGATCAGAGGAAAGCAGCATGCCAGAGCAGAAATGCACACACCTCCCTGAATGCATGCACCCAGCCTCATGTACTTGTTTGCAATGTCCTTGAGTAGACCAGAGGGGTGCGATTTGCAGAGGTTCATATTGAAAGAAAATGAGAAGGTAACCTTGGATGAGCACAATAAAATGGCAGAAACATGAGAGGAAAGAGAAAAAACTGAGAAGTCTTAAATTAGTCCACTCTAAGTGTGTATTTGGTAAGTGGTATAGAAAAATAATGTACTTGCTTTTGCCAAGCAGCAGTTCTTGAAAGGCTTTCAAACCAGCTAGCTTGCACTCCTTAATCTCTTATATGCTTCTGAAACTAGGTGGGAATATTATTCATTTAAAGAAACCATGGCAAATGCACTGAATAGCATATCTAGCTTTCAGGCAGTGAGTCCTTCTCCACATGCTTGAACCCAATATGGTATAGAACTAAATTCCCAAAAGGCCCTCATCTTTCAGATTTTGGGATGAGGATGTGAGTTTTTCTAAAGCTCTGGGACAAAGATGGTCAAGTACACTCCGCTTCTTCAGCCCAGCACAACTTATGTATACTGAGGTAAAACTCAGTTTTGTCAGAACAGTGCTTATAGCCAGCACTTTTTTACCACTAGTCTTTGATCTCACTGAAGGGTTACCCAATCATCTTGGGGTTCTCCATTAGAGGTAAGCAGCAGCCTGGGTGGCTGTACTGAGAGAAGACCACAAAAGATTCTGTTATTTTCTTCCACCTCTTGCTCCAGTCTCAGTCATGAGACCAAGAACTACTTAGAATGGAATCAGAGGAATTGCCAGTTATAAATGGAACAGCTTCTCTTTCTTCATCTACATATTCACAGTGGTGGAAACAAGCAAGATGTGAAGATGTAGTTATTGTAGCAGATGAACGGCCATCATCATCTTTCAAGTTCTACACAAGAATATGGAGGAGGAATTAAATCATAGGCAGTGTATAACAGTTTAACCACAAACCACAAATTGTCCAGCATACTTTTTTTACAAGCCTGTGCTCAGGGAGATTCCTAAGCCTCCATCCACCAGAATATTTAGATTTCAGCTTCAAGCAAGCCAGAACAACAATATGAACTTGACAGATAAACCTCTTATTGTTTGCTCTCAGTCATACTATGACCTGCAGCGTAACGTTAATTTCATTTCAGTCTCTTTTGCTATCAGACAACAAAGATGATTCTAAAAGGATCATCTCCTAAAAGGATGTCTCCTAAAAGGACTTCTGATCATTTTATAAGAATGACACTCAGTAATTAGTTGTATTCTTTAAAAGGTATTTGTTATTAGTAGCAGCAAGTGAGTTGATATTAAAGAGTAATTCACTATAACTCTTCTCTTACGTTTGTGTCAGATGCAGGAATACATGCCCTGTTGTTAGAACCGGCAATGCATCTTCAAATCTGCACCCATTTGGAGTTACCATTTGTTATCGCTGTAGGATCTAGAGTACCCAGTTACAACTAAATTCCCAAGATATGCAAGAAAATACCATTGCAGAGAGAGTGGAGAAGGGAGATGCCATGGTTCAAGGTCTACCTGTTGCAGAACTGGGGCTACAGTGCAGCACCTGTTATCCAATGAGGATCCACAGCCCACTGGGATGTGACGGAGCCTTAGCGTTTTCTGAGTGTAACTATAATTCAAACTGATAGGATTTCTGAAAAAGTGTTTTACCACCCAGTTTATCAAGGTCTATTTTCATTTCATTGACAAATTAGCTGAGTTTTCTATTGGTTTTTTGTTTTTTTTTTTTTTTTTTTTTTTTTTGTGAGTGTTTTTTTTTTTTCCAACACAAATGCGATATATGCAAGTTGCAGGTGTCAGGAGATCTGAACATTATGTACAACAGGATGGAAAGGAAATTACACAATTCCCCAGCTCCTATGTATTTGATAATAAAAAAACCAGCACGAGGTAGGGCGGATAATGATGATTTACTGCAACTTCATCTGCATGAGTGAATGAATATAAATATTTATAATTTTATTTGGTCTTTATGATTTATTCATTATATACATAAAGTGATAATGACCAACACATGTGTATGCTATGAATCTAGGCTCACTGATGGTTTTCTGCTGACAAAATAAACGTCTGAGCATGAATCTTATGCTTTTTTCCTAAGATATTTTATTTGGGATGCCAGACTTTTTAGTTAGGTTTTCATTTAAAATAGAGATGCAGACATGAGAACAAGAATACTATCACACAGACAGACTTCAAGCAAAGAAAACAGTCTATTTTTCCTACATGAATTCTACATTTGCTTAGTTTTTTCCTATTATTGGGAAAGTCAGATGAAACAGAAATTCACTGCTCACAAGTGAGTGAACTTTGTTTTGAAGGCACTTCTTCATGACCATGGCTCATCACAGCCTGTATAAATTCAGCACTCCAATTGTTCTGAACTTTCTCACAGAAACTTGAGGTGCTATTTAGCTGTAGGACAATGTAACTTTCACATTGAATTTCAGTTTTAATTTGTTTCAATCCTTTTGTAGGGAGCAAACAAAGATTATGCATGTTCCAACTATCAAGCCCATTGGGATTTGGGGGAAGAAAAGCCACATCGTCCCCATCCACCCCCAATTAGTTTCCAAAATGTGAAATAGTTAAAAAAAAAAAAAAAAAAAAAAAAAAAATTACCTTAATTTGTTCTCAGTAGAAATTTACGATATCAAAGCCAGTAGGAGCAGTTCTTCTGGAGAAACATATACCAGCCACTCTAGTTTAACACAGGTGCATGATTTTTTTTTTTTCTATCTCCTGATGATTTTAAACTTTTCCAAAGATTTCAGCTCAACTTTGAACTCTAGAAAACATAGTATCATCAGAATATATGTAGCTCCTAAACTTACGATTTATCACCTTATACTGTTCTGTACAGAATGTAGAAGAGCAAAAGCTCCTATGGTTTCAATGAACCTCTTTATACTATTTTTCTGTAATATAATATGCAAATATTTTCCCTATTAAATTTTATAGTTTAGCCACAGTTCCTACATCAAAAATTTGTAAATGTGTCTTGTATTCCGAATATTTATTTGGAAGCATGAATACAGTGCCTGGAAACTTGTGGTCTTCATATCTGAAGGAGCCTTTGCCCCATTCTTTGCAAACATTTTTCACTTTTTGTCTACAAAAGAAGCTTTTGGTCCTATTGGTCATATCACAGCTTGCAGTGAAATGAGATCAGCTCATGGGTCTCACATTAAGATGGCTATCCCAGCAGGTGTCCTCCAGCCCCGGTGGTTTTGTTGCGGCCCTGGAAACTTAGGAAATAAGGTATGAAAGGGTGCATGGCTTAGGAAGAACATCGGAAATCTTGAAATACGTATCATATAAGTAAAAAAGTTCTTCATCGAATTTGCCTAGGGCTAGAAATATCCCAGATCATTATAGAGAATGTACTAATTATCTCTCTTGGCTATGGTATAAATTCAACAGCAGGTCAGATTCAGCGTGTCCTTCAGCACCAAAGGTGACCTTTTGGCTCAGAAAAGCCTTGGCTTGCATAGCCATAGAGGCACAGGACCCACAGAGAGCCCAGGATGCCCAAAATATCACTGCTGCCTCATTTGTTTTCTCTGAATGCCTTCCTTCAGCCCTGCTCCCAGGAGCTCCCACAGTGTTGGATGCACTCATTATCTATAGCGTTTCTTTTACATAAGGCTCTTTAATCATCAGCAGACAGTTTGTGATCTCAGAAGAACATATCAGCCTCAGGAAATACGCCCAGGCAGCTGAGGGAGAGCGCGGGCCCTTGTAGGGTGTTCTTTTCATTTTCTAGCTGTTCTCGTCAGGACAATCCCATAAGCAATCCCACAGACTCCAGGAGGTAAAGCAGAAAGCTCTGAGAGATTTTGTGCATCTCATCTGGTTTCTCTCCTTGCAGCCCTTCTCGGTTCCAGTGCTAAGGTAATTTTCATGCAAGAGGGCTCGGGTGAAGGAACAGCTGCTGCTCCCGCGTCCTCTCTGTTATCATCCTGCTACCAGTGATGCTCTGTAATCATTCCATTGTACCGCTGTGTTTCCTATAAAGCTGAACAATGAATAATGGATGCAAAAACTAAGTGGCGTTTCAGGTTCATTAGTATGCATATTGTTAGAAATTCATTTCAGTCAGTGTTGTGAAGCCACTCTCCTCTCTTTTGTATTTTGAGGTGTTGCTGCTTCAGGCTCTGCTAATGTTCATTTCGTATTCATTCATTTGTGCCTGTAGTTTTACCTGGATTGTGGGCTATTGTTCTTATTTGCAAAGCTTGGTTTTAATTTCCTGTAGGAAGCTTTTCTTTTGTCTTCAGGGCTCATTCTCTTATTATCATCTGCCTTGAGACTACTAAAGCACTGTCCTGCTGGTAAAATATAATTTGTATTGTAGGATTCTAACAAAAATTTTTACCGCTTCTGTCCTCAAAAAATATGAAGATCAAGATTTTCCCACTTTTTCCATTCCAGCTGTCAGTACCAAGCATCTCACATCTCTTCATTCTTTTCCTGTTCCTAACACTGGGTAGTTCATGAGCTCCCCAGACACTTTCCTGCACATAACCGTGTCCTTGCCCCCATCCATCCTCTATCAGAGGCTTTGCTGGCAATGTCCCTGGAGAGAATTCTGACCAGCCATGCAGACAGCATGCTGTGTAGAAGTGTTTTCTTACAAAGTTAGCAGATACTGCTTTCCACTCTGTTTCAGGCCCCCAGTCCCTTTTACTACATCTTGCATTTGATTCCTTTATTTATATGGCATACATATTTTATTCTTTCTCATTAGGCTGTTCAATAGCAACCCATTATCTTTCAGCAAACTCCTAGTAGATAAAACATTCATATTATTGCCCCTATTTTTATATCTCTTTCATGATGTACTTCCTCACACATTCAGACTTGTGCTTCCTAACAATTGCATATCATTAGCTCTTGCCTTCAGCTATTGTTAACAAGGAACTGACAGAATGCAGTAGGCTAATCTCAAGCATTTTTTTTGCATGCCTTCCTAACTGTATCTGGCTGATGGTCATGTAGAGCTATCTGTTCAAGAAAGTACAAAACAAACTCTGCTAACACTGGAAAAGCAACAGTAGTGAGTTGTAGTTGTGCTCTCCCAAAACACACTGAACAAAAGAACAGTCGCCTCCAGTAGCCACAGTAAAATGGAATTTGCAGTGATAATACTCAGTGTATGCACAGTGCATATAAAGTAATACAGTAGCAACTGATAGCAGTTTCTCTGCACATGAAGAGAGTATTTTGCTGAAACTGTTTCTCATTCTTGAAAGTGTACGTTAAACCTTCTTAACTTTACAAGCAGTACTGTTTGCTCAGGATAAAGTATTCAGACTAGGTTGCCAAAGATAGATGTTGAAATACAAGTAAATGGGTAATGTCCTACATTTGGAACCAAGAACCAATAGCGGCATTTTGAAAATGCTGGAGTCAGTTTGTCATTGCCTCCATCATCATTACCTTTGTTCTCCTGGAGAAAAGCCCAGCTCTCCAGTTCTTTGGTCATACGAAGCCAAAGATGAAAACAGATCTAGTAGCACTAGAGAGAATGACAAGACCAAGTGAGACACAGCTTCACAAAACTAGGCTGTCACTGGGAAGGTCATAATCTCAGTTTCATCTAGGATGCCCCTTCTGCTGGTGGTGACAGCAGGTTGGAAGCACTGGAGATAATATGGCTCCGTGATAAGAGAGCAGAACTGTACATCCCTAAGCAGAGTGTGAGAGCTCATAGATAACTGGGCATGAGCATATCTAAAAGATGCAAGAGCGTGACATCAAGACATACTACATGAGGAAACGAGGATCAATCATAAGCAGCTTATTTTCATTTTTATTATGTCAAGTTGCTGGCTAATGGCAAATTGAACAGATGCTTATCTCTGAAGTTTGAAAAATTCCTATCTTGTAAAAATATGAAGAGCATGCAGTTCCGCTACAGAAATTTTAATTACCATAGGAACAAGCATCCTCGTAAGTATCATAGCCTCATATATCATGTGTGCATAGATATATATATATAGATATATACAAATTTACTTAAGAAAGCTCACACATCTACACTGTAATTTTACTCCTATATAAATATTCACATATATATCTCTCTATAAACTTGTTAGTCCCCCTACATACATGCACAGACAAGCACAAATATATATACATACAGATAACATAACATGTATGTACATGCATATAATAACATGCATATTTATCATAGTTGTGTTTTGCTTGGTTGGCCACTTGCTTTTTAAACAGGTTTGCTCTTAGATATAAAAAATATTATCTCAGCCACTTTTCTGCTGACAATGGACATCTCCAAGGACGCTTCTTGTTAGCTTATTTCCTTAAAATTTTCTAAACAGAGGTTTATCATATATCTCAACTGGAACTTGACTGTGTGCAGTGGCAGACAAATAGCACAGAAATAAACTGTGTAGCCTCTATTTAAAACCAGGGCGAGGTTAGTCTATTTGTGTCAAACCACACCACCATTCAGGCATCCCACTTGCTCAGCAGAGGCAAACTGAGTAACTAAGAACCAAATTTGTCCCAAAAGCAAAAATAATTCTCTCCATAGGCAGAATAATAGATGACAGAAACTTGGCTTTCAGGCATACAGCTCCAGATTGAAAAGCTAGAAATGAGCATAGCAGTGTGTTCCCTTTCCTTTCTTTTCTCTCTTGACAAATTTGTCTTTGTTCTTGTGGTCTACTCGATTCTAGGGATTTTTTTCTTTTTTTTTTTGTTCCAGGGAAACATTTAATTTTTCTTTTTAATACAAGCCCTGGCACTGAGCACCTGCTGCAATTAAAGCACTGGTATTTGGCTCCTGTGAGGTCTATTCTATTATGAAGTTTTATCCATTGATTGTAGACTAATGAACCCATCAATTCATCACAGCACTTCTATTACCCTACTGCTGTTGTGGGATATTGTATTGCTGAGCATGGGTAAGAGGACTGACTCTCTTACTGCTGCCCCAACCATAGCTAAGGATGTAAAAAAAAGTAAAGTAATCAGAATTTCAATGCAGTTCAACTTTGTGGCCCTTCTGTGGCCTGCCGGTTTCTCCTATAGCAAGATTTTCTCATTTAAAGCAAATCATTTTCTGCAGTACTTGCTGTTTAAAAGTAGTGGGTCTTGAGTGAGACCAAAGAGAGGAAGAGACTTGATATTTTCCTGGGAAACAGTGGGGAACAGACAGATGATGGTGTTTTTTTCACACACAGAAACTGTGGAATGAGGGATCAGCAAAGTCTAGATAAAGGCAAATTAAAGTAAATAGAAACAGCAAGAAACAGTTTTGGCAACAGTGTTTGTCTCCCCCTGCATCACATTCTGGTAATGTCGTTTTTTTATAGCCAAGTCTCAGATTATTTATGGCAGATTTATTGTCATTCCATAGATTTTTTTTTTTTTTTTTTTTTTTTCCAGATTGTCTGGCATTGTATTGATTCAGCAAAAAAAGAAATGCACAACAGGAATTGGGAAGAAAATAAAAAGCAGGAATAGGAGCAACCCTTAAGGTATCACTGTGAGCTGCCAATAATCAAATGTAATAAAGTAAAATAAAAATAATTTCTGTCAGTCTTCATATCTTTCTAGAGATTTTGGTTGAATTTGGAGGGTGAGGACTAATAAAGTATCATACTGAAAGATAAAGGAAACGAGGCTGTTATTTGTAATTGTGTCACAGAAATCACATTGTCTATGTAAGAAGTGTGTAAAGAGAAGGTCTGAAAATACAAACAAGAGTAATGGATCTGTCTGAAAAAAAAAAACCAAGATGTCTATCATATAGCTAACAGAAAGCAGCGAATACAATCTTTTCAAATTGCATTCTTTGCTGAAAACCATTAAAAATTCCCAGCATGAGCAAGTCAACTGAAGTAAAAAAATTGTTTGAATTTCAGCAACACAAGTCCACGGGGAAAAAAAAAAGAAAAGTCTGTAAATTCCAAATATCAAAGACTCTTTTTATCTAACACAAGCATCATTTGAATTTAACCATCAACTCATTCAGTTCTTGTTTTTTAGGCTTTTACAATACAAATAGCATCCTGAGTACCCAAATGTCTCGGTTCTAGGGCCTGCCTGTGTATTTAAAGTTCATAATCTGATGGCACAGTGCAGACATGGGGTTTGGGTAGCATGGGCATTTCAATAGCACATCCATCACCTGCATGTGTCCTGACATAGGTTCTTCTGGATGTGGGAGATGGAGCATCTAGAGCAAACGTAAACAGTGAAAACAATGTGAATGATTAGCTAGTAAATACTGGAGCTGCAAGTCTAATTAATTATTGTTCGTAAAATGGTCCAAGATTCCCCAGACAGAATGTGTTACAGAAGTGAGAAATATTACAAGTGATTTTCACTGAACTATTAACAATCCAGAAGGCAGGAATGCAGCCTTGTTATAAAGACTCATAACAGGTTTCTCCTGCAGTGGTTTGCTAACAGGAGCAATCAGCAGCAAAACAAGTGCAAGGCTCCGCTCCCAGCTCTGATGCCCCAGTGCAGAACAGGGGAGGGATGTATGCAGCACAGGACTCACATTGTGCTACTAATATGGATCAGAACTTTGTTACTTGGAGCAGTGTCAGGATCTTCACACTCCAAACCCACAGGACCTATGAGCATACCGATGTGGAAACACTGGTTTATTTCTCCAGACTGCTCTCCTTGGGGTGACATACAATGAAGCGACAGCTTGGCACAGCAGAGTGCTGGGTGGCTGCAACACACCCTCTGTGCTCATGTCTAGCAGTGCACCTGTGAACACGCACTGTGGCATACTGCATGTCGTGTTTCATTATTTCATTTTTGTGGTTGCCACTGTTATGAATGAATATCCACACCCAGCTTCTTTCTGAGATCTTCTGATTAGATACTCTCCTGCAAATTAGTCCTTTAATGAAGGTTTGTGGGAAAGTCTGCAGGCATCCTCAAACAACACTCATTCATACTGAATGGGGGATGTAAGGTCTTTACAGCTGTGCTTCATCCTCTTTGCCTGTCTACAGTAGCTGGATTTTTCCAGCAAGACCCTAGCAGCCTTCAGAGAGATCAATGAGGCTGAGCAGCTGCAGAAGCAGCACATAAGGTCAACGCACAAACTCCTATCTCCCTCAGCATAAGACAGTAGGGTTAAGTGATTTATAAACTGGAATTGGAGGTGATTGCAGTCTTCAGGGCTAATTACACAGTTTCATTATCTTGTCACATTTTCTACATTTGTCACAGATCTGGCAAAATAAACCAAAAAAAAAAAAGAAAGAAAATAAAAAGAAAACCAATATACAATCATGAAGGATGGAAATTAAAATCTTGGATTAAGATCTGCAGGCTGCAAAGGTGCGGACAATGTCTGTAAAACAGAAGCAGCATGGAGCTAGAGAGAAATACTCTTCCTTGTTTTGTACATGAAGCTCATGGGAAATCTTGCTTTTTGTTCACACAGCCTGGCTCCTGGAGACATCATCTAGCTCCATATCCCTATAAGCTACACCTCCTTCTATCAACCCAGACATTTACGTCTCTCTGTTTAGGGAACGTAATCATACAGCTGCCTCTAATATCACCCTACCTCCTTCCCTTCTTCAACTTCGGTAGAGCTACCACTACCTTAAAAAAATGCAAGGCACATTGTCCAGTATCTACCTTTTCCTGGAACAAGTGTGTGTCCCCCTGAAAACAGCATGATTTTGATTTATTTTCTCCCTGTGCTTGTGTCCAAGAGTGTCCCTACCATCCTCATGTGGCACTGCTCTTCTGCTATGCTCCTGAGAGGACTTAAATCCATCATCACCGCCGCTGTGAGACAGACTGCCCCTGGACTGATCTCATCTGCTCCCACAGAGTGTTCCCTTTCCATGTTCTATGCAGACAGCTTGGAAGCAGCGAGCAGCTTTCAGGCTCTGCAGCCAGTTTTTGGGGTGGAGCAGCTGATGAGATCACTAATGAGCTGTACTGGCCCCAGTGTTCCAGCTCAGAGGGAACAGCTGAGGCACTTTAACCTCTGTGCACATTTAGAGCCAGACGAGCGCTCAGCCACTTTGGAAACCATGCGTAATTAAACTAATTGTTCTCTTCAAAAATAGTAAATGCTGTAATATCTAGAGAAGTAATTAGAATTGCCACACCACTGCTATTAAGAAGAAATACCTCCTCCCTTATATAGTCATTAATCTGATAATTACTCCTTTTAATAGAAATCAAATATTTGGGAGTTTTTGATCTCCTTAGGCACAAAGAGTCCAGAATCAGGCCTGCAAGCCCCAGGAGGTTCTTTTTTTGTGGGACTTTTGGAGGTCACAGGTCTTTTAGAGGGGTGAAGCTCCCCTTCCCCTCCCGGCTTAAAAATCTCCATCTCTCCCTCTGTGCATAGATCAATGACATATATATCCACATGTACTTATACATATGTATCTACAGCTATACATAGGCACATGAGTGTGTAACCAGGGCTTTCAGGGGACCTCCTAAGCTCCTGTTGCATTCTCTGCATACTCTTAGCTTCTTTCCCATGATGGACAGTCAACGATAGGTCTGCAAATCCCCTACTTCAACCTCCCAAATGTTTCCTCCAGATAGGCATTAAAAACACTCTGGGCCTATGATGCTTTGAGGATTCTTAGTTTGTATTATAACTTAAACAGGGACAACCTTGTCTTTCTCAAAGGACCAAAATAATTATGCAAATGCTGAAACTTGGAAGAACTGCACAAAATAATGAGGAAGGGAATAAATATGCTCAAAATGGAGGTGGGTGGAGTGTTAATAAGTAGTTAACTTTCTTCAGATGAAATCAGCAAACACAGGTGTGCTTTAATTTTGAAATGTTATATCCAGGTGACAGATTATATTGGTCTTGGAAAGCTCTCAGGTGAATAGGTTTACATAAAATGAAACTAATGACTGGTGTTTAAGAAAAAGACTTAAAGATTAACTCATGGTTTTGTTGCCTGAGGTGTACCATGCTGATGAATGCACACAGAAGAGAGAATGTGTGCAGTATTCTGACAAGAAGATTTCCTTAGCATAACATTGTTGCCTATGCACGATTTGTGTCTTCTCACAGCCGAAAAACAGACTTTGTGTATCCCAATTTTGGAGGCAGTGCTAAGTTTTCTTTTTATGAATGAAAATAGGCTGAAAAAAAGGGATAAACTTTCTTGCTCCTTTAGAAAAAGAAGCCTAAGGGAGTATCAGGAGATACCTTCCTGGAGCAGACACTGTGTGTTTAAAAAAATTTGCCAGTTCTTGTTGGCTTTTGTGTTGTAGTATCACACACTTTAAAAGCTGTGGAAAGCTTTTCTGAAGCTGCTCATCTTTATGTAAACTTTGTGCATTTATAGGATGTAATAGAGCCTCAGTTGAGCTTTCTGATTTTTGTGTAGAAACTCTTTGAGAAGAGATACTTCTACTTCAGAAAATACTGCCTCTGGGCTTGATTTGTTTTGTCTTGTTTTCTCCTTCTATGGTCATTCTCTCACAGATTTGTTGTATTGAGGTTTCCAAAGTGCCTAAAAATGCGTCTCCACACACTGCAATGCTAAAATGTTTCACAGAAAAATGATTAAAACAAAAAAAATCTCCAAGATCTGCAGTACTTCTTCTGTTCTACACAGCCAAGACTTTGCACTGAGAATTCACTCCTTAAACGTAAATTTCTATCTGCACCCTTAGTTTCTCTTGCAGTATTAAAGAAGCTTGATTCCGATCCTCTAAAACTGAATACTTTTATAAAGTATTTTCCACAGTTTTGTTATGACTGTGTGAAACTGAATCCACCCCTATGGCTGTAGCCCTCTATTGGATCCAGAAGTGGTGGAGAGGGTGAGGTATGCGAAGGGACGGACCCAGGGGAGTAGGTCACGTTGTTTGTCAGTACAGAGCTGGATGCAGCTGCAGATTAAGAAAAACTGAAAAACAGGCAAGTCTCAGTGGTTTTATACAAGACTTCCACCCAAGGTATGGGAATTCTCATCAGACTGTCTGGGTTTTCTGTTATTTGGTAACTTTATTTATTTATTTATTTATTTATTTATTTATTTATTTATTTATTGAACCATGGATTCCCAGCTTTCAGTTGCTGATTTTGATGTGACCCAATATTCTGGCCGATGTTGTTTACTAGAGAAAATCGGCTCAATAATTCAAATCTAGCTGAAGTAATTAGCACCTGCAAACCGTTTCTCTGGAGTGTCCTTAAGCACAGACTATGTGAAATGGATTCATTGTCTGCATCCAGCCTTTAAATTCTGATATAACTGAAACCAGTCTAATCTGGAAAACATTGCAGACAAGAATATAGTATTGATTACCCTGGAGAAAAGGGCAGAAAAGAGTAATTCATATTACCTATAGAACACGACAAAAACTTCAAGAACCTGTCTTGGTTAGCTGAAATGGGAAGACTGTTTCCTATGCTGGGTTGGGAAAGACCAACCTGCAAGGCAAGCCCATGTGACAAAAGAACAGGTCAGCATCTACCGCCTGTTGTAAAGTTAGAAAGGAAATAAGAGAGAGGCTAATAAATACTTCAGCAGCAGAGCAGAAACACAGAAATGGAAAAACCCGAAGTAGTTTCAAGACAGTGCTGGATCTATTCCTGAATGAGAATGAAGTGTCCCACTCGCAAGCTCTATTCCCAGTGGAGGTATGATTAGTTGGAAGTTACTCTTGTCCTTACATTAGAAGTAGTCACAAATTAGTACTTGTAATTTGCTGTAAAATAGATAAAACCCAGATCCCAGTGTTTCCCTGTGGGAAATGGATATCCTTGCAGCCAGTATTCTTTTCCACTCTAATAGAGACTGACTACTGATGAAGCATTCGGGGAATGGACTACAGAAAATAATCGATGTCATATGAACTTTCAGAGTAACACTTCCCAGTTCCACCATCATAAACAGAGTACTGGGAAAGAGGATCTTTGCTCTGACCCTCTGGTGTTTCTTCCTTGCTTTCATGTTCTTAATTGTTTTCTCTCCTATAAAAAGTGAATCCTCAATGTTAGTTTTGCAATCATGTTTGTAGAACAGTATCAGGAAGACTTATGTCAGATTGTCTGGTCTGGGTGCATCATGTCCTGCAGTTTTTCCAATCTGCAGCTGAAGAACCTAGATGAGGAAATACCATGAGGACAGCAAAACCCTAAAAGGTAGTGACACATAAGCAATGAAGACAGTGGGAAACATGAGCTAAATAACAGGTGGATGCATTTATGTGCAAGGTCATAGAGTTTATTGATAACGAGGCCTCTGTAGGCTAAGAAATGCAAGCATGTTTTCAACACGGTTATTCAAGAAAGAAGGAATATTCTAGGGATGTCTGGAGGCCCTTACCATTCTATTTTTTACAACTCAGTGATTTCTATGACTGTGGTTTGAAAGAGTAGCTGATGTCAGGCAAGTCAGACTGCAGGGGAGGAAAGGATTTGGATACCGATCATACTATTCCCAAGAATAGAAAGCAAAGCACAATCATGCTCAGACTCTGAGATCTGCAGCTGCTGAGGTGTCTGTGTAGATGAGAGCAAACAGATTAAATTAGGTTCGACAAAGACAACAAAGAGAAACTGCGCAAGTGGTAAGGAAAGGAGGATTTCTTTCAAGGGAAAGAAATGTCAAGGATAGAAATGTTCATAGAGTGCTCTTAAGAATCACCATTGTCTCTGGACAAAATCATGGGGTGACTTGTAGCAGCAAACAACGTGCAGCTTGGAGCATTCTGAGTCCAGTGAGCATAGTAACTAACCCAGCTATTCCCATGACCCATAAACGCAGAGTCAGTGAATGTGATAGACAGGAACAACAGAGTGATGCTGCAGTCACTGCTGTGCCCTAGCTCAGGAAGAAACATGTTTGCAAAGGGTGCAGTTCAGTCATGAACTCAGAAGCATGTTTGCACTCGTACTCATCTATTCATCATCAATAGCGTGTTGCAAACAATCATGAGAATGCCAGTTTCCTGCCAAGGCACAGGGAGTTCTCACGTCTGTCACTTGAGAGAGGCACAGCAATAGCAGTACTGGATTCCAGCTGTGTGTTCCATATAGCTTAGTGTTTATGAGCTTCACATCATGGATATATTTGTTGTGGCCCCATTCATCAAGGTATAGCTAAGGCAGCAGTAGTGTGCCAGTCCCTGGGATGGCACAAGTGGGCTTGGCATTGCACCAGCTGGTGACAAACAGAACTTTGTGCTTCCATCACAGTGTAACTCCTACATACAAGCATTTGGACACTGAAAAGGGTTAATTGGCACCCATGATAAAGACACTGGAGAAGAAATGGTACAATCCACAATGCAGAGTTGCCATCAAAATGCATTCGTGCAGTTAATAGGAAAGCTTACAACCAGATCCTCCTGCTGTGCTTTTTGTTACTCATTTGTGGCACAGCAGCACTTTGCCACTTGGGGAAGAAAGAAAAAAACAAAAAAACCACAAAGAAACAAAACAAAACAAAACAAAACAAAAACCCCAAGGTTTTACTGCTGGGAGACATGCAAAACACAGTTAAAAAGATGTCTCCTATCCACAAATACTCAGCACCTAACTGCATGGTGAGGCGTCACCATCCATACATAGCCATTTGCTGAGTAATCCATCTGTCATCACAATATGACCATTGGGTTTGCAGCACCCAAGTGCCTGCAGCGTTAAAGACAATATCCACGCAGTCTCTCATAGGCACTGCTCTTGCCATGTCTCTGTGGCCCCAACTTACTGAGTTTGCCATATACTAATATTTTCTTATCACTTTGTGTATTGAAGTTGAGACTTGGTTGAAGCGGCCACTACAAATGTCTTGTGGAACAAACCCCATGAGTGGTTTGTCTGTTTTCAGCTGCCAAAGACTAACAAATTGAGGTGGAAGACTCAGTTTGAGTTGGAATAGTTAAGCAGTAAGTGTCAAAATGACAACCTTACTACAAGTTGCACCTCTCAGTCCAACCTCTCATTTTCTTCCCCCAAACCTCCATTTAATTCATTGATCTCCCTCATCATCCAAAGGATCTCATGTTTCTTCCCCTTTCTCTTTGGCACCTAGCTCTTGGCAGGACAGCAGAACTTATGGGATCATATAGGAAGTGCCAAAGGCCAATCCCAAGGCAGAAAGCAGGAATGCAGGTGGGGGCTTAAGCTGAGGGGCCAGCCCCAACAGGAGGAGCCAGGAGCCCTGTTTGTGCTCCTGGCTGTAGGGATAGACAGGGAGCCTAATGAAAGGTGCTCCAGGGCTCTGTTCCAAGTCATGAGATGTTAAGTACTCTAGCTGGGGAAGAAGAAGAAGGACTGAAAGGATCATGGCATGGCATCAAAGACCTTGTTAGGATAGATCGTGGTGACTGCACAGCTTAGCTCGCTTTCTTGCTCTGGCTCTCTCCAGCATGACTGGTTGCAAATCTAGAACACTGCAGGTGAGACAGCAATAGCTCACGGTGAGGAACAAGAGGACTGAACAGGGAGGTGCCTTCCTGTGTAGGGAGGCAGGAAATGCAGGAAAAACATGAGAGCAAGTTCTCACTGAAGGCAGAAGCACAAGTACTCTGCAGAGGAGAGGATGCATGCAAAGCATGTATGCAAATACATTGCAGGAGTTAAGGAACAGGAAAGAGGAAGGCATATCCAGCAGCTGGTGCAGGAAAATTCACCAGAGGTACTTCCCCACCCATCTGCAGGCCAGAACAGCTTTGACAGGGTGTGTATTTTTTTTCCTGCACTGGACAGATTTCTAATCATGCCTTTCATACTGTACAAAAGCAGCGCTAGTATTTTCATTAGAACTGAATGCACTCAGCACTGCTGTGGCAGAAAATCTGGGCTCGGTGGGGAAAGGAAGTGCATGGGGTTTGTATGGAGGGCTCTAACCCTACGTCCATTCAATTCAGAAATAGCTCCTGCCACCTTTACTAATGCTGAGCAGTGCTTTCCTGCAAGAGTGGTCTCATTGCAGCCAGCAGTGCTAAGGTGCAACATTCATCCCAAGCACTGCATAAATTGGCCAACAAAAATGATATTCTTTGTTAATGCAAATGCAAAAAAAGCTCCTCTGAAGTGAGCAGTAGAATATCCCCATGGCTTTATATAATGAAGCCAGACTGCTATTCGAAAACACAAACTTGCCCCAGAGCTCTTTTGGCTATTCATTCCCACAATATGGATTTGGACATTTCCTGGACAGTGTAGCCCAGAGGCAGTGTTTGGGCCCTGTATGCTGCATTTGACGAAGATATGAAACAGCCAAATTGAACATATCCAAATCTTTGCAATAAAAATCTTCCATCTCATCTTTTTCTCGTGCTGAAAACTATGCAATTATCCTTTTTAGTAGTTCCCCATACTTTCAATAAAAATAACCATCAAAATTGAATTAAAAAAGCAGGAGAACTGCTTTGGAAAACACCTTAATTGATACTCAGAAATTAGTTTTCGTAGTTTATTATTAAAGTTGGTATGAAGACATTATCTCCTGTGGTCAGTCAGGGGGATTGGTACATCTTCACATTATTATCCTCTTTTCAAGAGAGAAAGTTTGAGCTTGGATTCAGTGTAGCACTCCAGATAATTGTTTGATTGGGTAGCTATTCCAGCCAATAAACATGCAGAAACTGTAATTGATATTTTATAATTAAAGTACAACCTGAGAAGGAATAATAATAACTAGTGGGGAAAGCACGTAATAAGATAAGGAACAACAACATAGCCAAGAGATTTCTGTTAGGCAAATGAAGCAAATTACCCTGAACCTTTGTTAAAGCAAAATCAGTTTCTTGCTTTTTGGGAGTGGTTTTTTTTTTTTCATTTGGAGTACACTTCAGCTTCCAATAGCCACTAAAGGGATGATGTATTTGTTTGAAGGAGAGTTAATAGTCTCATTCGCATTGCTTTTTTTTCCCAGATGTCAAAGACAGGAGCCGTTCATCCTCAATGTTAAGTGTTGGGCAAATAAGAAACAGTAGAGAACATCTGCCCCTCCAGGCTTCCCATACAATTCAATTGCTCAAAACAGAGCAGCCTGCAAGTGCTAATAAGCACTTTTCAACTTCTATGTCAATACATTTCACCTTTCCCTCAGATAGAGCTGGTGATCATGGAGGATCTGTGCAGCATGGGCTACACAGGTGGTGCAAAAGTGAGTGCGTGGCCTGTCACAGGGGAATGCGGGGATCTCAGCCCAGTGAATCTGTGGGCAAATATATTCAGGACTCGGATGTTTTGGGTTTTCCTGAGTTCATCTCACACATCTGGGATTCTCCTTGAAAGCCTGATTCAGTGAAGACCTCCATGAACTACCAGAAAAAACATGAGTATCAAACTGTTTCCACCATCAGCTTCACCATTCTTCTGCCATGCGAGAATAGGACAAATATTCCTTACTTCCATCCTTCATCTGCTAGAGTCTTTAATACTACAGGATAGGTCCAGGGGGAGATACAAAAATGCTTACACTGGCGGCTAGGAAAAAGTCACATTCACTTTGCAGGGTTCCTGCAGTGAGTGCTGGTGTCATAGCACCATAGACTAATTTGGGTTGGAAGAGATCTTTAAGATAACCCAGTTCCAACCCCCCTGCTGTAGGCAGGGGCACATCCCTCCAGACCAAGTTCCTCAGAGCCCATCTAGCCTGGCCTTGAATGCTCCCAGGGAGGAGGCATCCACAGCCTCACTGGGCAACCTGTTCCAGTGTCTACTACCCTCACAGCAAATAATATCTTCTTAATATCTAGTCTAAATCTACCCTCTTCCAATTCAAAGCCATTTCCCCTCATCCTGTAGCCACATGCTCTTATAAATTGTACCTACCCAGCTTTCCTGTAGGCTCCCTTCAGGTACTAGAAGTCTGTCTTCGTAGGGGAGATTCTCCAGCCCTCTGATCATCTTCATGGCCCTCCTCTAGACCTGTTCCAACAGCTCGAGTCCATTTCTTTGTGTCATGTCTTCATGTTTGCTTCCTGATACGTAGTGTGGCAAAAGGAAAATATGACTGATGAGGTCTCTAGAGAATGCTTCTCATAAGTGGCCTCCCTTTGTTCTCCTTTCTTAATTAATCTAATCCATGCAGGCTGGCAACAAAGACATTAAAAAACTAGCAAAGAATGTAATATAAGATAAAGCTTTTATTAAAGCATTTTTTGGAAAGTGTTTCTTAGTTCTGACGATCTGGAGGCTGTTTTTCTTCCCTTTTCTTTTTCTTCCCCTTTCTTTTTCTTCGTATCTTGTAGCCTTCCTTAGAAAGCCCTTCCTTAGAGATTTCTTTCCATCACTTGAGGGCAAGATCCAAATAGATTTTGTCTTTTGATTGAAGAAATTGTATGCTGCTCTGATGTTCAGATTTCCAGGCTAACCAGCAGTCCAATGCAAATCTAATCCACTTCACCAGTGACTTCTTTTTATTCATCAGAATTTGCCTTTCTGAAATAATAGTAATGCATTTAGAAAGATACTTGGAGAATTTTGTAACCTGCCCACTTACAAAGTCTGATTAGACACAATGAAATTAAGAACAATGTGACAGGCTAGCATAGCAATAATATTACTTTTATCTGGGACCAACATACGTCTGTAACTCATACGCATTCTAAGGCAGAGCTGAAGTTGTACTCATTCTATTAATATTAAAATATCTGACAGCAGTTCTAACAGTGCAGAAATCTCTGTTCATTTCTAAGTGTAAGCACTCACCAGACAGCTGTAGCACAATCCTACTAAAAATTCTTCATCTGTCCTTCTCTAAACTAAAGTTGACTTACACCATTTTTTTCCATATTTTTTCTTCAAAATTTGCAGTCACATTTCCTGCATTATTACTGTGCTCCCTCATGTTATTTTTTCTTCTTCTACCATTCCTTTGTTCTGCATACTTTACAAGGTATATCTTAAAATTTGTATTACAAGTGAGACATGTTTCTATCATCTTAACACTGCCTGGCTTTTTATCCTACACTTTCAGACTTTTTCTGTTAGATTCTGGAGCAGTTCTTTGGTGTTCTGCCCACCAGCACTGTCTTCTAGATTAATTTAGGCTACAGAGTCCCTGTTTCTTTTCACAAGTGGTTTTCCAGCACATGTACCTGCTTCTTCAATGTGCTGCATTTCATAGATTCTCTCTACACTGTTCCTCCTGATTTCTGCCTACAGGTCACACTGATCTTAGTTTTCAACATAACTAGGTTATGTTGGCACATGACTAGCTAGGTTTCCTATGTGATATTCATACAGGCCTGTGTAGAAGATGAGGCTGGGATTTCACAGCCACATTCACAATCAGTTCCTTGTATATGACCTAGTCTTGCAAGCAGCTGTTATAGACAGTGGTAGTTAAGTCAGAGCCCAGGGAATATCTACTGGAAGACAAGATGTTTTCTGTAAGCTTTCATTTATTCATTTACTTATTTTCTCAATACTGGAATCAGTAATTGGAGGTTTATGTTAATAGGCAATAAATTCAATTGATTGGAATTCCCTCACTCAAAACTATTATTTTTGCCCACAAGAGCTGCATACCTTTAAATCTGTGTGAATTCAGACTAAGTGAAGTAGTTTTGGTGACTCAGAAGCTTTGCCTTGTTCATCCTCTTCTTTCTTTCTTTTTTTTTTTTTTTTTAATTTATTCTACAAGTAATGCTAAAAAAGGCTGTTATCCAAACTTTCATTATTAAAAATATAGAAAAATCCCAACAGCATGAAAGTGACAGTTCGTAAAGGAAGTCAACTGCCTGTAGTAGAGCCAAAGTGACACGTTGCACACAAATTGGGTTACACAAGGGAAATAACTAATTTCTCCAGTTTTTAGTGGAAGGCTACAGTTAGCTTTTGCCAAGCTCACAGCACTGCTAACCCACCGATAAATCAGTTAAAGAAAGAAAGTGTTTTGCATGACCCATCTGTATTTTAAGAGTGGACATGTATATCTGGGTGACTTTCTATGTCGGTGAGGCAGGGAGAAAGCAGAGTAGTTTTTTGTCACATCAGATGGAAGAGGTCAGTGTGGCATCCACCACCACAATCACACCAGTTTGTATTGCAAACCCACTCAACAAAGGAGTCTGTCCCATGGTTCCTAATGTCTGCTGAAGCCTCTGCAGCTTCCCCATCCCTTTTGCCCCCCCTGGGCCAGTCACCATACTCCCCTTAGCAGCTACAATCAGCTGCTTCCATCAGCTGTGAAGACACAAACTGTACAAAACACATGGACCATGTACAAACTTCCCTGTGTGCAAAGAAGCACTTGAGATACTTCATATACTTCTGCATAAATCTAAAAATAATGACTTAATAAGAGGTTTATTAACAATGTATTTGTGCCCAAGCTGAACTTTACCATGAAAGTTTTGCTGATGTCTGCTAATTTGTATGCATCCCCATCTGCCTTCATTTAATTCCTGCTTTAAATAAATACAATCATCTAATTAGAGAGAAGAAATAATTCTGGGTGACCACTGTGCACTGAAAATAATAAGTAATTTCTGATTTAATGAAAGAATTCCAAAAATATCACTGACTGAAATAAACAAAATTAAACCATTTTTGGAAATAATGAAGGATTTTTTCAGATGTAAGTTCTGTACTGAAGGAATGATGAGAAAGATGACCTTATCTGATAATTCATTTGCAGTGAGTAATTTCACTGCCTCTACTAACTGAACATTTCTATGCAGTCAACAAATTTCATTAGACAGAAAAAAAAATGTGGCGATGGAAATACATGTTTACTCAAATATCAGCTAAAGAAAAATGCTACAATCCTAATATATCCTTGAAATAAGGAATGGAATATTCTAAGAGGTCACATGTGAGTACATGTCAGAAAGGGGGAGCACAGCTGTGATTGATGGGGACTTCAAAATACAGGAGGCTCAGCCAAAAATCAACATTTTGTTTCTGATGCCAGGCAAGAGACTAGTAAACACTGACACTAGCACACTAAAAATTGTATGAAGAGAAACTGAGCTTTTCTTGAGATAGAGAGGGCTATACCTTTAAAACACCCAGGCACCCAGTTCCCACTGAACGCCCCTGAGGTCACCAAGAGAAGTAATCAGCAGTAGGATCAAGTCCCTAGAGCCAAATTTTAATCTGATTACAAATGAATTTTGAGAGACTGGGTAATAAACTCCCTAGAGCCAAATTTTAATCCGATTACAATTGAATTTTGAGAGACTGGGTACCTAATTCCCTTTAAAAAAAATGGCCTTAAAACTTTAATCCTGTTCTCAACTACAACATTTTAAACTGACTTCAGAGTAGCTATTTTGGATTTAAATTAGTGCAAGTGAGATTAACATCGGAGCCAGAAGCAGTTCACACTCCGTGCGGGTCTGAACAGCAGAAAGATTGGGGCTGAGGCACAAATGTAGCTATGAGGGAATGAAAGTGGCTGTGACTTTTCATGGATTTTTATCCTACATATCTTAATTTACAAGGTATTTTGAATGTATGCTCCATCACACTTGTTCATGAACATAAATAAAACATAAGTAACAAACCAGAACATATAATTTAATTTTCCACTCTGCTTTTTTTTTTTTTTTTTAACAGCTTTAATTACTTGATATCACGATCTAATCTATGCTTCTTTCAGTTGTCTATAGAAATTACTGACTGGCACTCTAAAAGGAGAGGAACTCTGCAGAAAGAATTAAGGAAAGTTGAACGTGACAGTTTGTGTAGAAGCCAGAGGACAAGGAAATTTTAGGCATGTGAAGAATTCTACATTATATTGAGGGCTCAGATGGGAATTAATCAAGTTACTGAAGGCCTGTAAGATGCTATTGAATCTATCTTCCCAGTTCACGGAGGGATCAATTATTTCTTTGTGCTCTGTGCTAAGTGTTCCTCTCTTCCGTTCTTCGAAATCTCCTCCACAGCAAGTATTCCAGAGGTGCTTCTTTTCCACAGTACATTTCCACTTGCCTATGGCATCTATCAAGAAAACTCCTTGGAGATTTTCTAACTGCACAATAGGGTTCACATAAATATTTAGTTAGCAGTATACTTGACACCATATATGCTAGCTGAATCACGTTTCCACAGAACTAGAAAATTACAATAAAATTTCCTGTTTTCCATTTAGGTTCATCTGAAATAAGTGCCTTAATCCAGAGCTGGGAAACTGCATAGTTTAATGAGATCGTCTTTACTAGATTATTTGCCTTGAAAATGCTCTTTTAAGTTGATTCAGTCATGTTGCAAGTAAGGTTCTTGATCTCCTAAATATTGAGATCTGCAGTTTGTCATCTATTCCAGCTACCCGAATTAGGGCTCTAAACTTCTCAGTGCTCAAGTGAAAGTTCTGGGAACCTCCTGAGTTGAAGCAGTCAGTCTGAAATCTGAGGCATCCACTGTATGGGAGATCTGGTTCCCCCAGCATTGCATAGGTATAGTGGTACCACCAAACATGCGTCCAGTGCCACTGGCATCACCTTGGGCATCCTGCCAGCCTCCAGGATGGCCACAGAAGGTGCACATCTCCAGGAGCTCTTCTGTGGCATGTCTGTCCACTCAGGGAAGGGATTTCAAATATCCCAGGATGTTTCAAAGAAATCTCTAGCAAGGTTTAGCTGAATGTAGTGAATCTTGTCAGGTATTTTTTTCCATGCGCTATGTTGGCTACTTTCTTTCTAGAACTGTGGCTATCCCTTTCATTTGAAGCTGGCCACAAATTTTAAATGGCAATTTTCTTAAAATTAAAATAACCCAGTACCTTCCTGTGTTGATTGACAGCATTTTTCTCCAGAACCTTTGCTTGGTACACAGCAGAGAGTGCAGAGGTGAGACTTCACATGCAAATATGGTTGTGCTGCTTGTGAGGCACCAGCTCCCAAGCTCAGCAGGAGAATTGAGTCCCTCTGCCTGTGGAACTGTCCCTAACTCATCAATTCCAGTGGGGTTTGGATCAGGCACTAATTTTACTTTTTCTCCTTAATCTTCATACCCATTACCAAATAGGGTGACTCGATTGCTATGCACCTACTTAATTCATGGTTGCTACATTTAATACAAGGCTCCCTGGTTTGCTTTTGTTGTGATCTGTTCTTATGGAAGCCACACATGTTCTGGAAAGAATCAAATACTAAATGAATATTTTTCTGAGGCAGAAAAAACAATCTGAAAAGACTTAAATGAACTGGGAAAAAGCCACTAACAAAAAAGTATTGATTGCATCAGCCTTTCTCTCTTGACTCACCAATATCTCCCTCTGGCTTTTATGTTTGTAGAAATCCAAGGCTGACAGAGCTGCTCCAATGTGTACCAAAGGCAGCGCATTGATGAATTGAGCCTTTGATTTATCAGTTACTCTTTCTGAATCCCACTGTTTGAGATTTCTCATCTTCTATATGTTCCATTAAATGGGAAATTTGCTATGACAATGACATTCTAGGAGTAGACTTTGGTTTCTCCCATTAATTGGTTAGGCTAGTATATTGGCAATTTTCCCAGAGGCACTGATAAACTAGGGTATATATATATATATATAGCACATATCATAAAATTTGCAGGGTATAGATAAAAAGATCGTTACGATTCTTCCCTGTTACTTTTCTCATGTTTTGCATTTTATTTCTCAATATTGTGTTCTTCCTTGTTTCCTACAAAAATATTTTTTCTAGTAGCTGTATAAGGGTAATTTAGGAAGCTATTGGAATAATTTGGGAACACTTAGCTGAAAAAGGAAAGTGTTGTCTCAGAACAACAATAGAAACAGACAAAATGTCATTTGCTCACACGTTTTGTATTATACAAAATTGCACACATCATATTCTTACAACTGAAGAAAAACCAGTTTGAAAAATGAGTCTATGATGGATAACAGAGCTTTTCAACTCTGCCTCTGACTTCGTGTACTTAGCAACCCTACTGTATGATTTCAAAGCAGCTGGAACTCTTCTGAAGCTCTTGAGCAAGGAAACAAAGTCATTCTGCTCTCATTCTGCCATGCAATTATACCCCTATAAGCACACTTGCTAATAATAAAATGGAACAGAACAGATAAGCTAAGCACCAATGAATTATAATGGATATTTAGGTTTTAAAAACTGGTAAGGGGAAAATGCTGCAATTTCAGTGATAAAGTACTTCAGATTCAATCTTTTTCTTTTCAGTGACCTTCAGCTTCATCTTTGCTGCACCTCCAATGGTAATGAGCATGTCAAAAAAAAAAAAAAGAAAATAATTCCTATTTCCCCAGGGACTTAGTCTGCCCATTAATTGAGTTGCATTTCTTTAAGCTCGTACTTTACTTCTGGGAAAGAGATCTCTAACTCAACATAGCAGTTACCCTGTTCAGCTTGGAAGTCAATGGTTCATGAAGACTGTGCCTGTCTAGCCAATCAGCTTTTGGGATTCTCATTCTGGGACACGTCTGACTCTACAGATGGCACGGAGCTAATGTGTGCTACAGATTCACACCTGGTAGCAATTGCTTCTGAAACCACTGCCTCTTAGCTCCATATACCATAAATAAAATGACCTCTTTTGCCCAAGAAAAAAACTTCCTGCTTGGTTTCTTGCTGGAAGCTGAAATCTTCCCTTTACCTAAAAAGAAAAGGCACACCTTGTGTTCATTCCATGTGAGTGAAGAGCCTTCTCAAGTGTACATAATTCACCCAGCATCTCTTCAGGCATCAGTCTCTAACCCTACTGAGAAAGAAATGTTACCAAGCCATCTGTAAGAACAGCAGAATAACATGAACCCGAATAAATGACTGCCTTAACTACTCCAAAACCCACTATCAGCGTACCTGATAATCATTCAGAAAAGAAGCAGCCTGTGATTCCAGCTTGCTTAACTGACACCATCTGCCTCTTTAGTCTCTTTCTCCCACTGACACCAACAGGTTTTCACCTTCTGGTTCATGAACACCTTGCCAGAATAATTTCCAACCCTGGCTGGAACCAAGCTGCCTTTTTTCTCACTCTTGTGTGCCTCAGGCAAAGCTTTCCCAGGAGGAGTGCTGGAAGACAGGAGGCCCTCCGCTGTCCCAAAGTGGCTGTAAACATCTCTGGCACTGTTGTGTCATGCGCCCTTGTATCTGGAGAGCAGAGAGGAAGAGTGGGTGAAGTGGGAACGTGGATCTGCCCACTGCACATAAGCACCTACCTGAAGCCTTAGCACCAGTGAGGTACCTCCCCTCACACATGGGAGAAGTGGGAAACCTGGCTTTTAATAAAAGAAGGCTTTCAAAAAGCTGGGAGAAGGAACAGGCTTGAAACTTAAATGTTGCACTGGTTATTTTTGGTGTTCCTATCGTGAAAGACCACATTCCACGTACAAGATGTAAAACATTATTTTTCTTGAAATTTGGGCACATCTGTGACCATCATATTTCACTGATAAGAACCCAGCAAAAGGAAAACTGTCTCACACAGTGCTGACTCGGTGTACCTTCTCCCTCTATGTACCAGTTATTTGAACCTGTCCTCTGTTGTCTCATGAGCTGTTGATGATTACATCTGATATATTATCTTTTAAACCCAGCATGAAGCTAATTACTGCCACCTATATCTCCAGGCACCTTGACTGCGGCTCAAATTATTCTTAGCTTTATATCAAGAAACCCCACTGACCCCTAATTGTATGAATTCCTCATTTATAGATTTTTTTCTGTGCTGTACCTGTACTTCAGGCACATCTTTACACAAGGAAATGCAGTCAAGGCCAGCTTTTTGCTGTAAACAGAAACCTCCACTTCTTGCTTTCCCTAGATGTTTTCTAACAAAATTTGTGTTGGAATTTTGTTCTCAGAGCATTTCTGTAAGGAATAATTTCAATGACCTCAGCAAATTACCTGTGAACGAATCTCACATCAGCAAGGAAAGGGCATTTTCTGCCTCTTTTTGGAGGCTCAGTTTTTGCTGTTATGGAGAAGGCTTTAACCTCCTCTTTTCAAGTACCATAACTTATTATTTGTTCAGCATTCTTTCATGAAACTTCAGGAGTGCAAAATATGCCTTTCTTCACACAGTGATGATAAGCTGTCAATAATGAAGGGCAATTATTCTGTACTACAGTCCCATGGAGGATGGTGCACCCACACCATGGCAGCTTAGGGATTAGGGGAGCACCAGAGTTCACTGCTTGAATTTGCCAAAAATTTGGCAGGGACAGTTCACTGGGGCTTCCTTAAAGGAGTGGAAAAAAAAAAAACAAAAACCTCTTTAAACCAGAAAACCCTCTCTTCTTTGCCCTTGTTTTTCTGATTAGATTAGGACTAGTCCTTAATGCTATGAACCTCAGGTGAAGACAAGGAAAGTGCAAGTATGCATGAACTGAGACCAAATGGAATAGAAGATGTTTCGACTAGATTGGCTTACAATGTATAAGTTAGGATGATGTTTTCAAATTTGTGGATTCCAGTGTACTTCACCCTACCCCATTTATGATCCTGTCTAATTTTATTTGCATTAACTACTGTTTTTTAAGTTCTGTTGAAAAATAGGAGAGGTATCACAAGATGGATGAAAGGTAAACATTTTATCTTTTTTGAAAAGCATAGAGACTGGATGATCTCAAGGATTACAGACCTGACAATTCAGTTGTTAGAAGAAAACAGTCAGCTACCAGTCAGCAGGATAACCTGCATGCCCCAGTAAGAAAAAATAAGAAGTGTAAGAAATATCATAGATTTGTCAAGGACAAATTGTGGCAAACATTCAGTTTCCTGCTACAACAGATTTGGGACTTCACAAATAGCAGAAAGGCATTGGTGTCCTGCATTTCATCTTATAAATGCTTTTCCAGTACATCACAGGTTCTCACAAGCAAACTAGAAAAGCATTGTGTAGGAAGAAGTTAAAAAAAGGAGTTCAGAAACCTTCTATTTGGTTAAAATGTAAGGACAAACAGAGGAGGCTATATAGTCTTCCTTGTCACCTTTCCTATGTGGTGCTTTTGCTTATATTCTGACCACAATACAGCACAGTCATTCAGTGTAGGGAGACACCAAGCAAGGGACTGGAGAGAAGATCTCTATCACAGAATGACCTTGGGCAGATTGATATCTAAGAAGCTATGAGTTACTAAAAGGAAACTAAAAAGAGCAAGCCACAGCTCTTGAGGAGGAACTAGGTGCAAAACCGTTTGGGAATAACTGATTAGGTTGGAGTACTGCAGAAATGTACATGAACATTGTTGTGAATTTTGTGTATAGAAGCAAACATCATTCTAGGTTGCCAAAATAGAATAAGAGGTCTCTAAGACATTTGAAGATTCCTACTCTACACCGCACTGAAGGCACAACCTGAATACTGAGTTTAGTCTGTGCATGTTTAAATGAGATGTAAATAGATAGCAGGAAAAGCTTTTCAGGAGTAGGAATGGTGACAAGGAAGAACAGCTTTCCCAACAAGAAAAGTTTTAACAACAAATAAATTTTATGTGGGCTTCTTGTTCCTCCTTTTCTTTATTTGATCTTTCCTTCCCTTCCTTCCCTTTGTCCTTGCAGTAGATAGCAGTTTGAGGTGTGTTCCAGCTCAGTGACACTATACAAGCCCAGAGGTGTTGAAGATAACTATTACTTTAAAGAGTGGGAGGAAGTGAATGAGATTTGAGTGCATGATGGATACGTCTGACAGGTATTGTCACCCTGAGGGGACTAGCAAAAGACATTTAATTTTCACTTATCAACAACAGCCTTACTCTACAGGGAAATACACAAACCCATCTCAAAACCCACCACTTAATTGCTTTGAGCTACCCATCCAGTTCTGCTTTACGCCTCCAGAGTCTCTGAGGGTGCCCGTTCCTCACACATGCTTTGAGGCTCCTGATATTACTTACAGCAGTGAAATACAATGCTGGGGTGTCTCAGGGTGACTCTCTTCTGATGTCCCCATGAAGATTTGGCTCCTGGGATTTTCTCTCTGAAAACAGCTGAAAGAAACTACCCCAATATCTGGCATCAGTCTAAGATATGGGTATCAACACCGACAGGCAAATATCCCAAATATACTGCCCCTAGGAAATGCATGTGGAAGGAATCTGAACAATTTTCTTCTAACAAATCCCTTCTAGATAAAATGTGCACCTCATTGAAAGACTGTGTGGACTTTCCACTCCCTTCTTTTCATTTATTTTCCTCCTTCCTACTTCCCTTCCTCCCAGCTGCCAGTGACCTCCACTGATATTGGCTGTGGACGAGTGACACCCATACAGACACATAAATACTCAACCCTTGGGAAGTGTTCATCTGGAGGAACTTGGCCCTGCAACCCCTCTGCGAATCACATGTCCCCACATTCCTCCTTCCACCTGGTGGGAGCTCAGGACCAGAGGTTGTGCACCACCCTTCTATACATCTTTCTACACAATACAAACATGGGTAGGTTTGGCCTATCTGAAAATGCTTTCTTTTTTCAAATATTCTGCTTCAGAGGTAGTGATTTCCAGCTCTTTTGAGACAGTTGCCAATCCCACAGGAGAGGAGGTGACAACTGGCAAGTAAGACAGAGCCACCTCACTTCATATGCTTCCACCATTCCTCAGTGTGGCTCACTTCCAGAGGACTCTGGGAAGCCATAGTATCACCCTGACAATAGCTGATATGACTTCTGAACCATAGGATGCTGTTTTTATTCCTTTTGACAAAATATTTTGTATTCTCATCCTCCTGAATCTCAGCACAGGAAAGCTGGCATGGAGTTGTGAAGGATTGTCAGGAACATATTTGTTTCTTACTCTGCAGAGGAGACTCAAACCACCTAGCCAAAATGCATTTTACACCACATTGCAAAAGAACATCAATGCAAAATTCATCAAAGCATGTTTAAATCTGTCTTTGTTTTTCATCTCCACTACTTCCTAGGAACAAAACCATGGTTTTAATGCCTTTGGTGGAGATGGTTATGAGGTGAATAAACCCCAGAAATGCTCTGGAAACAAATTTTCCTTCCTGAAGTGAGGGGTGCAAGAACCCTCTAAAGTAAATGGCCAGGCCACAAGTTAAATTTGCTGATCTACTACTATAGGTCAAAGTGAAACTAATTGGGTGACACTGTGCAGGATGAATCATTCATGTTTATTGTTCTAGTGCCTTAAGACCAACTGCAGATGAATCGTTGTTGTACAAGATTAGCTGACAGTTTCTGACCCATGGAAATTACCGTTCAGTAACCAGGAAGGTGAGAAAAGCAACTAGCGCATGCAAGCAGAAACACTTGTGTATCACAGTGATCTCAGAGCATTTAATTTTATTTCTGTCTCTTTGTGTGTAAGTTAGATAAGCGTGGATAAGATAAATGGAAAAATGAACGCAGGATAGATGACAAAGAGTAGATGTTTTAAAAATACACATTTTTAAAACCTGAATTTCTCTTTGACCCAGAAATTACATTTTTTGTCAGGTCTAGAATGCAAGCCACATGTTTGCACACACATTCTGCAACCACAGTCCCATCCACCTAGGGAACTGTGGAATTTGTTTTATGAGACATGCAGGTTGTCTGTCAGCCATGGAAGTTTAGAAGTTGTTCTGCTTCTTTGTGTCTTTCATCCAGCCACAGGAATACAGCTCCTAGTTTGATCTTTGTTACTGGCAAGTATTCATCAGTCAGTCCCATCTGTTAGGCTTAGCCTGTGTGACACATGCAGCAGATTGAGTCCCGAGGGCAGACTGACAAGGGGCTGGTGCACACTTGCATTTCTTACCAGTCACTGCAATGTATATACCAGCAATTTCTGCAGATGGAAAATAGGAAAGTACTCAAATGTCAGGGAGGGGTTTGATGTCAGTCTTCTAAAAGTCTATGCCTCACAGATAAGACGGCAGCCCAATTCGGAAATTTTAATTCTTCTACTCCTAGATCTGCCTCCAAAACAGGTCTTCAGCCATCATGCCCCGGAGTTGCTAGGGTATTTCCAAATTCTCTTCCGTGACATCCAGGGATGTTCAGTGAGTTTCTTACCTTCTACATTGTGGATGCAGAAATATGATGGCAAACCACACTTGCATTCAGCAGTTTTGAGTTTCATTGCTTCCCTCTATTTGAACAATTCAGTTTCTAAAAATCCTTCCTTCCACATCAACTATCAGTATCACCTACAAAGCACACTGTTGTTTTTTTTTGTACAGATTTATTTCTGAACCTTGAATTGAACATAGTGCTTGGTCCTCCTTTGTAGTACTGCATAAGTAATTCTGTATTGAAATGCTGCAAATGAACTGAAGGAGTCACCCCAGGAGGTCAAAGCACTGCTACTGAGACCTAAGAAATGTGACATCTAAGTGCTGCAGTTATATAAAAGTAGTAACAGTGAGACTGAAAACGCAACTGATAATAGACCAAACAAGCAGAAAGCTGATGCCTGTCATCTGTACAGGTCTGCACAAAATACACCAAGTATTGTGTGGAGAAAATTGTATGTACAAGTGGACCAATATCCAAATACAATATCAAATGATATCACTCTAGCTGAATAAAGGTATAACTAGTGATCATAACATCTATGTGTGCTAAATGTATCGATAATTAGTGAATAAAAACAATGTAAATTATGTGTATGAGAACCAAAGAAAACACAGGATGCAATACAGAGAAGAAAGATTAAGTGTATACATTAAGGAAAACCTCAGTTTGAACACAAGTTACTGGACAATTAGACCCTAACCTGTGCTGCCTGGTCACCAGCACAAAGTACGTGTATAGCTTCTTCCCTCTGGTACGAAAATCTTCCTGAGGAACCTGGTGCAGCTAACTGTGCAATTTATGGAGGCCTAGCTGAAACTGGGGATATCGTCTGCAATAGCTGATGGGGGCAAGAATGGAAGAGCCAGCACAGTGCTGTGTGAGGTTACCCTACACTCTTCCCATGTCCCTGATCCTCACACTATGGAAAAGGCTGCCCAGAGCCCAAAGGCTCTCAGAACCACCAGCCAAAACCTTTCTAGAAACCCCAAAATTTATCTCCATTCTTGTTACAGTGAGCATAAACAATTCCAAAGATCCATCTGCTGCCTTCCCTGTCCTGACAAGTGGACTCTGACATTCTTTTATTAAACCAGCTGCAAATCAATTTCCTCATTGGATCAGCACAGCACTGAAGCAAACATATATGCAGTTTCTTGTAGAGCTGAGCTAAATGACACCCTAATACGTTATGGCAGTTTTTCCTTCCAATATTCAGTGTAATGTAGTTTCATTTAAAGGAGTAGGCTACCTTGAAGATAATGGTCTAGTTAAAGTAATGCATAAAATTGTATGGGGAAAAACCATGCAAATGAACAAACAAACAAAAAAACCACACAGATTTTCTAGTTCTGAACAGCTATTACTCTCCATGACAGACTAGGAAGGCAATATCCCTGAGTTCCACATAGAAATTCGTACAGCTCATTGTATTAATCATTTTTTTTTTCTTTCTTTTCATTTTTTTTCCTGCAGGTCTTAGTCTTTGAACACCTTTTCATTTGTCACACAGGGAAACATATAGCTTTCACTTATAATTGCTTTGTATTTCCATATTCATGTATTGATCCAATTGCCACACCACTTACAAGCTGTTGTTTATTAGAGCATTGAGACCCAGGTGTTTCTGCCCACTTTGTACCAGAGAAATAACCAAAGAAGAACAAGCTATCATTCATAGGAGCACCAGGAAGAAGGATCCATGTTGCTTTGTTATCTCCTCTCTTTGTGGATCACTAGGCTTAGTAGGCTTTCAAGGCCACGGATCTTTTATTTAGTTTAGTTTAGTTTTTGCTTTTTTTTTTTTTTTTTTGCTAGTGGGAAAGCTCTTCTTTGCTAAGAGAAATAGGTGACAGTTATGGTTCAGAATGAATTCTGCAGAATTTGATGAGCTGTGCTGTGTTCATGGGCTCCCTGAAGTCTAAAACAGGGATTGTCTTGAGAATACCATGAGAGTCTGTACTGCTCCACCAAAAATGCCAATCGAGTAGTGAGAAGGAAGAAAATGAAATGAGTTTCCTATCCATTGGTCTTTAGTTGTTACAACCCAAATGTCACATATTGTTCATTCTGGACTGTACTGAAAGGAGGGAAAGCCAGCTCTAATGATTGATATGTATTTTCTAAGGTTCCACGAGGTATTTTGCTTCAGTTGGTCAGTACTTTTGCAAAATAACCTGTCTAATAGAGTCATTCTGGTGTCCTTTCCAACAGTTTTGAAGTACAGCATGTGTTGATTATCTCAGCTGAATGAATCTGAGTTCATTTATAAGTTGCTTTGTTCTGACTTTTTTAACTTCTTTGTTCCTGCCTTATTCTGTCTAAAGCACACAACATTGTTTGTAGAAGGAAAAACATGAACAGTGTGATTCAATACAATAAAGAACAGCTTGTTAAAAATATGTTTTCAGTATATGTGGAATCGAAGCTTTTTTTCCTGTCTTTGTAAAGAAAGTTTTAGTTTTAGCTAGGGTCTAATTGTCCAGTAACTTATGTTCAACTAAGCTTTGTGTTTAACTTCCATTAGAAAACTTTTTTTTCTGCTTATAATAACCTGAAAATTCTTCCTTTTCAGTTGAAATGATCTGTGTATTCCTATAAGTCAAAGGCAATATTTTACCAAAGTTCAAATCAATCTTATACACATATTTTTTAGCTTCATGTATGTTACAATACTTATCAGAAATAAATATGTTTGCAATGATTAGTTATGGCAGGAAAAATCTCTTTACTCTTTTTCTCCTTCTTTCTTTTTCTCCAGCTCATTGGAGGCAATAAGAGCTTTGCTGTCTTTCCACTGAAATTGATGAAAACCCATTCTTTCAGCTGAAAAACTGCTAGTGTCTCATTCTTAAGAACAAGGACAGTTTGCATCTGTGGACTGCCATTAAAGTTGACTTTAACTCATGAAGAGTTGAAATGACTGACTATCTATCTGCTTTGTGCACACACAGTTGTATGAATTCTCCTAATGTCAGTCTACATTTCTGTGTCTACTCATTGGCACGAATACATCTGATGAATGTTAACTGTGTGGTAGTGTTTCATTCTGGAGATCTATCACTGCACAAGCTTCCTTAAAAGAGTATAACCATCTCACTATTGAGTCTGATGTGTTTGGGCCTGCTTCTAAAATTTCACATGCCCAGGCAAACAGCAAAAGCAAGAATGCTTTGAATAAAAAATTCAAAGCCCACATGCTTTGAATAACAAATAAATAATGGCATGCAGGTAGGGATGCAGTTTTAATGAGTAGCAGGGTGAAGGGCGAGGTATGTGCCCCAAGCCACAGGGCCAGTGCATGGGGAGCAAGAGAGATATGAGCGGAGGCAGATGGACAGAGCAGTGGCCAAGAGCTCAGAGGCAGGGGTGCCTTTGCTGCAGGATGGGAATCACTGATCTTCTCTGGGAGAAAAGGTGAGTTAAATTGTCAGGTCTTGAGAGGAAGGCTAGAGGTTTGGGATACAGAGCGTCAGGACAAGACAGCAAATGTAGGAAGTGGAAGAAGGGACACGTTAATACAGAAAAGAAAGGGGAATATGAGCTAAAAATATTATGAACCACTGTTACAGAGGAAGAGTTCCAAGGCCATCTCTTCTTTCTTTTTATAGCTAAAGGGAAAAGGGGACAGACTCTGGAAATAACAGGCCACGCACTGCTGATGAAGTAATCCATTTGCAACCACAGCTTGATGAAGCTGTGGCGGCAATGCTGTGGGAGCTCCTGCAGGCCAGGGGTCAGGAAGGGGCTATGCTTTTGTACAGCAGTCAAAGTGGTTCTCAGGGAACTTCTGTCTGGCCCATTAAGGAGGGGGCATTTTGGCAATTGTCACAGGAAAGCTTTCTGTCATGAGATTTTCATCTAAATTTTTGGACAGAAGAGGCTGAGGAGCGTTATAGTTAGGTTTCTGAATAACATATGATTTTTGGAATCTTATGTGTATGTTTATAGCATCCTCCAACCAAAGTATCGATGGTCTCTGGCAGAGCCATGAGGATGAAGGATGGCTTTTGCCACTTGTAGATACTTGAAGAAAGCAAACACAGTGGGATTCATCTTCCTCAGCACAGTATGAACTTTAGCTTCACAGTTTCTGACAAGAGAATCGATCAGTTTCTTAAAGAAACCCATGGGTAATTAGGAAGATGACATTATTCAGAACTCTTTTCTTTTAGTACCCTTTCCTGAACAGTTGGGTTTGGGTAATTATAGTCCCTCAGGGATAAGTATCAGTGACTGACAATCCCCAGCCAGGCACAGCCCCCATGCTCCCAGCTGCACAGAGAAGTGAAACTGCACACAGAGCAGGTTTTGTCTGAGTGCACAGCATCAGTACTTGCATATGTGTGCATGTGTGTCTGTGTGCTTTCAGGTTTATCAGTCTCAAATATTAGAGAGGTTGTATGCACAACATTTTCCTTGCATCAGCAGCAACACCACTCTTGGAGCCTATGGGTAATTAACGCACTGTGATGTTTTTAACTCCATTGCATGCTTGCACAGGTGGAGAAACAGCAATGCTTATCAGCCTGATAAGCTGTTCCAAAATCTCACCAACCCAAAGTACACAATCCATTCACCCATATGTACCATGAGTACAGAATATGGACAAAAAGACAGTAGTTTATTGACCTGTTTAAAAAATAATAATAAAAAAAAGGCAAAGCATTTACCTAAATTAATGGATGTTTGCAATTACATGAGACTCTTATATATGAAAAAAATTTGAATGTTTTTAGCAGTAACATTTCAGCACAGTATGTACAGCTAGAAATAAAGTACTAATGGGTGCTGCTGATCTCCAGTTTGCTGTAAAGAATTTCCATTTAGGGCAGTACCAGCTACATTTCCTGTTCTGGAATTTTCTGCATCCTTTTTTTTTTTTTTTTTTTTTTTTTTTTTTTTTTGAAAGAGTTGGGAATTTCCTTCAGTTACTTGGCACTCTTCTTTTTCTTATCATTTCAATCACAATTATAAATTTCCTGGATTCAGTGTATCTTTCTGACATAAGATAGTACATGTCAGGTTAGGAAAGGGGTTTGGCTGAGTTAACAGCTGCTCATTAGACTTGCTTTTCTCATTTTAAACTAACATATGAGTTTTCTCTTTTTTTCTTTTTTTTCACAATTTTATAATACCAAAAATAACACAAGGTAATTTCTTACCATGAAGAAGTTTTAGATGGGTAGATTACAATTAATTCTGAGCTGCCTCTGGACTCATTTTGAGGTTTTTTTTATTTTAGGCAAAACTACCTGATTAAACAGTCATCAAAGTGGGAACCAAGGAATCAGATTTATTAAACAAAGGCCAGAAATTTCTCTGAATTCCTCTGTGGAGAGGTGGAAATTTGCTAATGGATGTGCCTTACAGGCTCTCATTATGGCACCAGGATGCATCAGGCAGAAGTAGCTTTGATCAAATGAGCTTAAGCCCCAGGAAAAATCCAACTGTATGAGTAAGCTATATGAGGTCGAGCGAAAAAACTTTTTGCAAAGGCAGTATTATGTTGTGTAAGTGCACCCTGAAGATGCACCCATGACAGCATGAGATATAGGGAAGGAGACTTAACATTTAAAGAGAATGAGAAATTGGATCCAGAGACAGCCATTTAGGGTAAACATTCTTCTTACAGTAATTAAGGTGAAGGACTGCAGTCCATACATGGAGCCTATATGCAGATTGGCGTCTCTCTGATCTCTACTTTCACTTAGGCTGTCTTCCCATTCCTACACTCAGAACACAAATTCTTCCCATCCCAGACAATTTGGTCAGATCTGATGAGCCATCAGTACAGAGCTCACTGTCACATACTTTGTGCTGCCCAGACACATACACTAGTGCTCCCTTCTCCTGACCATATGACATAGGAATGATGCATCCTGTAGTGCCAATGGCCAATGGGAACCTGTCAATGGGCTCTGGGATTTGCAGGTTCTCAGAGGGCATCTTCCTACAATGCTATTTCCTCTACACCCTTTTATCTTTAATTTGTATGATGCATTATTGAAGCCTACAATTTCCCATACTTTCCCTCCTTACTGAGGATGTTCCCACTGTATTTAAGCTCTTGTAAACCCGACACAGAGATGCTTATTTGCATTTATTCCTCTTGAATTGTAATAGTATGAACAAGGGATGCTGGTTTGAGGCTGAGAGCAGAGCAGAAATGAATGCTCCAGCCAAAAATCATTAGTCCTCATGCTTATGTGGCAGTTATTGAACCTCATAGTTTCTCACTTTCCGAGACTATCAAAGACCAAGATCATATTATGATACAGGTTTGGTCAAAGAAATTTTTTATGCATACAGTGATTCTTCATGACAATGTGTACGGCAGTAGATACTGTGGTGCTCAGAGTAGATGACCAGAATGTTCACCCAACAAACTTCTCTGCAAGACCACATTTTAATCTGGCTTAGAAGAATGGCTGCCCTGCACAAAGAACAGATGCCTTTAGCACTCGCAGGCATGCAGCATAATGGGTGGGAGAAATAACTCTTCAGCCAAAGCAGGCAATCTTGTTTTGCTCCTCAGAAGATGGACCAGGAATGTATTCCATAAGACTGACTCTTCCTCAGGCTATTGAATCATAATGTCTGCATACTCTAGTGAATGGTGGATTAACAACATATAAGATCAATAAACAGCAATTTCAACTGTCATGAAGAACTGGATAGTACAGAAAGGATTTCTGAAGGACAAACATCTACATACTTGTCCCAGTTTTGACTGAGATAGAGTTTATTTTCTACACAGTGGCTGGTATGTTTCCATGTTTGGATTTAGGACAAAAATGATGTTGATAACACACCAATATTTTAGTTGTTGCTGAGCAGTTCTTAAGCTTTTCAGCTTCTCATGCTGCCCTGCTAGCGAGGAGTGAGCTGGGAGGGGACAGAGCCAGGACAGCGGACCAAACTGGCCAAAGGAATGAATCATTATGTATCACTTGACTCCCCTATATATTTATTATTGCTGTTGTTGTCGTTGTTGTTGTCATTGTTGTTATTATTTTCCCTTCCTTTTCTGTCTTTATCTCAGCTTACGAGTTCAATTTTTTTTCCAGTTCTCTACCCCATCCCACCGGGAAGCAGTGAGATGTGTGCTGCTGAGCTGCCTACCAGGTTAAACTACAACAATATTGAAAAAAGTATTGGATAAGAAAAATAAGGTTTTTAATGTTGCTGACTGGAGCCTAACTGTTGCTGCTATCTTTGCAGCTCATGATGATAACTGTGAAATTAATTAAAATACAGTATTTTCTTGGTCTGGATTAAAGCTACAATATCTCTGTCAACTGTTCTCATCAGCTATTTGAGAAGCAAGGAGCTTCTTGTTAATCAGACCCTAAAGGAGTGAGTTTCTAAGAACCACATATGCAATTATCTCAAGCATGCTACGCTGCAGATTCTAGCCCCTAGCCAACTCATCTGTGTATTGAAACACCATTTTTTGTCCCTTCCTCTAAGACCAAGCCTGACCAGGCAGAAGCAGAAGAGAAGGGGTGCTTAAAGCCATCTTTTGCAGCCATCCATATGTCGTGGGCGTTAGTGGAGGAGAAGAAGAACATGCATTAATGGGGATGGCCTGCAAGCCGCAGCGAATTTTCTTTTGCAGATGGTGGGCTGTGGCTTAGCACTGGCCATGGTTAGCAGCACTCTAGGGAGCAGCAAACTGGCTGGTGGAAGTCCCTGGGGGGAGGATGTCTTTGTGGGGTATGATGCTCCTCCAGGACAGCAGTGCTTCTGTAAGCCATGGGGGATGCCCCTGATAGGGCAATGGCCAGCCATGCACTGGAGATAACTTTCAGTAGCTGTGAACTTTACACAGGAGCATCTGTGTCTGCTTAAGCCTCAGCAGTTCTTGCTGATGGCTTCCCCATCACCAGCCCTATTTTCACAGCCTTAAATCCTTTCTCCATCTTTTTTCACTGCCAGCTGCAAAATAAATCACTGGAGCCAAGCTCCGCTTCTTTGGAATGATGTCTTATGATGACTATGGGAGCAGCAGGTCCTCCAGTGTACCTCAGGCCCCTTAAATACTGTCCTTCTCCAAAAATAAATATTTTCCCACAGAGCATTACTCTCCTTATTCATTCATATCCATTTGTTATTTATGGAGGAGGGAACAAAAGAGTGCACCTGAAAGTCTATGGAGTTTGCCTTACATCATTTCAAGAAATCACCACTAAAATTCTTTAGGAAGCACTTAGGTCTTCTCTTTTCAGTATTTTAACCCCGCATGAGGACCTTTACTACAATCTTATTAGGAAAAAAGTGGATTAATCTCAGCAATAACCATCTTTCTCTGCCTCATTCCTCCCATCTCTTCGAATTTCTACACCATAAAGGAGTCTTCCTTGCTATGCTTTACATTCCACATACCAGTTCCTCTCCACCTTTCAGACATAAGGTAAGACTCTGAATGACGAGTTTTAAACTTAAAATACTCTCTTGAGCACAAAGTTGTCATTCTGGTTTTTCTATATGAAATTGTAATTAAATGTAATTGTGCATAAATAGTTCCTGTGTTGCTCTCAGGCGAATCTTCAGCACTTTACTTTTTCTCAAGTTCCATGTCTACACTAACACCTAAATTGATAAAAAGCTTGATTTGATTTAAATAAGATAGACTTCAGTTTGGATCAATATTATTAACACTATAAACTGCTTTATCTCTACAGGAATTAAAGAAGGTTTCATTTATCTTAACATCAGCCCAGCCTACTGAAGTATATTCTACCTATTTATATTTAAATCTTGCTTCTTCTCTGTTCTGGGTCTTATTATAACTATTGTGATCTAGGCTAGAGAAAAGCATAAAATCCCGTGACCTTTTGCATTACTGTAATTCATCTTTACTACTTCTCTATGCAGACTCCCACAGATTCCAGTGTTTACTGTAACAGTGCCTTATTAGATGTTGTGCACACAAGACACTGTGCACATTGGCAGAGATATATCTGACCATTAACTTAGTTAGATTTTTTAAAAAGAGAGAAAACAGTGCATAATGTTTAAGTAAAACTGTGCTGCAGTGGAGCAGTTCCAGCAAGACATGGCTGTCTCCTGGCTATGTATCAGTATGCAGAATGTGCTTGTATACATCACCAGTTCCAGCTGCTGAAGTGCGTAGTGATAAAAGATTTATTTTGAGAGAGTACATTACCTTGAATAGCATCACTATCCTGGGTACCAGTGACAAATGAATAATGGAAGTACTTCTTCTGCCAATAGCTTGTATACTTGTCTATTGCAGCTCATGCCAACAAGTTTCTGAACTAGCATTTGCGTATCTAGGGCATGAATTTACATAGAGTGTGAATAGATATTATTTACTCTGGGTTGTTTTGCAGACACAATGCATTTTTGTACTTTTGTATCTTAGACTGTATTTCTCAGAAACTGACAAGTAAGCAAGTAGTCTTTCCTTTGATTTTTAAATTGATGAATGCAAAGTGACAAAGCCTGTCAGTTGTATAGCTCTGCAGTAAGATTTCTTTTCAGTTTAGAACTAAAAATCCTTGCAGAAGTAAGTGGTCTGCTCCTTTTGTATGCAAACTGGCTACAGAAGAAAGCTGTTTTTCTTCGGGAGGTACATTTACATTTTTGTGCAGGTAAAACTTCATATTGAACTTTTATCACCCAGACTATGCACTGAATGAAGATTAAAACATAAACAGCTGTTCAATTAAAGACAAGACACAGGCATTCTGAGGTGTTGTAGGAGTCCAACCCCCTGCCATTTCTGCCCAGTGTGTGTGCTGTATCTGTGCCCTCTGCTGCTAAGCTTGTCTGAGGCTGGTTGATGGGGGATGGGACCACATGCCTCCCCCAGAACAGGATAATAATGCAGGGGCAGAAGGGAATAGACTAAGACTGACAAGACCCTGGCCTCCTTCCCATCCCTTTATGAAGAGATTTCTGCCTTGGAGGAGAGAAGGGACAAGTCATCCCTACTTGCAGGGATGGACCTTGGCCAGGCCAAAGAACAGATCTGGGATGCTACAGTGTGCCCATGCCCCATCCTGTGTCTGCACTCCAGTCCTTGATAATTCAGACAGACAGAGAAGGGATTTTTAGAAATGAATCTGACATATCTCAGTCCCTTGGCTATGGCCACTGCCAAGTCACATTGGCTTCTGCTGTTTTCTTCCCAGTCTGGACCTTACCTCAAGGTTATTTCAAGGTTAGAAGGGACCACACTCCTCACTTCTCCTAGCCTGAATATTTGATCTCTGGTTATTTTGTTTGTGAAATGATTTTCTCACTGGTTATAGCTGTCATCTTGGCAGGATGCTACATTTATTTTCACTGAAAATTACTTGAAAAAATAACATCATGGAGTTTGGGATATGCATTTTTTGCTAGCTGTCTGTTTGTGTTGTACATTTCTTGATGACTTCATCCCTGACTTCCAGATCCGCATTATTGCCTTTCTACTTCCTTCAACTGGACTTCTAGTCCTGGGGGGAGCCTCCAGAGCTTCTAGTCCATTTCAGCTACCCGCTGGCCCTTCACCAGACATCTGCCCTCAGTCTCCATCACTTTAACTTCAACAAAATCTCTAAACTAAACAGACTCAGCTCCACAGGAGACTGTGGGTCAGCTCTCAGGAGTGGAGCAAGCAGGTAGCTATCAGTGAGCAGAAAGCTTACCCCTCATCATCAGGAAATGAGGAGAAGCTAAATGGAAATTCATGTTAAACTCAAATCTTCACAAAGGCTGTCTCTAGCAAACAAGTTTTGACTCCTTTCAAAAGCTTTTATTACACATCTTCATTATTGGAGATGTTGCTATGTCAGGGAATCATGAGAATTCTTCTCTACTTGCTCAGCACTGCAGAGCTTTCCAGAATTCTGTGCAGCAATATTCTCTCACTTGCCACCCTGGGATTTTTTACACAGAAAACAACGCACTATTTAAAATAAAAACATTCAAGAAAAAAGAAATCAGAGCATCAGTGGAAATGACTGTATTGCACATTGATAGGACAGAAGATTTGTGCAAGTCTCTTGCTCCAATTAGACTTTCAGTTACAACAAGCACTGTTAGCTAAAAAGATATACATTAACAGCTTAGCAAATGCTGAATAGCAGTAGACACCTTATAATTAGCCTATCTGATTCCAATGCACATAAGTTGGTCATTGAGCCTGCTTTAGCAGGGGGGTTGGACTCAATGATCTCTGGAGGTCCCTTCCAACCCCTACAATTCTGTGATTCTGTGATTGTCATTTTCCCTGTAGTGACGGATGACATAATACACTAGTAACAAGACAGAATGGTAAGAAAGTCCAACTCAAAAGAACTCAAACTTAGTATGTGTAAGGTGTGAGGAGGGATTTATAAAACTGCCACAGTCAATTCAGTCACGGTCTTTACTGAGTTTGTGTGCACAGAGAAAATAATGTCTCAGAGCAGAGCAATGCTTCAGTCTCAGCAGCAAGTGGACCAGTCCTAAGGTCAGTGCTTGTGTTAGTCATCCAATATCTTGTGTATGTGAACTATGAAACTATGTTCCATTTTTAACAGTAAAGGAAAGGAATAGTAGCTGAAAATGAACAGTGATGCATACATTTTAATCTCCCTGGCACCAAAGGCCTCAGCCCAACTGTAGACTATCAAAAAATCCTGCCAGTATACATGCTGCCTAAGAGCGCTCAATTAGTAATGCCACCTACAGCAAAGGAGAAATGCCCTATATCTGTCTCAGGCCTCCAACACAGCTATCACTGCTGCGTTCATTCATTTGCAGAGATAGAACTGCGACTTGAAGCAGTTAAGTATCAAGAACTCATTTGAGCTGAGGCAAATCTCATCTCCAAAACTTGCACTGGTAAGAAGGTTACAACTTATGTTCAGACATCCTTCCTTCAGACTTACACTGTGGCCCCCTCACCAGCAACAGAGATAATATACAACACTGATAACCCTACATGAAAGACAAGGAAAAGTGCTCTTCCCCCTGTAAGTTACTGTGCTTCTGTACACTACTGAAGTCTCCATCACACCATGGTAATGCAGAAGTATTCCTTTAAAAGCAGAGATGCTTTGGCACAGAGAAGGTGGCAACGCTCATGTGAGATTCCTCACAGTTCTAGAAGAGCACAGATCTCAGTAGCTGAGCAGTGCCACTGAGCTGTCCAGGAAAGCACTATTCCTTCATCTGAAATACCAGGGATTGATAATGTTGGTGTTGGTGTTCTACAACTGGAATGCACAGACCTTCGGAAAATGGTGGCTGTCCCTTTGTCAGGGCTCAGCTGGCTCTTCCTCTCCAGCTTAGCTACCAGGTCCTGCAAGCCAGCAAGGAAGGTGGCACAGGAACTGTGGGGGCTGGAACAGGCTTTGGCATTGTCCAGAGAAGACAAGGGAAAGCTCTTAGCACCCTTATCTTCTTTGTACATTTGCTCAGGGATGTGGCTACAAAGCTGCAGATCTGTGTATCTTTTAACACATCTGGAGAGAAGAAAAAGACACATTAAATTTCCACTAAAATGTCAACAAAATAAAAAAATAATAATTAAAAAAACAACAGCAGAAATCCGTCTCTGCTGAGAGCCTGAAACAGAACTGGATGCTGCTCTGTCTGTGCAACCAGTAAAGCAGCAGGCGGCATCCTGATGCCCTCTCCCTATGGTTTCACCCAGGACTGCTGGTGGGATTCTCCCTTGTGCTGCTTCTCATTTACTTTGAGACAACTGAGAGCTGCACAAGATGCAGGGTGTTTTGAAAGGTTTAAAATAGGCCATAGTTTGGCCAAAAATCTAAATTAAAAATCTGTTTCCAAGGTTTTGACCAGAAGCTCCCATCGTCACAGCAGCAGGCTGGAAAGTTGAGAGAGCAGATGTGTATGGTTTCCTGCATCCAGGGCCAGAGCAATTTAACTAGGGAAGTGTGGGGAAAGCTGAAGGGCCAGCAACATTCTAAGAAAGATGGAGATGGCTGGGAGTGTGGGAGCTGCTTTCTGGAAGCAGAGCATTGTGCTGCTGGGCCACTCTGTCCGCCTTGTTAATGGAGGGAAGCATCCCAAGGAAACAGCCTTGGAGTAGCAGACACTGGATTATCTTGCCACTGGTCCCATTTAAAACATTTATAAATAGAATAAGGGGTGTATAATCCATGCTGGAATACTCAGACACTTTGTTTTCTGTTCCCTCCTTCCCAGTGTTGAGCTTACTGTTGGCGCAAATTATTAAGCTTTGCCCACTTCCCAGAGCAGAGAATTTGGTTTCTTTGTTGCTCCTTTCCTTTCTCACTTGAATAGACACTTCTAGGCAAATATTTCAGTCTTCAACATCCTACTTCAGCTAGAAAAAATGACTGAAAGTATTGTTACGATAAAGCAGAAATGTACACCAAGGGACCAAATTTTGAACAACTGTTTCTGATTTGCTTTTTGCTCTGAAGTCTGCTGCTGTGCTTCAGACCTAGCGAAGGTGCTACATTCTAGAAACCTTGTCTAATCTTTTCCAGCCACACTCCTTTGGACTAATAAAACACGGCCCGTGGGGGAAAGTCTGAGTTTTAGCAAGAGATATCCAGCTCCCACCTCTCCACAATGGCCCCACTCTGCAGCAGGGCGGTTCCAATCAAAATGCTTGGGGGAAGACATGGACCCAAAACAGAGGTGCTTATTTATGAAAGTAGCTCCAAACAAACAGCTTGTCTTCTCCTTGTCCTTGTGCTATCTCGGTTATAGAAACACTCTCACTGATGTATTTCAGTCGTGTCATCCACTTGCCATTATTATCGTGAAAAAGAAAAAGAGGATTCACATTTCCACTTCATGGCTGCAGTGTGTGCAATTAGAAATAGCTGCAGTACCAGTGGAAATTTCCAAGGGCAATACACAAGGTTCTGCCTCTTTTCTCTCATAAGAAACCTCTCTCTGGAAGTTTCTAGGTACAAAGATTGTGAAAAGCAAAACAGACAGTTTTTAACTCTGATAAGCTTGCAAACAAAAAGGAATCATGAAAATCTCCAATGGGACAAAGAATCTGCATGGCATACTCCTGAGAGAGCAGCTCTTTAAAGATGTAGAACTGTTCCAACTAATCTGTTTGTATGAGGAGAATCCTTGAAAAGCAAAGAAGCCTGTAAAATGAGCCTTAGTGCTGAAAAGTAGATCAGTTCAAAAGGCCACGATTTGTTTCCTGGAGAATTTCATCCATGTCATTGCAAAATATGCACAGGCACACAGGCACACATGCACACACATCTACATGCTTTACTTCAAACAACGTTTTTATGACTGAGTATTTTTCAGTAGAAATATCTTGAAGCGTTTCACCGAATAGATCTTTTTTTAATGAAAAAAAAATTGCAGAGATCCTTAATGGATTTAAGTGTGTTTGTAACAATCTTTTGCTATTAACTCCTTATGGTGCATCTGTTTCATTCTATTCAATAAAACCTTTCACTGAATTTGATTCTTTCTTGCATCAAGCTTAACACTTCTTGCTGCATGCTACAGACATGCACCCTTTGATTTCCATTTCCTCCCACATTCTATTGGTGTCCCAGACCCTCTCATCCAGGTGTTTTTGTTTTCTGACACTTTGCTGATCTGCTTGTTTGATCGTTTTCCTTAACTTTGTCCTTGACTTTGTTTGCATCCTCAGAAATGTCTCTAACATTTCACTTTCTACAATAGCCCCCTTTCTTAAAATCTGTGAAGACACCAGCAGGTCACACCTTACAGCTCAGACATACTTCTGATTGCCTTCCATCTTCTCTTAAACAAAACATTTCTTCTCAGCTTTCCACCTTCTATTTCTTTTGCTGTATTCATTCTCCTCAGGAGAAGGAGCATTTAAATTATTCTTATTAGATGTGTAAATGTCTTTGAGAGCCTGTGTGTTAATTTTACACCCTGGAGATAAGCTTCCGTTATCTCCTCTCTGTCCAGATCTGGGAAAACTCAAACTTCAACCACTGAAGTTCCAGAATAAGTGCAAGATGGATTCTCAGGTGATTATTGAGATAAACCACCTTTTAAAAAGGACCTGTAATCCCATCCCTGAAAGGCCTTGGATGTTTAAGGGCTCTGCACTCATAGGCAGATCTTTCTCCAGGAGGGCAAACTCCCTTCAGAAGACACACATTTCCTTTCTGCTTGCTGCTTTACTGTTAAAAGCCATGACCCTGCTAATTACTCTGGAAGGAAAACATGGCTATACTGTTTGCATAAGGGCAAATCTTACTAATACAGAGCTGTTTCCACTCAGTCCAGCCCTCTGATGTTGTGACAAGGTCATTCAAATGTGGCAGAGGTATCTAAGTCTTATAATGAGATCTGACTAAACACAAGCATTCATCCTGAGCTACCTAACTTTGCCACCAGGGTTGCAACTAAATTTTGGGAGTTGTCTGGACTTCTTAGCCAGATCATGCATAACTTTTCTTTCCCCACCCGGGCTACTGTCCAGACATCCCACGCGGGGTGTTGGCATAGATAGACATAGGCATGCTGAGCTCTCAACTTTCAGCATAATCATGAATCGTTACTGTAACTGAAAGGATCATTCATACTGCGAGCTACAGCAAAGGCCTTTGCTACCAGAAAAGAGTGAGCACATATTTATCCCATTCACTGACAGCTACATGACTTGAATGATGCTCAGTATCTCCACTGAAGAAAGTTATGAGCAAATCAGAGGACCGTTTACAAAGCACTTACAAAATTGTTCCAATATATCGTTATAAATCCTATGTCTCTTGCCTAGACAGAGCTGTGCTGGAGATGATTCAGCCTGGTTTGATAGAGCTGGCTGTCAAGATCACAGCCAAATTGGCTGTTAAAAACTGCTTTTGGCAGTCTCCATTTTCTGCCACTGATCTCCAGTTCCCAGAGTCAGTGCAGCTACACTTTTCTAGGAGAACTGCATCTTTGTAGCCCACCCGCTAAATCTCCAGCCTGGAAGCCTCAGGATTGACTGTCCCAAGAGAGCAGGAGATCATCTCACCACATCACATTGAAGTGGCCCATCACCTGCTCTTACCACAAGCCCTCCAAGTGCCAGTGGCCCCACAAAGAGCTCTTATTCTAATGGGAATGTCCATTGTGTTGAGGCAAGCTGTGGGAATACACCCTTGAGACAACAGGAAAAACATGGCCATGCCTGCACATTGTAAGGGAAAAGATATTTTCCAGTGTTACCACTGTTGACTTCTATTGTCTTATAAACTCTTCTCTGTTGCTCTTTTTTCACATTTGTTTGATGATATGTTTTATCCTAAACCCCATCTTACCTCAAGAAATTGCTCATTGGCAATTTTTCCAAGAGTTACTAATGCCATTCGCAGATGACTTTCTAGAAATCAGGAAAAAACCTCAAATGCAGTCAACAACTGTTTCATCATGAGTCCAGTATCTTCTGGTCTCAGTATCTCCTTGGTTCCCTTCAATCTTTCTTCACCACTGCACTGCAAGGTTGAAATCCTCTTGCTTTACTTGTGCACTGAGTAGATGTGCTGCCAGTGCCTGTGATTCAGATCTGGAAGAAGATGGAGACAAAGGCCCACAGGATACACCAGGAATGGCCATGTGTGGGTCAAGAAAAAACTGCTGAGACAGTGAGATAAAATGTAATTGTGTGTCGGTATAACTTCTGGGAAACTGTAGACATTGGTGAGAAACAATCTGCAAAACTCATGCTCTATCTGTCTCTAGGAGTGCTCCTGTCCTTCTTCAGCATTAGAAGCCAGCCCTCCATGTTCACATAGAGGGAGACTGAAGATGTTTCTGATGGTGCAGTCTCAGACCCACACATCACTCACATTTGTTAGCTGCTGTGGCTGCTCTCAATCTGCTTTTGAAGTACATTCCACTCAAGCAGCTTTCTGTAGATTAAAATGTCTACACTGAGGTTTCATCCCAACTTAGCAAACTGCTCTTGCAAAAGAAGGCTGCAGTTGTCTGGCAGTGCATGTCACTCTTTGCCACTTCTGTGTAAAAGCGTCCCGCTGGCTGTGACCCTGAGGTTTGGCTGCAGCAGCACCAGGCAATCTTTTCTGTGCAGCTTCACAAAGAAGCCGTGCTTAAGTATTCCTGCCAGCAGCTGATGAATTTGGGGGTATTGCATGGTGAGAATGTTTGTGTTTTATAAAGAGTACAAAGAAGCCTTAAGGAATAGCCTCTCAGGAATTTTTTGCTGATGCAGTTTGTTTTGTTGCGTCCTAATTGGAAGGAGGCCTTGTTATCAGCATTTGTGCCCAATTGCACAGATTGTTTACCTGCTGTGAGGGAGCTGCAGCTCTCTGTATTTTAGTCAGAGCTGCTAATACCATCATTTTCTGAGTATACAGCCAAGAAAAATATCACAGCTGCCTGAGGTTAATATGGTGGTACCTCCCTTCAGTTTGGCCTCCAGCTATATATAAGATGCTTTATGGTTATTCAGAAAAAAAAAAAAAAAATCCGTTCTTGAGAGTATAAACTTTAACTTAAGTGGATATAAAGGAAAGCAGATTTATGCTGACAAAGGATATTTCAAGAATGATGATGGTTACAAGAGGAAGCCCTGGCCTTGCTACCCAAGGCCCTCTGAAAGTCTGTCCTTGAATCCCAGGTAACTTTAACTGGGAAGTAGCTGCAAGGGGCTTGAGAGACGCCATTAGTACACACACTATCAGTTTACAGGACTGACAAGAGCAGGATTCTGCTTCTGGATGTTCCCCAACATCTTTAGTAGGGTACTATTTATAATATTTTACCTGAAGCACCCAGGAACATTCCTCTATTTATATATTCAGTGCTTTTACATAAAATGGGGAATATGTGTTTACCTACCCATTATAGCACACTTGCATTGTGAGGGCATTTTTTGCTTTATCAGGCTGACTGCAGCCCTATTTGTTTAACCAAGTATACGTGTGCTATCTACATCTGTGATGGCAGAGCCCCAGAACAGGATGTGAAATAGGGAAGCAGTGGGAATTCACTGAAGAGCACCGCTTATCCGCATGCTTCTGTCTGAAACAGGTGGATCTGGAGGGAGTATTTTGAGCTTCAGTAGGTGCTGACCTCAGCTGAAATAATTTGCCCTGTCGCATTTCCTCCAATGCGGAGTCAAGAGGGAGTTGTCTGTCTGCTGTCCATGATTGTACACTTCTGTCAACAGCATCAAAGATCCAAATGCAAAACGCAGCACTTGGGAACACTGTGTGGGTTTCTGACACTCCCTGAAGGACACGAGGACCATAAACCAGTGAATGGATTACGATAAGGTATAAAAGGAGCATTTTTATCTGTGACAGATGTAATCCTGTTCCACCACTGTCCATGTTATTTAGCAGAAAACCATATCTATTTCCCACAGACCAGCTCTCTGAATTTTGAGTGCAAAAATAAGTTGTATTTTTCCATGCAAATAAACTGGAGCCTCATTTGGAAGCAATTTGGCAGAATTGTTTTGCAGGGGGTCTTTTGTGATGTGCCGCTTCCCCACTCACACAAGACCACAGAAATAATTCCAACTGTAAATGGCTTTCACACTGCTTGGCATCCCAAGTAGGGAAGGGCCCACTTTACTGCCCCAGCTTGCCATTTGAAACATGCTGCATCACAAGCCAGTGAAGCTGTAGTAACAACGTTATGAGGAATAATGTCCCGGCGCCAAGAAGCAGGTGTGAAACATGCTTCTCGCTTGTGCAAGCATATGCTACAAAATGTTGCAACCTTTCCTGCATAATATCTTAATGTATAGTCATTAGGCAGGACAGAGTGAAGAGTGCACATATGGAAAGTGTCTCTTATTTGAAGACAGGAGCACGTACTTTCTCTTTGATGTTGGCACATGCAAGAAGATACTGAGATGCTAGTTTCAAACTGCTGATTGCAACCTGATAAGGAGACAATCTTGAAGATGGCAGGAATGTTACCAGGCTTTAGCCTACTAAAATTTCTACATGAATTCTTCACAGAAGTGGCAAAGCTGGAGAATGGGTGACTGTACCTGAATTTTGGCACACTGATAAATCCTATCGGGGAAATGAAAGACAAAGACTGCAGTTAAGGTTGTGCTAAGTAGATATCACAGGCACACAGTGTTGAGCTGGCTTGCTCCCTTCAGACATCTTCTGACATGCTCACAGCTTTTGAATGGGGAAGGAAAACGTGCATTTCACACAACTGAGCGAGGGGGTACAGCTCAGGAGAATATTTGCATCAATTAATAGATTTTCTGAAGGTTGCATTCAGGCACTTTTGAAGAAGGGCTCGGTTAATCTAGTTTTCCCTAAGAGTAAATCTTGATGAACTGCAATGAAGCCTAGGATATTCTAGGCTCTTCTACCACCTGAGAGACCCTCACAGATGCTAACGTGCCAATCTTCAGAGTGGCTGGTGGTAGAGGTGTCAGGAAGTATTGTGCTGTCTTACCAAGGCAAAAAATGATACAACAGAGGCACAACAAAATATTTTTATCTCTGAAAAGAGTAATATAAAAACATATTGGTAAAGAGATAAGTATCTGTGAAATTTTTAAATCAGACATTAGGTGAAATTAAGAGTTGTAAGTCTGAAATTAAAAAGTTTAAAATTCTGGCAGAAATTAAAAACAAACAAAACAAAACAAAACAAAACAAAAACAAAAACAAAACAAAACAAAAAAGCAGACCAGGCAGAGAGAGGTCTATGAAGTACCTTTTCAGAGGAATGGGGAAAGTTCCCCTTCTTGGGACATTAAAAGACCAGCCAAAATCTGGAAATGAGTTGATGAAAATGGATGAATGATTGTCATGGAGATGAACTGGATGGACAGCATGGCACAACAGGCATTTTTTCACTATCTTTTCATCTTTAGGTACAGAGACATATACTGGTGTAATTCAGTGATTCTGTAGACTTGATCTTTCGACACAGGCACATAAATATACCTCACTAAATTCCTCTTTTTCTCTTAGCCATTGTAGCTTAGATTTTTACACAGATCACACCACATGCTGCTGTTCTGTTCCCATCTGGGCAGATGATCAGTGACTTCCAGGTTAAATAAATTCAGCATGGTCCAACACCAAAAATAACATGCTGACGCAAATCCATGTGCATTTATTCAGCTGCCATTGAGTCTGTGCTCAGGCTTAGTCCTATTGCTTGTGCAGCCCTTTCTGGACACTCTGTATGAAATGGACAGAGACACACTCACTGTGGACACTCTGTCACAAGCTCTCACAAATTCTTAGCCTCTAACTCTCACTGCTCACTGAACAGGTGAAATTTTGGGCATTTCTTTAACAGTGCCTGGAGAAGCAAAGTTATTAACAAAAAAACATGTACCTCTTCTTCTATTCAAGGGGGATGATGGAGACAGAGGTATACAGTCCATTCCCTTTGCATCATCTGGAGTAAGAACAACTTGCAAAACATGCCTATTTATGTTGCATGTTTATTAAAAATTAATGTTGTGCCACATGAGCTGTAATTTGTGCAGATCTCCTAAGGGGCTGGGGTTAGTTGACTGTGAAGTGTTGATACCCAGTGCAATTGTACAGTTTTACAATGATATATGTAAACTCGCTGTGTTTGTGAACTATGCAAGATACTTTGCAGAATTCAACTGTAACATTTGACACCATGGTGTCCTGTAGGACAGGAAATTCATCGGAGAAATTTGTGAATGACACTGAAAACTGGAGTAATATGAGAGCACTCTTGTTACTTCAGGGCAGCTCCCAAGCAGAAAGTAAGGGAAGATGATATACATGACACATATTCATCAACAAGAACATCTCCCTGTCCCTTGCCACCCAACTAGAGTAAGGCACACTTGTACAAATAAGGTACAGTTGTCCCTATAAAGCAAGCCCATGCCTCATTTTCTCCCTGTGACTGTTAGTCTGCTGAACTAAGCCCTTTGCTCTCTATTATCTATAGTCCTGGTGCATCTCTACAGTCCCTGCCAGGGAGGAAAGACCTCCTGGACTGACCACAGCTTTCTAATGGCACAAAGCATTTGATTTGTTCCAAGTGTGAGGGCATACTTGGTACAGCCAAGACAAGCTGTAAAATTCTTTTGCTTCTCCCGTGACCTGTCATCACCTGTTTTCCAGCCAAGATGTGGTTTGGAAAAATCAGTGGGTAAACAGCATGTGGAAAAAATTATCTCTGGGAAAAGAAATAGTGTTGCAGTCTTTGCTGCTTCTCATGCAGGGCTTTTCTTGCTGTTTGCCACTGACAGTTGGTGGACTGGTGACAAAAGCTTATATTGTTATTACCCTATGCTCTTTATTTCCCAACTATACTTGTTAGTAAGCAAGTAATTATTTTAGCATACATGGCATGAAATGACACTCCACAGGTGGAACATAAGTTCACCTCAGAAAAGAAAAACGCCAAGTTTCCAAAACTCCATGCCAAGTTTCGCAGTTTGTTTTCTGTTTGTTACAATGCAGTTATATGTAACTGCAGTGGGAATAGCCAGAAACAGTGATTGAGCACATGGTGGGAAGGCAAGGCCAACCCAGGGACGCTCAGGTGTATGCAATGCACTGGAGTGACTGGAAGGGGTGGAGCCAGGATGCACCACTTTCCAGACTTCATGTAAGGGTTGGCAGTGGAGGTAAGGGTGTCTCTTGCTGGAGATTCCTTTATACCTGAGGCCTTCTAAAGGTAAGCGGCTCTTTTCCTTAATTTCTGCTTCTGTGGTTGGTGCATTTGGGCTTGTTCTCTTTTGCTGTAGCCAGTGACTTTGCTACCCTGTTATTATTGTCCCATTATAGCATTACAGTAACCTAGAGGCACGCGGTAGGAGTCAAATTGTGTTCAGTGTATGGATAGAAATCTTATAACGTAAACTCATATATTTGAGTAAATTATTTAAATTATACTTTTAAAATCAACAAGATTTTAAAATAAGTCTCTTTGCCTCTGTTGGAGAATGTTTCTTTTATTTTATGGATGTTGGGTGGATTTTTTTATTTTTTATTTTTTGCTTTTTTTTTTTTTATTTTTTTTTTTTTTGTTTTGTTTTGTTTTGTTTTAGCTTGGACAGTAAAGGAAAAGGTTTTTGTTTCCTGTTTATTGAACATTTCATTTTCTAGTTCCTGTATGACAGAGAAAGAGCTGGCTTTGATTTCAGACAATGTAGAGGAACAACTCTGTGCAGAACTATTGCAGCAGAACTTTAGTTGAAATAGTTGTAGTAAATGTTATATATTAAGATTGTATCCTAGTGTACTAAATCCATTTTGAAGAACACTTAAACTGCTAAGCTGTGGCAATAGGACAGAAAAAAAGAAAAGAATATATAATAACTTTGTAGGATTACAGTCATGAAGTTTCCCATCACCATCCCAATACTGGGCAGCAACATTTTTTTCCCCTCCTGTTTAGATGGGACAGAGAGCAGGGGGCTCCAAAGGAAGCACCCAGCTCCATGCAGCATGCATCAGTAATGAAGACAAGGCTGGTGGGCAGTGAATGTAGTATTGGCATGCACCCAAAGTGCTCTGCTGGGGATGGAGAGAAATACAGTGGGTGTGTGAGGAAGGAAGGGGCTGGGGATGGAGCTCCTTCCCACCACCCTGCCTGGCCCTGAACCTCCTGCTTCCCATTTTCTGCATGGCTATTCAGGGCCAAATTCTGATATACACCCCTAGCATCCGGCAAAGTGAATGGATGTTGTGGTTTTTCCACACAGCTGGTATGAGAGTTTTTGGCCCACAGTGTTTAGCTATGGGTTCCTGGCTTTGTATGTTTCTGCTGTCCACAGCATAGAATCATTGACTGATTTAGGTTGGAAGGGACCTTAAAGATCATCTCATTCCAGGCATGTGCCCATTTGCAAGGGAAGCCCATTATATTGTTCAGTTAAGGTGAAGTTGCTAAGGTATGTGAAGTGCTGGTCTTTGTTCAGCATCTTCCTTTTGCAGTTGGGACTGCAGAGGGAGAGTGACTTGCTCAGCCACACAATGGCTCAGCAGTATATCTGCAGTCATCTCTTAACCTCCCTCTACATCCAGAACCATGCAACCAACTAATATTGCATCCCTGGGGAGAACTTGCTCTGTGCAGCTCTGGCCTTTTAACCTTTTAATGCTCTTCTAGTTTAAGGTCTTTGTGGCAAAATCCAGACTGAAATTGCTGAATGCAGATGTCACAAATTGCTTTTCAATATGCTCTGGTGATGCCTAGAGCTGCTGACAAGACCTGAAAAAGCTGCATTTTAAAAGAAGGTTTTTCATCTGGACGAGCTTTAAACTGCCTTCTCCCTAGTTCAGCATCTGTTCCCATGTGAGTGATGAACTGACTAGCGCTTTTCCCCCCCAAAATGGGCTCATAGCCTGCAAAATTCTTTGCCAAAAGGTGAAAGTAAATATTTAAAAGAAACAGGATTCTGGAGAAGTTGGAAAGCCTCATCCTATGGCTATTTTCTAAGAGAGTTTAAGAGGAAATGAGCAGGATCCTCCATGGGATTACTGCTGTCATCTCTCCCAAGCAGTCTGTGGAGGGGACTGCTGGACACGGGATCTGGGTGAAAGGGACTCTACCTCTTGTATTTTGTGACAGGTCCTGCGTCCTAAGGGACCACTGACTGCCCACCCAGTGGGAGAAAAGCAACCTCCTAAAAAACACCTGGAAAAGTGCACTGCTCCCACAAAGCTGCCTTTGACAAAGCAAGCAAACCAAAAACACATTTAGGAAAAAATGAGGTCTTCTGGTACTCACCACCAGAGTGACAGAGAACTGAATGGAAAAATCTTCCCTCCAGCTCTGTGACACATTCCTTGCAAGCACTGCCACAAAAAATACTTCAACTCCTCTGAGCTTTAATATAATGAAGATGTGCCAAAATTGCTCTGGGCAACTACATCTTTATTTGTTTTTTACCTTCTTTAAAGTGTGTTTGCTTGAGTGTTAATATCTATGATTGGATATTGGAGTTGTATTCCTCTTTTAATGACTGAAATGTCAGAATATCATATCACGGATAATGTTTTTCTTATTACCCTCATCCTCCTTTCACCCTAATTTCTGCAGATGTCTCAGGTTGCTGCCCTGCAGTTAGTGACTAGAAGATGTTACTGGGCAAATTATATTTGATAGTTAATTTTGATATCGATATTTGATTAATCACTACATCTGTTCCTGTTAGCACAAATGTCTATTATATGCCAGCTTTTGCCTGAAATGCACCAAAACAATCATTGATCACCAACAGTATTGAAGAATAAAAATGCTGATGACCATAAATGTAAACCCCAGACCAGCCATGACTAGGAGTAACTAGATGGCAGGTGCCACTGGGATCCCTGGGGCTGTGGCTGTGCGTCCAGTTCATTCTACATGTGATGGAGACATCGGCAAGGAGAACGTGGCCTGGCATGTTCTTCCTGGTACCTCCCAGGGACAGCCTCCTTCTGCCAATTCAACCCTGATGAGCTAGACATAGCATGATTGGACACAAATTTGCAACTCTTTCCTTACCGCTCACAGCCTGCCTGTTTATTTATCTTCTAAATTCAAAATCCCTGCAATAAACAGTGGGTAGCACACAATAGCATGTTTACCCTTGCTTCTTTTGTGAGCAGATTTCTAAATTGCCTCTCGTGATGACTGTGTATTGCACTAGTGCTCCCAGTCCCAGGAGACCTCACGCTTGCCTGGCTTTGCTGCAGGGTGTTTATCAGAGCAGATGGTTTTGCTCTCAGAGGCTGCATTTTCCCTTGCAGGAGAAACTGTCAAGGCCCAGCACTGAGCAGTCCCTGAAGCAGGCGTGAGACTGGAAGGTGCCTGCTGGTGGGAGCAGGGAATGGAGTGGGGACAGAGCTGCTGCCCTGTAGCAGAGCAGAGCCAACAGGGCAGAAGCAGAGCATGGCAGGCTGGATGCCATCCCTTCTGCTCACAGCTCATCTGAACCTTTAGCTTATTTTAAACAATTTTTTGCTACAATTAAAAAAAAAACCTTAATGAGCTCTTATTCTGCTTTCCTATCTTGTATAACAGCATGAGCTAATCAGGCAGTTTTATTAACAACCCCCTTCTTGCAATGATTTTCTGCACTTTGGGTGCACTTGGCTTTGTTATACCAGGCAGCACTTGAAGAGATGACTATCCCCACTCTATGAATGAGGAAGATGAGATAGAGAGAAGGTATATGACTAGATCAATGCCCAACAGCACTTGCAGAAATAGGCGTGGAAGGCTGTAAAACTCAGAGTTGTATATGGTTGGTTGTTCTTCTTTCATGGCCCCAATACTAATTCATTGCCTGGCACACTGTACTGGATGGGAGCATACACCTCTGGTAAGGTTCACCTTCCGTTCTTAATTATTGCTTATGAAATGAGCACTAACAGGGCTCCACCACTCTTGAAAAGATATTGTGCAAACTATTAGCTAACCTATTACCAACAGTTATGGTCATTTAGGCACATCAATGTTTGTTCATCTGACACTGACTCTGCATATGGAAAATGCTCTGTGATTGCAAAGCAGCTGCTTTTGAAGTGTTGTATTTTAAGGCACTTTTTAAAAAAAAACAAATGTCAAAGGAATGCCCCCTCAAGCCTCTAAAAAATTCAAGCACACATATTTTGACTAATGTCTTGCCAAAGTTTGTTTTTAATTGACTTTTTTTTTTTTACATTTAATTACCATATAGAAGTGCAGAAACGCAAGTCAAACCACAAAAATTCCCCTATTTTGTTACACACTCAAAATAAGTTACAGTAAAATTGTCAAATGCGTGTATTTTTTAATAAACTGGGAAACCCTCTATCTTGAGAAGAGACAGTTTCATCTTTGCATCAAGGCCACTGGGCAATAAAGCTATTTCTCTGGAAAATTTCTATTCTTAGATTAGGGGAAGAACATAGGGAGATGCTGTTTCTCAAAAAATAGTAACAATATGTGCTCAGTAAAGCAACAGGGGTAACCACGAGGGCTTCCAGAAAGATCTGACTCATGCAGCAAAGCTCTTCCACCAATATTCTGGAGACAAAGTTTTGAGAAGGAGTTCAACCTCTTGAATTCCACAGGCCCTAAACTTAAAGTGTCTTTGGGTGCTGACCCTTAGAGTGCTCCTAGGACTCACTTCAGGAGTGCCAAGCATACTCGTCCTTGCTGGTACCCTGGGAATTTGGGTTGATGTATGAGGGCTGGACAGACAGCATCTCAAAAATCAGTTGCCTGCTAATGAGTTGCCACCAGTGATTAGCTGATCATGAATTTTTAAAGTGCTTCCAATTATGAAGGCATTGCCCACCTGATCCAGTCACTGTGCACAACATGTCTTTCCAGGAACTTTAATGGCCTTTGTGAGGGCGTTCTGGATCTGACCTCAGGGACAGAAGTGCACAGCCAGTCTGTGAGCACATGAAGGATTTAATGTTTCAATGGCCTTGAAGGCAAATCTTGTTACTTCAGACTCCACCCCAAGGCTAAGTGATAAACTATGGAGTGGAAGGCAGTATGATTCCAACAGGGGTCAAAATGATGTCTTGGGAAACAAGATTGAGAAATTGTGAGCCAAAGAGACAATGATATATAGTCACCTAAATCCAATCAAGTCACGAGCCACCAAGAATGCTCTGACTGGCTTCTGGCTTCACCACAGCTCCCCACCTGTTCACTTCAGTGGGTAAGAGAAAAGCCTCACGCAGAGGTGGGGTTTGATCTGGCTGTGATGGCTGGTGCTCAGCAACCACCTGATATTACAGCACCAAGAGGAAAGTAAGCCTTACTGCTGGAGAAATCACAGCTGTAGCAGAAATGGGGACTGTGATGAACAGATGAGGAAATGGCTTGCCTCAACAGTACTGGCTTGGCTTCCTGCTTGAGAAGTAGATACAAAAACAGGTATCTCTTACTAAGGGCCTCACTAGCCATGAGCTAAATCATGCTCCAAGCACCAGTGCATTTACTGTATTTTTTTTCCCATCCTGTCTGGACAGACGATTATTTCTCTACCTGTCTCACTCTCTCCGTGCAGAGAGGAGATGGCTCCAATGTAGCTTTGATGAAATCTAGAGGAAGAGAAGTTTACTCCTATTGCTCTACAGCATCCTGGCTGTGATTGGTGAGAGTGGTTACAGCATGGAGATCCTCAAAGGACCCACTTGCAGTCCAGCTTCTTGCATTTAATTTGATATGACATTCTGATATTGCCAGCTCTGTTGTTTTATCCACTGCCTTGTGATAGCTTAAGATTTAATGAGACTTTGGAAACAAATGATTACCTGAACATCTTTTTTTTTTTTTTTTGTAGCAAACTCATTTATGATTTTCACAATAGAAAAATCACTTTGAAAAGAATCCAACTTTCTGTAATTTGGTTTTTTTTTTTTTTTTTTTTTTCAGTTTCACATCCAAACTGATTGTCTGGGAAGAGCAAAGGGTGGGTACTATGTCACTTGTAGGGTCAGAAAGAATGCAGCTAGAATGAAAGGCCCTTTGGGTTTCTGTAGGGAATTTCTGGGATTTTGAAAAATAAGCAAGTTTGTCATTAACTGCCTTTGTTCACTTTGTTTTATTTTATTTATGCTGCAGTTATGTTTGTTGATGCACTGGCTACCTTGTCTGGCCAACTGCTTAATTTCACTTCACCAAATGTGGGTTTGTAGAGATGTAGGAGCAGATGGATACCTTTATTGCAGTAAATCTTTTTTACAGTGTTTGCCTTTGTTTATTATGTGAAGAAAGGGACTCTGAGGGAATCCAGAAAGGCAAAGATTTCAAAGACTTTGCATATTACTCTTGGAATACACACTGCAAATCTGGCCAGGGCCCCGTAGCTCCTGCAGCAGTTATCTGGGAGGTGTGCTGCTGGACATCTGCTTTGCATCAGGAGGCCTAGAGCTAAACAAGCCCAGTGCAGACAGGTAGGCCGGACTATCAGCCCTGTTTGGTTCAGGCCTTTGTCATTAGATCAAAAACAGTTCCCTTATACGTGATGTTTTTTCCTTCTAGTCCTTTTTTAGAGTCTCGCTGGATGTATTCTCCCTGTACCCACCATCCATTTCTTTCAGATCTATTAAAAGAATACATCACTGAATAGATAAAGATATATGGCAAAGTCAAAGGTGACAGCAATTGCTTTAGTATATATGCATATATATATAGCTTTTCCGCTCTTTTGAAAAAGGGTTTTAAAAAGACAAGGAAAAAAAATCAAACTGCAGAGGACCTGAAATCTTATGGTGGACTGATAGCATCTGTTTCAGCTTTGATAAAACACAGTGTAACAACTCCCAGAGCAGCCAGTAAGGATGGGAGATGGAAACCTCCCATGGATGGAACCAGGTGCTGCTTGCACCTGGGTTCACTTCAGATCTTCGGATTCACCAGTCCAGCTCTGCAACCACTGGTGTACAGTGTCCCAGAAGCCTTCAGTACAAGGAATGGCATCGTTCTTTGCCGGGTCCTGGCTCCTGCTGTAACAGCCAGGAACCTGAAATATGAAACACAGATATCATGTGACATGGGAATACCAGTTCTAGAAAGAAAAACACAATTTCTGGATGTGATCCTAATTCCCATTAGTTCACAGGGAGTGAATTTCTCTCTCTCCATCAAAAAGCTCCAGTTGGTATGGCCAAAGCAAAAGCTCTGTTCTTCTCACGTAGACGCAGTAGCGGTCCATGGATACCTCTGTTAGGCACAGAAGTGTCTCCAGCTAACCTTGTGTAGGCTGACACACCCATTACACAGGTTCTTCCAGGGTGGGTCAGCTGTCAAGCGCTCCCCTGGTCTACAACATCAGCACTTTGTGGACTGTGCCCTGTTTTGGCATGGCTGGCCACTTGCAGCCAAGAAGCCCCCAGCAGCTGCACAGGCTGTGCCTGCAGCGTGTGGTGGGCTGCTGGAAGGCCCCTTCAAACAGCAGCTGTTGTTCAGAAGCCAAACATTGCTTCTATGTCAGTTTTATAATCGGGTCACTCAGATTCCACCTCAATATATCCTCCTCCCAGGAGCCAGGGAGGCTCATTTTACGGAGATTAATGAATGCTTTTTACAAGTTGCTGAACTTGTCTAAGTGTGTTCTAGAGCTGGCCAGGTCCTTTTACTCTGCTGGCACTGAGGCAGGTAACTTCTGCACCTGTGCTTGCTGCAAGCATCCAAGAGGTGTCCAGCAGTACCACCACCAAGCTGTGTTTGTCATTCCCTAATGCAGCTGACAGCGTGATACATTTTCTGTCAGGGGAAATTTAGAGGCACATTATCCTCCTTGACAGGAACAGTGAGTCTCAAACAGCTCCTGAGGAGAAATGTCCACACTGTGAAACGTGTCTCGGGGTTTTTAGGCTGCAGTTTGATCTGCCTACTAATTGTGTTTGCAGACTTGCAGACATCCCTCAAAAAACAAAGCATGAAAATACATGGTCTTTCTAGAGATGCAGCTGCCAGACTTTTCTAGAAATTTCCATCTTCTTTAAATAGCCGAAAGCAACATCAGTTATGCTACTCTCTCTTCATGCCTTCTGTTCTGCTACCAATTTACAACTTGGTGGCAGCCAGTGTGTCTGGGAGAGGGTTCTGGGGCTGGTCATCTCTGGTCACTTGTGCAAGGAGCAGCAGCCATCCTTAGCTGGTGGCGATGGCTTCTGTCACAGTAGTTTGAAACCAGGGTTAATAGCGCCTCTGGTATATTTAATTTGAAAGTTACCGTAGTAGGAGTGGAATGTTTCTGTCAAAATGTTGGTTTTGTGGGTTCGGTTTCATCTTCCAGCAAGCAGCATAGCCTGGCTGCATTAATCACTCCTTTCCTTCTCTTGCGCTCTCTATGTACTTGTATGGCTCTCATCACACTCGTATCTGAGTGCCTCACCCTCTAAGGAATTTAAGAATAAAAATAACTTTATATCTCCTTTCCCAGGCTGTAGAACTGTCTCCAGTTTATAGTTTCCTAAAAGAACGTTATGCATACTTTATCCCAAAAGGACTCTTACTTTTATTCACTAGGAGCACGTGACGGAAAAGTCACTTCAAAGAGCAATTGGAGGTAAACAGTACAGGGAGAAATTCTAGCTATTCCTTTGCAATAGTCCTTATGTCTGCACTGCACAGAACCTTGCCATGTATGCCTTGAGGAGGGGACAAGTGAACAGGAGAGGCACAAGACCTCTGCATGAGAACTTGAGGCTGCAGCTAAGCAGCTGCTCAGCGTGCAAGGGATTCTATGGGTGGGATGGGAAGGTGGCTGCAAAGGGACACAGCAGAACAGCTCTGGAAACAGTTCCTCCCCAAAGGGAAAACACAACACTGCAGAAGTCAGCTGCTGCTCTGTACTTAACACCAGAGCAGCAGCATAGTGACACAGGGGAAGCCTTTGTCCTGGATGCTGTCCCAGAAAGCCAAAAAGTCCCAGAACCTGGGTCCTAGAAATAGAACAGCAATGTAATTTCCGTTGTATGTGTATAAAATTGTTGCATCCAACAAAGTGCAAAGTAAATATTTATTTGCCAGCAGTAGTGGACTTAACTCAATTGCAGCACATTTTGGGATGCAGTAGTTAATGCTGTAGGCCACTATGAAGATATAAAATGCTCTGTATGTGCAAATTATTATTATTATTATTATTATTATTATTATTACTATTATTAAAGCTGGATTTAGTAATGTAGTAAATGTGCTGCAGAATAATTAAAAAGAAACTTAATTTCTTCCAGTTATTTGTGGGGAATGAGCACAGAAAAAATTAATGTTTCACATAAAGAATTAGCAAAACATTAACTGCACTTGCTTTGGGGGAGGTAAGTGTTTGTTTCCTGGAAAAAAAAACCTTCTTCCAGATGGCCCTATCAGATACTTTCTATTAAATTGAACAACCTGTTTCATTTCACAGATGCTATATTGCTTGTTAGTGATGCTAATAGTTTTTATGTAAGAAATTGCCAATCCTAATTACCTGAAGAATGTGATGCCACTATAAAGGAAGGCACTTGGCTATAAAGCACACCTGGTAAGATTTGGCAGGGAGATCAAGAGTCATTTGCAGCTACACTTGGGAATGTAAGGGAGGGCACTTTGATGAATGTATACCACTATCGTGTTTTCACAGCTATTTCTGCCTTGTCATTCTGGCTTTCCAGGAAATAATACAGGCCTTAATGCTGATTCCATATATGATCTCATGTATCCCCAAAAGGCAAGCTTCCATTGTCACCAGTAGCATGCATGGGGATGAAACAGAGAAAAGAGAAAAACTTAATCAGTCTATCCATTTTCCTGTATTAACAGTGACACATTCTTCAGAGGGTAGCGCAAAGAAATATAGATTAGTTTTTTAAAGTGGTTCAGGTGGCAGAAGAGATTGCTATATATCTTGAATTTTCAAATGCTCTCAGTGCCTAACTCCACTGGCATCAGCAAGTGGTAAGAAGTTTACAGAACAACTTGATCATCCCTGCACAATAAGGGCCAAAGGACCTTTGAATACTTATTTAAGGGATGCTTAGAGCAAAACATAGCTGGACTGCTATGTGCTATTTTATCTATAGTAGAAATCCTACTTAGAAAAAGTAGAAAAAATATATGCCCTTGTATGCACTCATATTTGCTAAGAGAAATCTTATAGCTCCGGGAAGAAAATTTTATTTTAGAGTACTCTGGTATGTAAATGTCTGGCAAGTGGCAATCTGTGTTGTTTGTAGATCAAACATCTATCTATCTATCTAGATCTATCTATCTAGATCTACAAACTGTGTTGTTTGTAGATCAGCCAGATCTCCAGGTGATTCGCATTTGAAGGAAGCATCTGAGCTGACTGATGTGTGTAAGAGTGAATCTGATATCAAAGAGCTCATGGCAGAGAGCTTTGTGACAGATTCCTTTTGGGAGAGGCAGGGAGTCCCCCACGTTCTCCCTGAGAGCTTGCAACAAGCTGGCTGGAATTGAATTAAGGCTTTGAAAGCAGTCTTTAGCCTGTTGGAGCTAAGTGGCTGAACTCCGTGCCAGGTCACATACAGAAAGAGGTTATTTTGCATTAACAAAGAAGATTAGATTTTCATATTTAAGTCTTTGTTGTGACCTTGGCCTTGCATAAAATGACAGCCAGGTGATACCTCATCAGGTCTTGCTCCTTAGACAGAAATGAAAGGAGAGTGTGACAAAACTTTTAATTCTGCCATTATCTTTAAGTACACCCTGAGAAGCAGTGTGTCTCCGCTCCCACCCTACTGCATGCTGTGGCTGAGGCACCGTTCTCTTAACTCCTTCCTTTGCTTAGTTCACTTGTACAATTTCACAACACCATGCATTTGCAGGGTGAGCTTGAGACTGATTACGTTAGTTCTGAGTCTTCAATAAAATACAGTTTTCCTGTTTGGTACTGCCGAAGGGTCTTGATGCAATGAAAAACAGAAATACATTCAAAAGTAAAGTATCATCTGGAAACTTTTCTCAGGCCTTGTCTGCAAAAACAAAAAAGGTATTAGAATTTTGTTGCACTAACAGGCCAAGCACAGCTGCCCTAGAGCACAGTGGTTACACTGGTGTAGAGCTGTTCCTGTACCTTGACAGCAGCTTTTACTGATGCTTTTGTTAAGGTGCATTTCTTAAGAACTTTTCCCCTCTGCCAGCTCCAGCCATGTTCTGGATGCCCAAGTCAGCTAAGGGTGCCCTGGCAGCCAGCCTGATATCTACAGGCTCCTGGGTTGTGAGGACACTGGGGATGCTACCACAGTGGCATCCTCAGATGCTTCACACCTCAGAGCCATGATGCCATGATCCAGCTTCATCACAACCCTTCACTACTTTCCTTCTCCACTCATGTGCCCATGGGCACAGAATGGTTTCCCAAAAGTTGGCACTTTCAGTGACATGGATGTTGCCTTACCTACCAGTCTGGTGATGCCAAGGTCATTGTTTTGATCTGTTTCCTTCCTTGCTGTCTGAGCTCCTCTGCTCTTTCTCTTATGGGTTATGGGTGGGAAGCCCTCTGAAGAGGGTCAAGTATCTGGCTCTCTACTCACTTCCCATGTGCACAACCCATTCCTGAGCCATGTATTATGACATAATTGCTGACAGTTCTGAATTTTCTCCCTTGGAGAAAAACAAGTCATGGAAAAGTGGGATAGAGTAGAGTCCAAAAGGTCATCTAGGCAATTCTGCCACCGTAGGGCATCACCAGGTCTACCTAAGTCCTTCCTGATGGATGTTTGTTGTATAAGTCCTCAGACATCCCCACATATAGAAGCTGTGTAGCCTCCTTGAGCATTCCTTTCCATTGCTTAATTATCCTGGCTACTGAAAAGACTTTCCTAATATTTAGAGTAAATTTCCCTTGCTGCAATTATAGCCCACTACTTCTTGATCTGGCCCAAGTACTCACAAAGAATAGATTACAAATTCCTATTTTACATCTAGTGTTGTTGGTTTTTTGTTTGTTTGTTTGTTTGTTTGTTTTTAATCTGAATATCTTCACCTTCTTGCCAGTTTCCTTTATTTGTATACAGATCTTTTTGCGCCTCTTTAGCCAAGCATCTTAAATGTCCAGCTGTTTGTATTGGTCTTCTCTGCCTTTTCTTTCTTTTTACTTTTCCTGAAGTCTGATTTGCCAAACTGGATATGCTAATCTTGCAGAAGCTCTGAGAAAATAGAGAAGGAAGTAAAGGTGATTTCATGTACCCTAGGGGTGACATTCTGCCTCTCTTTGCAGATGTTTGCATTGTTCATTCATGTTGTCATGATCCATTCTAACCACTTGTTCCTTTCCAGCGGAGCCTCTGCCCTGCCATTGCTTCCTCATATTTTAACATTTGGTAATTTAAGGAGTATTCTGCATTTGTACTTCTGAAATTACATCTCTTTTACTTCATATTATTTTCCAATTTAAGATCATTCTGAACAAGTCCTCCTAAGATTTTTAGCTATTGCTCTGACGTTGTTTTCATTTTTATTTATTTTACAGTATTTGTTATTATTTGTCTAAGCCATTAAAAAGAATATTGAATACTACCAACTCTAGTGGAGGAACAACTGGTAATTGCTCTCTTTCCATATATCTTCAGGTTGCAAGTATCCCGTGCATCTGGTCCTGCACCACTAATTACGACAAAACTCCCTCTAGGATCAGAAAAAATTTTGCTTTAGCAAGAATGCATGTTTGTCTAGTATTTCAGCGTATGAATGTTCCCTAAATGCATTAATACTTAGCTGCATGTATTTAGGCACACTTGCCAGTTAATAAAAAAGGATTCCCCAACCATATATTTCTTTAGTTTAGGAATGTTATTGTTTCATTAACTGGTGGAGAGGGGGTGGAGGAGTGGGGCTTCTCTGACATCCAGTGTCCCTCATTTTGAGCGAACTCTTAAAAATCACAATATATAAAGGGAAGCTGACTGAGTAGTTTCAGCATATTTCAGCATATTTCAGTCGACATTCAGGGTGGGGTTTGTCTCATCTGGCATTAAATAATGAAGAGAAATAGAATCAACTAAGCTGAGTGCTTAAGGCAGGTCAAGAGACCGTAGGGACTATGTCTCTCCACTGGCAACTGAAAAAGGCTGAAATTCTAATTCAGACTGAGTGTCTGGTTTTTAAACAACTTAAGTTACCATACCCAGGATATAAGAAAAACACTGTGTGGTTTCACAGTCAGCTGACATCAGTCTAAATCTTTCTAGATGGAGGCAACCTGCCATCTCTCACTTCCCACCCTTCCACTGATCCTTCCTCAAAATGGACAAAAGGAATCCTTCCTCTTTCTTGTTTTGTTTTGTTCCTCCCTCCTTTTTTTTTTCCCTCTCAATTATTTATTTGTAAGATTATTGTAAAAGCATCTGATCTGTCTGGATATACAGAAATATTAACGTCATCATGACATGTAGAGGCAACATTAATTCAGGGCCTATTAATGTACCCTGAAACTATGCCATCCACTTGAAGTAATGTTTCATTTTGACTAAAGTTTGCTTATAGAAGAAAATTTTAGCAGTTACATTGCTAAAACAATTTAGCTTGACTTAAAAAGTATAGTTTATATCAGACCTTTTGTGTGAATGTTCTTGTTCAAGAAAAATGGTAGTTTTCAATTTATCTTAAATTAATTCCAAAACACCACTGACTAAATGGCAGGGAAGGAAAAAAGGAAAAAAAAAAAAAAAAAGCGATCACTACAAATAAAATGCGTTCTTCTTTCCTAAGAAATAAATTCACACCAGGAATTATTACAGTAAAACTAAATCAGTTTGAATTCATGCCTTTGTTTATGCCACTGTAAGTTTTCCATGTAGACAACCCCATATAGGGAAGTTACGTTTTGCAATATAATGAGGTTACAATGTGCTAATCCCCTTGGACTGAAGCAATTATCACCTGCCTGGTAGGTGTTAAATGCTGCATTACAAGGGGATTATTTTCTCTTTTGTTCTGACTGAGGCCTGGTCTACCCGCAAATTCACACTGGTTAAACTAATTCTGGAGGGAGTTTGCATTTTGCCTCCTCTGAATCAGTTATGTATTGCATTAATAAAACTGGACTCAGTGACAATTCCCTTGGTACATTGTAATTCAAACTAGTAAAATGATCATTTCCATGCTACTTGGCTATTTATCATTATTCTCTGGCCTGTTACTTTATTTGTAGCACATTTTATTATACAGTTGTGTTTTCTCTTCCACAGACTACCTCACAGTCTTGCACCGATACACAGCTGAATATCATAATGAGGTGAGTTCGAGGCTTTCCCTGGACATAAGGCAAATGTAGGTGCCATGAGATGTTGGTCAGCAGTTAGCTTTTTTCCTTCCCACTTACTGCAGTAAACCAGTGCCAGAAGAGAGTTTGCTATCTACAAGTTATCTAGGCATTTGTAGAGCTCTTTCAGCTGCCCCATCAGTCTTCATAGAAGTACTGGAAGGTTATTGCCTTGATTGTTCTGGTTGAGTTCCAGTTATGTTATTGCAGGTTACATGTTTCAGTTTCCTTATATCTTATTTGAGTGAAGTACTGATCACCAACATTTTTTGTAGACACATATCCAGTTCAGAGGCATCTGTCTACCACTTCAGAGCAGACTGCGGTTTAGTGATGGTTGAGTGAGCTGCACCCATGCACACATAAACACACAACGCTCCTCCTCTACAGCCTCACTAAAGGCAGTCAGGCAAAGAGAAATACCCACTTGGGAGCATGCCTCAGATCTTGTATCCTGAGCTGGCCCTTCACCAGTGACTTCAAAGCCGGAAGATGTTTTTCAGCATGAGCTGTTACTCCCTGCTCTTCTGGATGTGCTTGTAATGCTTCCAGGCATGGCCCAGACCCACTACTCTGGGGCATTACCTCTTACTTTCTTCTCCCTACTTCCTCATAGGCTGCAGGACAGATAATGTTCCTGTACCCAGGCCATCTGTGATTATACAGATGTACTGGACTTGCCCAGTATTTTGAGAACATTGGCTTATTTGGATGAAAGGTGTCACACAGTGCCAGCATCCCACCATTTATTATTTGTAATTTATCCAGAGACTCCTTGAAGGCTGCTTATATTATGCCTATTGTTTTAGGCACTTGGAAGAATTTATGCAAATTATCTCTTGAATAAAAATAGTATTTACTGTGGCTTTGGAAATGTTCTTCATCATTCTGAGTCCATCAGACACCGTCAGTAAGAAAGCTGATGCCAGAACTCTTCATAAAGGCATCTTGAATCCCAAGTCAGTTTCTTCTTAGTGGTAAGCTCTGTTCCACACTTACCGCAATCAGTGTAAGACTTGTGCATTTATGAACCATGTCTGACTTCACCTAAATCAGCACTCAGTGTTTGTCTTACTCTTCTGAGCATAACCCAGAAATACTACAGGCAGTGTTTTTCCTTTTAGGATTATATGGGAAGACTTATCAAGATTTCCTGATAGTGCTGTTCTATGTATTGACACAAAGCAAAGGACAACCCAGCTTAGACAGCTCATTTTTACTGGAAGCCTCCTGCTGTAGCTTACCTACCATCCTGAGCTGCAGTACAACACTACTTAGAGTGGACAAAACACTAGGCAAACTCTGATGCTTGTGAAGCCCTGAAGGGTTCAGGAATATTTGAAAAGAATGCAGATAGTGTAATTGGGTAGATGATGTGGTTTTTAGCATAGATCAAGGAAAATAGAAGAGGTGCTGACTCTCATAGTCTTCTCTTTCCAGATTAGCTGCATCAAGGAATAAGCCAAAGAGTGGTAGTAGGATGGAGTCTCATTTCAGTACCCAAGCTGTCTCTGGTTCAATAAGAGCAAAGGGGGAAAGTTCTGTCTAATCTAGCTGTTGTCTGAACTGAAGTCAGTGAAGGCATATGACAGCACACAACTGAGCACCAGAAATCTACCTGGATGCCTCTTCCACTTGCACAATTTATAATCATTGTTTAATTAGGAGCTGAGCATTTGCAGGTTTCTCACTTACAAAATAAAAAGGAGGAATTATTACTTTTTCCACAACTGTCATGTTACTGGAGTCATATCTGACCTAAATCTAGTAGGAAGCCAAGACTGGAATTGTCAGAAGGATTTTTTTTTCCTACTTATTAATGATGGCAAATGTAACACTGATGAAATCCCTGCCTTTCATCTCACAGTAAAACTCAGAGCCTTATGTATTGTATCTGCATTCCCTTAAGTATTTCCTGCTTCTGCCACTTCAATGAAGAATCCATCGGAGATGTTCTCCTTTGGCAACCAAGAATTTATGGAAAACTTTAACTCCAATGAATGTGTGAGAAGGGTGAAAAAATAGTTGGAAAGTCAAAACCAGCAGTGATGAGGGTGGGAGGGCAGGGCATCTCAGAGAGTCACAACTCACTAGCTCAGACTCTTGCCTAGTTTCCCATCTGCCTGCTCTACCTATACCACTACCCTGGAAACCAGGCTGGCTCCTGGCACTCCTGACAGCTAGAGAAAGTCAAAGTGTATAAGGAACTGGCTATTAAAGGGCAGCCTTTATTGCCAGGACAATCATTGTCCCCATTCTGCCTGTTTCCACAGCGACAAGAGGAGTAAGACCAGTTCTATAGATTGCTACTTGCCTGGGAAGATTTTGGCCAGTGCTGATTTTTACTACCCTGCTTCCCTCCACTTCCAGATGCACTGGAAAGTACTGATGGAGCAAACTCTCATGGACCATGGACTACATTTAAGCTCATTTTCCTCTGTTTAGGGTCAAACTACATTACTAGCATACTTCTTTCCTAGCAAGCCCTTCAGAAGGCAGGGATTCCAGGCCAAACATCACATTCATGTCAGTCTGCCCATGACTAGATCTCCTGAAATATCAACATTTTTGTTGCTTCTGAACATCAGGCTTTTGGCACCCATGCTCTGATTTTCAGGAATAGTCTTTAACTTCAGTTCCCATAAGCTTCACACAGACTTTTGAGCCTCCAGCACTACCCAGAACCATCGTGCCTGAAAATCGAACAGCAGAGATGACTGTTCCCCAAATGAAAGAGTGGGCGTTTAGGAAAATGTGACAACAAGTGTACAGCAAAACTTTGTACAGACATATAAGAGCACTGTCACAGGACTCCTTGAATGCACAAGTTCTGCTTCTGTAGTGGAGTCTTAGTCCCTGCATGCTGATCATCAGCTCATACCAAAAGATATTTGAACACTGCAAGTTTATTTATTTTTCAGGGAAAGCTTGTCCTTGCCCTTTTTCCTTCAAAGCTTGTAATGATTCAGTTGTTCCTGACTGTAAATCTCCATCTTTTCGGGGTCATAAACTCTCTGTGCTGCTGCAATATTATTGAAAGAAGCAGTTTTCCCTGCTCTTGTGCACTTTGTCATCTCGTGTGCACTTTGATCTGGGTGAGATGGCCTGCAGTTGTATAGCAAGGTAATGGGATAACACTAAACCAAAGAGATCACATTAGCCACCAAGGTAGAATACAATCTCTTTTCAGACTGAAAATACTTATTTTTCTTTGATACTGGCCATTACAAAACAAGACAAGCTGGGGCAGAACCAAAATTGTACTTCAAATAAATGTCTGCAGTGATGAAATTCTCTTCATTCAAACAGCAAATAAAGACTAAAGTGTGCGCTTCAGGTGCTCCTAAATAACAGTCCCATGAACAACTCCCTTACATTACATTTCAAAGACCTATCACATAGCAGTAGTGTTGAACTCAGGTCTTTTCTCCTATGCTGTTACTCCACCTGAAGTACCACCCAGAGCCTATATATTTAGAGCCCTTTTGCAATAAGACAACCTCTAGCTAGAAGTAGGCAGATAATCTCTAAGGACCTAGGTTCTCAGAGGTGTAGGCTCTTTGGCAGTTTCTGTAGGAGTAATCCAGTGTTGTGTATCCAGTGTGGTTCAACCCTTGCTCTGTGGGTCTCCAAAACCTGGCTGAAGGACATGATGTCACTTACCATTTACCTTGATAGTTTTAGTATTAGGTGAAATTTAAGACAAAAGTATTTGCAATAAATTGCAAACAGATAAAGTAATAAAAATGTACTCTTAAGATTACTCTTCCCACTAAAGATCCTCTTTGGATCTCAACAATTTAATGTTTTTCTTTTATTTTCAGCATATGATGAAGTTTCTTTGCCATGTAGCTAGTGCTGCTTTCATTCTCACTCCCCATACTCCCAAGGGAGGGAAAGGTAGAAGGCTAAAACTGAAACCACTTTTCCTTCATCCAAAGTTTTTGAGAACTGGTCAACTCGTGAGCCTGAGATTTGGGTTCACCATCTCACAGTGGAACTTTACTGCAGTACGTGGATGCTACAGTAACAAAAGACTGTGTACAACGGACTGTGAGCTTGCTGAATTTCTTGATTTAAATGGCTATCAAGTTTCTCAACAGAAAGCACAACTGATCAAAGAGAAGGAAGCAACTTGCTGAACACCCAAAACACCAACGCAGAGCTGCCTCCAAGCCAGCAGTGTGCGACTGCATGGAGACTGTCTGTGCCAGTTGGTCAGAGCTACAGGAGGAACCGTTGACGATGCTGAGGAGTCCTGGATTCATCGACGGAAGCAGTTTTGTGAAGACAAGGAAACTGTAAGGCAGGATATGCAGTAACTGCTACTGACAAGGTAATTGAAGCACAGCCATTACCTGTGGGGACTTCCACTCAGAAGGCTGAAATAATTGCCTTGACAAGAACCTTAAATATATGGATGGATGCTAAATATGCTTTTGGGGTGGTACCCACTCGTGGTACCATCTGGAAAGAGCAAGGATTGTTTACACACAAGGAAAACAAATTCAGCATGATGTAAATCTACCAAAGAACATCATGGCTGTTATACATTGTAAAGGACATCAGAAGAGTGACACTGTACAGGAAACTGGAAATATGATGATGGATCAGGTGGCAGAACAGGCAGCTGAAGGAAAAGAAATTGGTGAACGGCTTTAATTCCAGACGGTAAACTTGAAGTACCTGAACCTTAGTCAGAACCTATAAGGTACTCTAGAAAGGATAGGAATCTAATTAATGAAGGGAAGAGAGCAAGCTGACAGATGGGTGCATACCCAGATGGACACACTGTTGTGCCCGTTAGTATTGTATAGAATTTGGTTCTAAGGGAACATAATAAAACATGGGGGGTGCAGACACCAGAAAGTAACTGTACAATCCTAGTACCAGGAACAGGGTACAAGTGGGGCTTGTTGGAAAGGGAACCTTCCAGGACAACAATTGCAAATTGATTTTTTTTAACTGCCAGGAAAAATGAGGGTTTTTATATATGCTAGTTCTAACCAATACCCTTTCAGGGTGACCAGAAGCATTCCCTTGCAGGATCAATAGAGCAAAGGAAGTAACCAAGGTACTTTTGCAGGAGATTATTCCAAGGTTTGGGTGTCCTGCAACAATACCCTTCAGGTATTGGAATACTGGAACCAGGGAATTCATTTTATTGCAGAGATTGTCCAACAGGTCAGCAAGCATTGGGAATAAATTGACAATTGCACATAGCACACAGACCACAGGCGAGTGGTCAGGGGGAAAAGATGAACTGTCTAATTAAATCACAGGTTGTAAAACTGGGCCAGGAAGCTGGACTATCCTGATCACAGTTGTTGCCTTTGGCTCTCCTTAGTACCAGAACAAAACCTAGAGCCAAAGAGGGGTTAAGTCCTTTCAAAATACTGTTCAGAAGGCCTTATGTTGTATAAAAGGGGATTTCTACCCAAGTAGGGAGCGAAATACTAACTGAGCATGTGATAAGTCTGCAGGAATGGCTTTGAGAAAAGGAGAAACTGGTTCTAGGAACTAGAGCCCAAGGCCTTGATGTGGCTCGATAATATGTATGTAACAAATCTCTTTAAGATTCGCCACTGGAACCAAGGTGGGTAGGTCTGTTCCAGGCGCTGCTAACATCCCACACAACAGTGAAAGCATTGTGGATACATCATACTAGAGTTAAGAAGGTCCCTCAAACACAATGAGAACTGAAATCAGCTGGACCCTTAAAATTGTGAATCCAAGGACAGAAATGTGAGCTCTTGTAACTGATAGAAATGTTGATTTGATGAGTGCGGCATTTGATGTAAATACTTATGTATCTCTTGTGACAAACATTATTACATATCAATATTGTTTGGTATGTGGGCAAGCTAAGGATTTAAACTTTTCTCTTCTTGTTGTTCCTGATGATTTTAAGGCAAGAAATCGAACTGTTGCAGGGTTTGAGTCACTGTCCTGGTGGGTGATGATCAACAAGAATGTAGATTGGGTTAACTACATCTGTGAAAGTTCAAATACTCCATGTGCAAAACACATCTAGCTTTCTTGAGGAAATATTCTTGTCAAACCTGCAATTCTTTTCTGGACACCAGGTTATCAGAGGAAAATGACCTTACTTCTGTATTTTCTATTTCTCAGGATCCTCTAGTTAACATCAATAGTCCATTTCATAATTAGTAAAATTCTAGCTTGGGAATACTCGCCTTTGTCACAGACTCCTGCTAACAAACAGAACACTATTCCTCTGTACTAGAAAATACTAAATGCCCACTAGATTCGCAACTGTTGTTTTGCCATGACTATCTTGTAAAAAATATATATGATATTGCAGATGATGTTGTGCAATATCAAACCCAGTTTTTATATTTTACAGAAACTCTTTCAACAGATGCTGTTCCATATACTATGTGAAACTCACTGTGAACTTAAGTCACGTAGGGAAAAAGAAGCCATCACATTGTCTGCAAATGGCTTTGCAAGCAAGATGTTACAACTAACATTGCATTTAGGAAAGAAGAGGTTTTTGAGTGAATGAGTGCTGCTAACAAGATGGCAGAAATGAAAATCTATTCATATTTTTTCAAGAGTGAAATGTGCAGTCATTGCAGTTCTCTATTCCATGCTCTGGCACCTTCTTCTCTTGAATAATCTAATAATAACTGAAGTTTCCACTCCAAAAAGCCCTCTGCATTAATCATTTGGTCTGTTGAGATCTCAGCACAATTATCTTCAGCCTGCATCTCTGCAACTAGGAAATTACATTAGAAGTTACTCCAAAGTAATGTCAGAGTGCAAGATTGGAACAGAGAAGGGGTAGCGGGTCTTCATTGTATAACAGCAATGAGTCCCCTCCAGGACACTGCTGAGCTAGTATGCAGTGGTGTTCCCAAGGAAAAAAAATAATGCAATCAATTTACTTCACGTTTTGCCTTGTCTCAAAAATTATTGAGTCATTAATCTTAGCAATGTCATGGTGTTGTCATTCGTTGAATTCAATTAAGTAGGAACTCACCATTAGAAATGTGTGTGTTCTTCACATGCAATAATACCCTTCTTGACCATAATGAGCACAGCTTGCCTTTTCGAATTAGAGGGAACTTAAAGGAAAGGAGTTAATGAAGATAAATAGGGTAAACTGCTTCAGTATACTGCATCATATATACACATAGCCCTGATAATACGGGCAAAATTCTTCCTTGTATAGACATTAAATGGAAAAGTAAGTTCACAAAATGCACATCAGGGTCCCCCGTTCTTGTGCTCTTCCCTTCTCTAATTTCTTTTTAAATGAAATAAAGCAGAGTTTCTGGTCCGAAGGCCAGAGTATTTCAGGCACCACAGCACTCAGCTGCCTTTCTTAGAGAAAAACATATGGTAAAGTGGCTTTGTACCCTTGAGTCATATCTGCCACTGCTGAAACAGAGCAGTATTGCAAGGTGGGGAAGTGTTCATCAAAGAAGGTGAGTGCTGATGGTCTAAAGGAAAACTAGCTGGTATGAAAAGAAATTGGAAAAAAACAATATGTCAAAAGGTTAATTGAGCTGAAGCTAATTTACACTGCATAAGGAAGCAAAAGTTTCTGTGATGTCAGACAAGAGTGGAATTAACACGGGAATGTCAATGAAACTGCAGTACATTCAATCAATATATTGTCAGGGAAAAAAATTCTGATCGTGTCTAAGGGAAAAAAAAAAGTAAAGTGGGAGACTTGTTTTCAGACAGTGGATTAGAATGCTACAAAAGATTGCACATGGACTCTGAAGCATTATTCTGGCTACTTCTTTCCTGATAACCAGAAAATGCTGCCAGGGATCTCAGGATTACCTTGGAGTTCACATGGTAGCACAGTGCCAGGAAACGCAGGCTCCATTGGTTTGTCTCAGGCCACCACATAACATGGGCTGCAAGTTATCAGCTGTAACAAATGTTGATTCCCTTAAGATGTATAGCTGCGAGGTAGCAGGGCTGAACCTAAGTTAATTAGTCTTGTCTGTCAAGAGAACTAATTAACTATAGCAATAGTGATAGCATAAAGTTATGATACAAGTTTCAGTTCTGAAGCTAGCACGGATAGGTGTTTCTGTCCGACCTGCCATTTTGCAGAGCTCATGTCTTATCATACATGCCAAGCTCAAGTCTTAACTTCAATCCTTATTCTTAGAAGTGTGCTATACAAAATATGTGCTGGATACCATGAAGGGATACTTTCTGACTTGTTTCCAAATGATGCCAATATGAAATGTTGTCACTACATGTATTGGCTGTACTGTGGTAATGTCATGGGACTGTATATAATCAGTGATAGGCAGAGTACACATATACACATGATAGAAGGGTTCTGGCACTGACTTCCTTCAAAAGAGACAGAAATGGAAGAAGGGATGGAGCACAAAGATAAGAGTTGTCACACTGTGATTATGTAAACATGAGTCACAATCAATGACTATACAGCAGTTCAACTCAATGTGTAGTGATAGTACAATGTGAATTACATTGGGTTCATGATGTGTTAAATCTCCAGGTGAGAATCTGCATTCAGACATGCACTGTATTCTCACTGTAACATAATCTTGTCTTGAGGATAACTTCTTCATTCCCAAACAAGGGCATCTGCATAGAGTTTAAACACATTTTAACTTATGCTCACTGATTTTTCACCATTAGCTGACTTGTTTTCACTTCCCTAAATGTACTTGTTACAGAACAAAATGTGTAGCACTGCAACTCTCTTCTTCCCAGAAGACCCACTTGCCTTTGGTGACATGAGTCAAAAAGATGAAGGCAAGCTCAAACTTTTCTCCTGTGAGCAGGAGATATCACTTTAGACTCACAAAAGTGGTGCTGTCACTGTCACTAATGCTGTCCTAGTCCTGGGAACATTGGGAAGGAATCCACAAGACCTAATGAGTTTTGCTCTGTCCTTGATGAGGTGCAGCCATTGCTTCCCCAACTCCATTCTTTTGCTGGCCTCGTAAGCTGGACAGACAGCTTCTTTCAGGTGGCCTGTTAGGCTCTGGTCTAGTCCTGTATTAATTGCTCATTGTATGCTTCACATATTCAAAGTGTTTTAATGTTTTGTAATGAGCAGCACACAGAATATTGTTCACAGAGTAAAAAACCCTCGACAATTGCCATCATTTGATTATTGGACCTTTTTAGGAGATAATCAAAAGAGAGTAGGTTCTTGCCTTTGAAAAATCTCAGTTCCCATCATTTTTCTTAGCACAAGCCAGCCTTCAGTAGAAATCTCACTGTGTTCTCAATGTTGGAAGGCAGGCAGGTGTGTTGGCAGCAGCTTGCAGCAGAGCCTACTGAGGTCTTTGATGTTTCAGAACCACCAACCAGGCCTCCCTGCTCAGAGCCCTTCAGTCCTGAGGCAGTGATCTGTGGTTGGTATTCACCAGGTAAAGAATCTTGTAGGGAGCTCTGGACTGCTAAGTCTTCATTTTATTAAAAGAAGGAGTGTTTGCCTGGTGAAGCACAAATAAATTATAAGGGCGCGTGGAGCTAATGTTGCTCCGTGGTAGTAAGGTGAAATTGGAAGTTAGTGAAAACGCCCAAACTTCCCTCAACATATGCACTTTTATATCAACTTCTCTCTCTTTTTTTTTCCACATGCTTGTGATAATTTTGTTGCATTTCTCAATTCTCAATAGCTATTTATGGAGACTTTCAAAACTGGTAACTAACACTTGCAAAGTCTTCTGCTTACAGCTTCTATGTGCTGTCAGGTGATTTATTGCCTGTTTTTTTGTTTATTTCAACAGGATGAAAAAAATTTTACAGATAGAATAGCAGGGAAAAAGCGAGAGAAACACGTATTTCTTTTCATCTATAAAACTGCAATATAACTATGCCATTGCCAGGAATGATTCTAAGGCAAAAGCAGAAAAAGAGAAATAAACACTGAGTGTAGCTAAAGGAAAATGCAACCATAACCTGCAGTTCAAACTGTACAGAGATGAAAATATGATGTTATCCCGAAGGAAAAAAATAAATGGTCTAAATAAACGGTCTTTATTCACATAGATTTATTTGTAACTCAAAATTTTGGGCAAATATTTCAAGGAACTGGAAGTACTAGGTCCTCTATACATCGTTTTTCTCACCTTTTTTTCTTTCTGTTTTATATCTGACTATAAGAAGGAAAAAAAGCAACAAATGGCCATATCTGAAAAATAAACATACAGATTAGTTCATGTACTTGCACCTTCTGTTACCTTTCTATTAGGTTCCCACTTTGCAGCACATCTGTAATTGGAAATTTTTGCTATTATTGAAGTAGTCTTTGAGTACTCCCCACTATGGAGCGAAAACAGCTTGATAAAATCTGCTTTGCAGCACCAGTGCTTGTATTTATGAACCTGTGGCCATTTTATTTATTTAATTTAGTTTAACTATTAAGATGCTAGCAGCACTGGGGAGCTATATCTGTCTCCCTGGGTCTCCTGCAATACTTTGGATGCTGAAACAAGTGTTCCATGCTCAACTACTGTGGTAACTGGCCAGTGTGATGGCTGCTGCCCTGTGTCCCTGTGAGACACTGTCCGTGAGGAGAAGCTGGGAATGGAGGGAGCAACAAGGGAGGGGAGGAAGGGAAGCTGGTGCTGTGCAAAGCTGGACCTCCCACTCCCAGATGGCTACCCTTCCTTAGATGCAGCCCACGATACTGTTGGCCTTTTGGGCTGTCAGAGCACACTGCTGGCTCATGTTCAGCTTCTCATCCACCAGAATACCAAAGTCCTGCTTTATAGGACTACTCTCAGTGAGTTCTTCTCCCAGTCTGTACATCTGGGATTATCCCGACCCAAGTGCAACACCTTGTTGAGGGAAAAGCCAGGGAGCATAACTCAAGATAGGAGGGAAAATGGATTTGACTAGGAAAGGGAAAAACCTCAACTGTTAGAGAAACTGGAAGGTATAGGATGAATTAGGCACTGAAATACAGGAAATTAAAAGCTTCTCTCGAGGCTAGAGCAACAGATCACTACCTTGAAAAATCCAATTCTGTCCCTACAACAATCAAAGAAATCCTGGGTCAGACTCGACACACTGATTAAACCAAATTTAGCACAGGTGATGCTTCTTTATTTTATAAGGGAGACAAGGAGGCTAGTAGTATGGGCAAAAACAGCTTGGGAACTGTCATTCTGACATATAAGATAGGTTCAAGGATTGTAGTAGTGCTCAGCAGGGTGGACAGCCATGTGAGGAAACACCCAGTTTTCAGGAGAGTTTGCACAGTATGCAGTGAAGTAGGTTTCACTTGCACAAGGCTGTGCAGGAAACAGAAAATATTGAGCACCTGCCCATTGAGTGAGCATAACACATACTGCACAATTACTGGAATAGCTCCTATGACAAAAAAAGAAGAGATGTGGGCAATAAGTAGTTTTGGACATGATGCATTTCTAATTACCTGCTTCTTGAGAACTTAATTTGGCAATGTTAACAAAACTCTCTGGTTCTGTTTTTTTTCCAGTAATGACTGGTATTTGGGACATTTTCATCGGCCTGCCTAGGGCAGGAGCAGGATATTTTCAGCTTCACCCAGTGGTTCTCTTGAAAAGAGTAAGACTTCAGTCCAGCAATGCCTGTGCTGAGAACACTAAGGCACATATCATCTTTGGGACAGTCTGAGCTTGCAAGAACCAGCACTGTCGAATACCGTGCTAAATGATCTAATCTCCTCAAGCAATTTTTCATACTAATGACCACAACACACTTTAAGCTGCAAAGAGTGCTGATAGGAAGTGGAGTACAGAGATGACATCTTTGGTGACAAAGCAAGCACCAATCCAAAAAACACTGTCTTCTGGAAAAATAAACAACTCTCTATAGATCCTTTTCTCCTGTGACCTTTTGTACATGATAATAGACAAGAGATGTCTTCAGAAAGTTGTATGTGTCTTGCAGTGGAGATGAAAGAAAGGGACCAGGTGTTAGGGAACTTCTACTAAGCAGCAAAGGTAAATATATATATACATGTATATATACGGAGCATTGTGAATCCATCTAATTTCAAGGAGGAAAAAAAAAAGACAAAACATTTGGGTCAATTTATTTTTCTATTTTTTGAACCATTTATATCTACAGTTTGTGAGCAACTGTTCCAAACAAAGCAGTCAAAACACTGATCATCCTTGCTGCCTAGAGGAGAATAAGCATCATGGCATTTTATGAAGAAGCAAAATGATCATCATAATTAAGTACTTCTTTTTAACGCAGTGATTGAAAATAACAGGTTCACAAGCAAAATAGGTGGGACCAAACACATCAGGCATGCAAACCTAGTAAGGGTAATTAAGGTTATGTTCCTGGGAAGGAGAGTGTGACTAATACCGATGACATGCAATTTTTTTCAAACAATAGCAAATTGTTAACAGGCCCTTAAGTAGAATAATACAGCACACGAGTGATCCCATCTCTTATTTGTTGCCTGGCAAACTGGATTAAGTTTAATAGATATGAAAGGCTGCAAGCAGCTACATGATCTTCCTCTGTAGTTATACAAGCAGATTTTGATTTTGCAGTAGCCTGTGTGCTTCAGCAGAAAGTAACCACTACTCAACTTCAATTCCTGTTAGAAAGAAATGGGGAAGTGGGGGTAATTTCAGAAATGATGGGGAATGTTTTCTGTTTTATCTGCCTTTGCAATACAGAACACCAGGGCCAAAGAATATTGCTCCTTTTGTTGGAGTTGAACCACCAATTTGATAAGGGTTGCAGACCTGACAGGGAGTTTTGCAGTCCACACCTTTCTTTTCAAACTGTCCTTGAAGTTCCAAGTAAAACAAAACAAATGGCTACACAACCACTCTCCCTGCCTTTTCAAGTGCTTCATTTTTAGTATTAGCAATGCAGTGTATGAATAGTGAAGGTCAAAAGAAGGAATTTTTTTTTTAAGTCAGTGGAAGGCTGCTAGGGGCTCATGTGAGGTCAGGAATCTCTGCAGTCTTGGAAGCTGTGGCAGAGGGGAATTTATTTAATTTTTGAAGGGCTTATTTTTAGTGAGGCTGAGTCAGAGCATGACTTGCTCTTGGAAAAAAACTGAGATGGAAAATTGCTGAGATGTTCCTACATTCATTGCTAACACATTTGATGCCCCTGCTGCAGACGTATGGCCACTTGGGCTGGCACCTGTATTTGAACAATGCCTGCAAGTTGCACCCAGGAGCAGAAGGAGAATCTGAGGCAGGGAGGTGGGAGCTTGATGATCTTTAAGGTCCCTTCCTACCTAAGCCAATCTATGATTCTGTGATTCTATGAAGCTGGCTTCTGGACATGAGTCTTCTCCAGTGTTCCTGTGTCCAGCTGCCCCTCAAATTGCTGGGGGAGGTCTAAGGTGAATATTCCCTGAGCAGATTATTTAGAAAAGCTTCCCTGTTATTCTTCTCATTCAGAGGAGTCAAGCTAGTAAGGCAGAAACTTCCTCCATAAATTGTGAGGATAATATAAATTTCTTTCTTAGAGAAACAGAAACAAGTTTGTTTTATTTCTAAGTGCTGACCCACGTATTTGCATGCTGTGTCCTGGCTCTTGACATAAAAACAGCTATTCTATGGGGTTGTATCAGAGGGAGATCTGAATATTTCCATTTTTTCTTAGCTAATTTTTAATTAAATATCCTAAAGTCATGGGCTGTAGAACTTCTGATTAATGTGTACATTGTAGCTTGCTTAGTGCCAGAAAGAAACCAAAATAAATTGTTGAATAACTAAATCTACGCTTCAGCTCTTAGTTAAAGTAAAGGCAATTCTTGATTAACATGGGAACTGCAGAATTTTACCACACCTGCCATAACAATCATCAACACCTGCAGTGCATGGTGCCTCCTATATAACAGGGGTTACTCTATGACCTGGCTACGGAAAAGCTCCCAGAGGAAAAAAAAAAAAATGACAACTGACAAACAAAGGCCTTCTCTCTCCTTTACTGCCCTGGAGAAGAGAGGGGAAGTTAGTGACAGGCTGGCTGCTGTCATGAGCAAGCATCATGAAAATACCTCAACAGCCAGAACCAGAGATTTTGACAAATGTAACATAGCTGCAAAGCAAGCCATAACTCAGTGTTAAGCCCTGCAGCGAGGGCGCAGCCTGTCCCTGCTGGCTTTCTTATTGCTCCTCCACTACCCCTCCACTGTGAGCTCTTTGTGTGTTTTCCCCTCTTTTTTCTCCCCTTCTCTCCCCTTTCTCCCTTTCCTGCTTCCCCCGCCCCCCTTTTCCCCTCGTGGTACTGGGCAGTTTGGGCCCCGCGATTCTTTGTGGTTCATTGGTTTTGCTTTGCCCGTCCTCATTCCTCCACAGCACACAAAGCTCGGGAGGAGGAGAGCAGGGGCTGGAGAAGAGAGGTTACATCAGGCTCGTTGCAGACAGCGCTGAAATGTGTTTGTAACCTTGCCAGATGGATGGGCAGCCCCTGCACTGCAGGAGCTCTCAAAAGCAGATTCAAAGTCATGCATACCAGGGGGTAGGGAGGGGGGATGGAGAGGCAGGATGTTGAATTTCCATATATTTCCATCAGGTTACTGTCATTTCTGCCTAGCATGTCACTAGACACATATTACAAGGCTTTCTTGCACTAGTTCTGCCTATTAAGTGTGCCCTGACTGAGATGCTTCATTTCTCCCCCAAAACAAACACAGACAGGAAAGACCGTGGGAGCTGTGGGTAGCTGGTGAGAGGCATCCTCTTGTCACGCTTTGCTTGCTCATTTGCTTTGCTTATTGCTGTTTGATGCCATGCCAAACAATGAAGTAACTATGAACAGGGATATCCCAGAGACTGTTCAATTGCGCTGAGGCTTTGATTCAACATCATCTAGGCACCAAGCCATGTGATGTGAAAGGGCAGATGCTTGTTGTGCTGGTGTCAGCAAGGGCAAGGATTTTCATGGAATCATAGAATCGTTTGAGTTGGAAGGGACCCTAACAGGCCATCTAGTCCAACTCCCTTGCAATGAACTAGGACACTTACAGCTAGGTCAGTCTGCTTAGAGCGCCAGACCTTAAATGTCTTCAGGGATGGGGCATTCGCCTCCTCTCTGGGCAGCCAGCTCCAGTACTTCACCACCCCTATTGTAAAACACTTTTTCTTTACATCCAATCTATATGTCCCCTCCTTCAGTTTGGAAACCAGTTCCTCTTTCCTTATCACAGCAGACTCTGTAAAGGAGTCTGTCCTTTTCTTTCTTACAGACCCCCTTTAGATACTGAAAGGCCACTGTCATTTCTCCCTGGAGCCTTTTCTTCTGCAGGCTGAACAGCCCCAGCTCTCTCAGTCTGTCCTCAGAGGAGAGATGTTCCATCCCTTGAATCATTTTTGTGGCTGTCCTCTGGATGTGCTCTAACAGGTCTACACCACACTGAGGACTACTGAGGACTCCACATCTGGACACAGTACTCCAGATGAGGCCTCAACAGCACAGAGCAGAGGGGCAGGGCCACCTACCTTTCCCTGCTGGCCATGCTTCTTTTGATGCAGCCCAGGATACGGTTGGCTTTCTGGGCTGCAAGGGCACGTTGCTGGCTCATGTCTATCTTGCCATCCACCAGTACTCCCAATTCCTTTCTGGCAGGGCTGTCCTTCATCTTTTTGTCTCTCAGCTTGTACTGACAGCAGGAATTGCCAGCACACAGGTGCAAGACCTTGTACTTTGGTTTGTTGCACCTTGGTTTGTTGTACTTGAGTTTGGTGTTCACCTGGGTCCACTGTTCAAGCCTGTCTAGGTCTCTCTGGAGGAGTTTAAAAGGACTGTAGCAAATTTTTAAGTACTCCAAAATAGGTAGTATTATGTCATGCCTATATAACATACACTGTAAAGTGAAGTTCTAGTCCAATTCTCTTAATTTGGCTATTTGCAGAATTTAAACAACATTTTAGGTAATTTTTCCTGTGTTTTTTCTTCTGCCCATGATGAGTATCTGTGAGTGCAAGTGCGAGCTTTTAGTTTAGCTGAAGTCAGCCACTTCTTAATTTCAGAAGGAAACAAATCATTTCTTTCCTCCCTTTTTGTCTACCTTCCTGCTCCTAAAACCACTCCTCACTCCCACAGCTGAAGGCCATTAAGCTTCAACCTAGCTGCAGAATCCTCAAAAATTAACCAAACAAGCCCACAGACAGCATGTCCAGTGGCTTTGTGTGGGTCAGTTAGGTCTGCAGCCTATTTTGCCACTGCTTGGCCTTCAGCATGCTCTGGCAGCAGCAGGTTGTTTAGCTATTCAACTACTGCAAAGTGCTTAAAATAGCACTTAGCCCTGGAAACAAAGGCTGCTGGTGAGCAAGAGCAGGAGTATTTGTCCTGAAGGATCAGGGTGAACCCCATTTTGCTCTCACATGCAGTGCATTCCCATTTCTTTTCTGAAGATGTTTTTTCTCTCCTTGTCATGCTGTAAAACAAGGAGCATCAGGCCCCTTAAATGTCTTCAGATTCTGCTGAGACTTTTGTTGCTGAACCTTAAAGCTGTTGTTTAATCACTTCACTCACAGTCAGATGCAACCTTTTGCTTAGAGAAACTTCAGTTTGGTATGCGCTTTCAGTCAAGATCAAGCTGTTTTTTGGCAAAAAGTTCTTTTCAAACCTGCAGTCACATCTTGTTTGAACTCCAGCTGGGTTCCTTTCTGAGAGCAGTTTACATCCTGGTTTACAGCACAGTGTCTCTTTCTGCAGCTGTTGTTTTACTGTCAACATTTGAAGCTGACTCCGAGCCCTTGCCATCTTGTGCCCACACCGTCTCCTGTTAGGAGGTGCCAGGAAACAAGGGCCTCCACGATGCTGTGCCCAGCCTGGCGTAATGTAGGGAGTACATTATGAGGGGGTGTACTAGGGAGAACACTCCAGCCGTATGAGCAAAGCTGTATCCAGCAGTCGCATAACACTGTGACTGATGGATGGCTGGCTCACCCACATGGCTGATGAACACTTGACAGTCTACTAAGATAAGTCATTGTCTAACCATTGCTTCCTACCACATTAATTTATTCATTGGCTTCATGCCAGTAGTAAGTAATTATAACAGTTCAGGGAATTACAATTTTTTTGTGATTTTTTTCAACTTGGCAGCTAAATCTTTTATGATTTTACATGCTAAATTATCAGTTCAGGATATCTTGTAACTTACTGTCACAAATGTGATGAGTAATTCTCTTCTCTTCTTAAAATCAGAAAATTCATCCAAAATATTTGCCTGGGAAAGGTTAAGAATCTTTCAGGGATCATTTCATAGTCTTTCTTTCCCCCTTTTTTCTTAGCTTCTAAATAATTAAAGAAACTTCTCCCTACTCCATTGTGTATCAAGTGTAGCAGTAAGCAGTCATATTAACTCTTAGAAGAAATGCTGTCTAGGAGATTACTGTTTTTAGAACTAGCATGGCTTGTGTGTGAAAATCTTAATGTTCATAGTAAGTAAATGTACACGTGATAGTTTAAGTACATTCCAGATATGAATACAACAGAACAGCAAATGGTCTTATGCTTTGGGGCTGTTTTCACTGAGTACAGACAGTCTGTTGAAAACTATTTAGTCAATTATATACTATTGTCCTGCTTGGCTGTGTGCATAAGGAGGAATAAAACAGACAATACCAACCAGTTAGATACCAGTGCAGTAACAGGGAGTGTAAGATGACTGCTAACAGTAGCTAATTTCAGAGCTCACAGATAGCATGGTCCATTTATTTGCTTATGGCTACTATCCAGCCATCAGGGTGTGACTGGATAGAAAAAAGATAGAAAAAAATCTACCACATTTAAACCAGTGCTAGCCAACAAAGGGATCTAGTGGAGAGGCCCATGGCTGGGTTAGGTGTACAGAGGAGGGTTACCAGCACCCCACTACAACCACCACCCAGCACTTGGGCTGCTCTGCTCCACCAGGGAATATCAGTGGAGGGAGCAACATCTCCTTCCATATACCAGCAAATCTAGGCCTCAGGAGAGGATATTTCCTCCCAGATTTCACTGAATTCTGCTCAGAAATATTCATGGAACCTACCAATTTGTCCATTATGTAAAGATTTAAAGCTCACATTTATTTACATCATCACTGGAGAGGAAAACTAAATGGAGTTCAAAGTCCCAAGGTTGAATGATTTTAACTCCTACTGAAGCCACTGGGACTTAGGCACTTAGTTGCCTTTGTGGTGATGAACAAAAGTACTTCCTGCATCTTCAACATTAAAATGAATTCCAAAACAAGAACAGGGCTGGGGAGCTTAATTTCTAAAAACAGTAGAGTATACCATTGAAAATCTGGTGTTACATTTCATTCGGTGGCTGCTCCACAAATAATCTCAGCAGCTGTTGCAGCATCTTGGTTGGGATTCCTCTCACCTAACTTAGTCATCCAAAGCTAGGTCTCCAATCTAAATTTGATCCTTTTACCTCCCTCAAAGCCACGCAGCTCCACCAGATGGCTATTAGACCTCCAAAAATTTAGTGAGGGAATTGTTGTGGCTCTGTTGTGGAATTCACATTAAACAGTCAACTGTTTTATAAGGTCTTGCTCTGAGAAAACAGCCTTTAAACCATTTAAGAATCACTGCACTCTGTTAAATGGAACATGAGACACAGCAAAGCCTTAATGTAAAATAAAACTATAGTGTTTACTCTTACAGATTTCAACCTCTGCTGTAAATCACCAGCTGTAAAACAGCGAGAAAACAGCCATGGATGGCTCCTCAGAGCAGGACATACAGCTTCTCAGAGCTCCCAGGGACCACAGAAAATAAATGAATAGCTTTGGCTTTGTTTGTATCTCCAAGAGGTGACAAGGAAGGACATTTTTATTTCAGCATTGTTACTTTTGAATTGAGGGTGACAACTTCTTGAATTAAGCTATCAACCTAGTCAAAGCTGCAGTCTTTAGTATTACAGTAAAAAACCCTTCCCCAGACATAAAGGAAGAAAAGACAGAGGGAGGCGATTGCTCTTCAGAGCTCACAGTGCTGTAGAAGCATCTCTGGGGCAGCCATTAGAGCTAACACAGCTTCCAGTCAGAAATACAGATGCTTCCCAGCAGAACTCTGCTGCAGATATTAGTGATACGGCTTAGTCACATTAGCAAATGCTACTTAAAAGTGCCTCGTTCCTCCAGGTAAAGCATAGACATTCCCTGAAAGCAGGTTCTTTCAACTCCAGGTAGAAAAGCAATGAGTGTTATCTAGGACATGCAGAGCTAGATGCTACTTAGAAGTTTCTCAGAAGCAATGAAAAAAAACACGGGAACAAGACAAGCACCAAGACTTTTGGTAGAGAACTGTACTAATAATCTGATGTACTGATCCGTTATTTTCTAGAAGAGCTTTTTTTGCTTTAATTCCCTGTGTGTGGGGTAGGGCCCACTTCTGCTCATTTAGACCACCTGAAGGATATAATTGAATTTCCCAGCATGTGGTAGCCAAAGTTGTAATTACTTTCAGGACCTATGAGCACTGGAGCCTCCATCTGTGGTGAGTAGCTGCTTACCAGCTGTGGCTAATGATGAGGTGCCTCTCTAAGGACCCTTTGGATGTGCTGCCCAGAATGGAGTTGGTCCAGCTTGTTGGTTCCTTGTTGTCTTTAGGTGGCTGATGGTGTTGTGGAGCTGTACCTGCTGTACATGCTGAGAAGAACAGAAGTAGTTTTTGTGGACTGAGCTTTGTAGATATCTGCTAAAAATTATTGGTGAGTATTGATCTCTACCTTTAATGCCCTCTTGCAGTAGCTTAGCTATAATCATCAGAATGGAAGATAGTGAGAACTCACTGCAGAAAGTCTTTGTGTCCTTTTTCATTATATCCTAGCCTCTCTTCAGCTGCCTGATTGAAAGGGTCTTTTGAAAAATATTGCTTTCTGAAGGGATAATTATACCTTCAAATGTTGAAACTCTGTTGCTCTGATGTTTGAAGTTGGCAGTAGAGTTAAACGTGAGAGTCATCTTTCCTAGTTGGGCTTTTGGCTGTACTGAGGTCTGGGCCCCCAATCCCTTTGCTTGGAGGGACCAGTCCTAGTTATGCTGAAATAGGTCTGTAGTAAGAGCTATTCTTGGTCTGGCCTGGGGTGACTTCTCCTTTCTCCTCTGAAAAGAGAAGTGCTCCTTTTGAACTATTTTAATCTCAGCTCTTACTTCTGTTTCATGTGAAAAGCCTGTGTCCCTATGGGATGTGGTATTTCCCTTTCCTCGAGCCTTGCTTCTATAGTATCTCTGACTAGCTCTGCTTCCAGAAACCAGCTTTGACCCTGGAAGCAAGGAGGAGTCTCAATATTTTTCTGACAAAGAAAATGTCTTCTTGTTCCCAGAGGAGCACCCATATAAACCACATGTGCCCCTAGTCGCTGACCCAGCAGCCACAGTGCCGTGTGGCAGAGGGATGTTTCCAGAAAGGCTTTAATTTGGGGAAGAGGAGGAAAGGTGCTGTCAGCATGCAATTGCAGCTCCACTGAGACATCTTGGATCTCTGCTATGACTTTGCTGATAATTGAATTGAAATCAAAACATAACTGCATTGCTCTCATGCTCTGGTTGCTAAATAGCAGTATTGTGGATGAATCAGAGTTACTTCAGAGAATCTCTTTAATGTAGCAGAATTGCAGCAATCAGGGGATAAAGTTAGATTTAGGAGTATCTGGTAAAGGAGCTGATTGGAGTTCAGAGGGAAGCTGCTTTTGTTCAGCCTTTCTGTGAACAAGGTTATGGTCCAGGGGAATTAGCAGTGCTTGAGGGTTAACGCCTCATTCCTGCTCTGCTCCTGATTATTGCCTCATAGCTTTGTGTGGATGATTTTTCTTCCTGTTATTTTTTTCCCACAAGCTGAGTTCTTGCTTCCTCAACTCTTAGTGTTCTGTAAGGTTGTTCATTTCCCTGTAGAAAGAGCTATATGGGCAATAAAATGCTTCTCCAATCATCCCTTCTCCCTCGCTCCAATCCCATGCTAACCCACCAAGATGAATGGCAGGGATTGCAATTGCTCAGTATCAGAAACTGCATGTCAATGGTTGGAAGGACCTCGTGGGACTTCACACTATTAATCTCTAGAGACAACCTTATATCTTGCTTTCTACAATGATGAATGATGCCACAGCGTTGTATTGCTGCTATTCAGCACTCCTTCATGTAGATCTCATGTGCATCCTGCTGTCATTCCCATAGCGCATCTTTGCCATCTGCTGCAGCCTTTAATGAGACCGTACTCTTCGAGCCTTGCACAAAAGGATTAATCTAGTGAGAGTGAGGGAATATAGGAAAAAGATAGAGGAGTCTTAGAAATCAAAGCAACCCAAGAGAATACTGTTAATAGTTAGCATGCTGCAGAGAGCTGACAGAGATGTGCTACCGACATGGTAAGCTGAGGTAAGCAGGAAGGGGTGCTGGCTCTCTCCACTTACAGCAATGATGACAGGCAACAGCTGAGTGTTTAGCAAGGAAGCCTGTGTCTCAAGGCACTTCTGTCTGGCCAAATCTAACTTCCTGGTTTTAAAATGCCATAGTCATGTATATGGTGAAAGGAAGGCTGACTGCAGGGGTATGTTTCACTATAAATTTGTGAGCCAAAGACTTCTTTGAATTCATTTAAATCAATGGATTTATTTATTTTTTTTCCCAGCTTGAAATTGACACAGTGTTTCCATGCACTGTAAACTGACAAAAGGAAAATAATTGCATGTGAGAATATAATCAGGTTTAACAAGGGCCAGAGCAAGGTGCTTGGTTCAAGGCAATCCCACATATGAGTACAGGCTGGGATAAAAACTTGGGAGCAGCTCTGCAGAGAAGGACTTAGGGGTCCTGAGGGACAAAAAGCTGGACAGGAGTCAGTGTGCTCTTGCAGCCTGGAAGACCAGAAGTATCTTGAGTTGCATCAAATGTGGGGTGGCCTGCAGGGAGGAGATGATTGTCCCCATCTATTCTGTCCCTGTGAGGCCCCATCTGGATTACTGCTTCCAAGCCTGGAGCCCACAGTACAGGAAGGATGCAGAACTCTTGGAATGGGTCCAGAGGAGCTACCTGAAGATGTTCAATGGGCTGAAGCACCTCTCCTCTGAAGAAAGGTTGAGGGAGTTTGGCTTGTTTAGCTTGGAGAAGAGAAGGATTTGGGAAGACCTCACTGTGGCCTTCCAGCTCTTGAAGGGAGCTAACAAGCAGGAAGGGGACCAACTTTTTACAGTTGCAGTAGTGACAGGACAAGGAGGAATGGCTTTAAACTAAAAGAGGGGGTGCTTAGGTTGGATGTTAGGAAGAAATTCTTTATTCAGAGGGTGGTGATGCGCTGGTGCAGACTGTCCAGAGAAGCTGTGGGTGCCCTGTCCCTGGAGGTGATCAAGGCCAGCTTGGATAAGACCCTGGGCAGCCTGATCTGGTGGGTGGCAGCCCTGCCCATGGCAGGGAGGTTGGAACTAGATGATCTTTAAGGTCCTCTTCAACCTAAGCCATTCTATGATTTTTAAATTAAGGCTCAGTTATGCTCACATTTTACCAAACTCTAGTAAGCAGCCTTGTGAAAAGATAATAAAAATCCAATCTGTTTTTTCAACCTTTTCCTTGCTGATAGGAAAAACAATGCTCAAATTGCCTGTGTAAAAGTGTTTTTTTCTCTGTTGAGCGTATACAAACTAAAATTTTACAACTTTTATCAAGAATTATTCTAGCTTTATCTGGAATTGTCTTTACGTACTTTACAGTCTCTTTAGAATTGGGGGGAAAAAAAAAAAGAAAACAGCCTGTAGGTTTTGTAGCTCTACAAAAATCATACCCTGTTGTTTGTTTTGTTGTTGTTTTTCTGAGTAGAGATATTAGGTATTGGGGATGATCTGATTTATACATTCATTGATGAGCATACAGAACTGATATGTGGTCTCATTTCTGACGCAGTCTTAGTTGGATCTACTGAAGTTCTGTGAAAGAATGTTTCCATGTGTGCGCGTGTAGGTGTATTTCAGTTTTGTGGAAGATGGGATACCCTGTAGTCTGAGTTCTTGCTGTGATATGTTGGCACTAATCTAACTCAATCTAGATCAGAACAAATGAATCTACTGTTTTTGATCTGTAGGTCAAACCTATTGCCTCTTCTAATTATCTGCATGACAACTTGCGTAAAAGGCCTTTATGCTTCACAGGCTGGCTAAAGGCATTGAAAATAGATTTTTATTTTTGTTCTTGAACCAAGAACTTCAATTTCCTCTTGGGATGGGGCTATCAGTAATAAGGCATTTCTCTTGCTAGCCACAGATGTTAACCTGTCTGTACTGTAGCCTTATATGATTTGAAGTATGCACTATTGACTTTATTCCTTGAAGAATGCTGCTGAGGATTAAGGCAAAGATGGAAATTATTCTAAGGCTGTCTAGGGCCACTTGGTGAAGTCTGCTCCAAGATATATCTGGCACTCTCTTTGTGTAAGTAAAGGAGGAGAAAAGATGTGTACAGGGAAGTAAAATTTTACCAGACCAGGTTTCCTGTGCAGAACTACAAAGTAATATGACAAATGATTTCCAGCACTCTTTGAGGTCAGCACTTTCAGAAGTCTTTCCAAAACACTTTGGTTATGGTAGCTGTACACCTTTTTGTCTGCTGTTTCAAAAGTTTCTGCCTATCAACACAACTGTTTCCCTGTGTAAAGCTGCCAGACTGGTTTCATTCTGCCTGTTGAGCTCACTTATTTCATCTTAAGTCAGATGTTTCTGGGAGAAGCTCTGAATTTGTGTGATGTATGTAACTCTCTCTCAAGTTTAATAACCATTTGGACTGAAAAATAGTAGGAATAACAGACTGGGGCACTTTCTTACCTGTTAATGATATGTTATTTCCTCATGAGAGGTAACTTATTTTACGTAAGTCTAATGATCTCTCTTGTTGCCTGGGACATGGTTTTCAAGTAGTCAGTAATAATCTTGTCAACACTACAGAAGATTTTTTAAGTTTGTTTTTGCAGTTTCTATAGCCTCTCCCAGGGGAAATTTGAGTATTCTTAAGAGATAGCAAGAGGTACTCTGTGACTATCTATGTTGTAGATCCATAGCATGTGTCAGGGCTCCAGGCATGCTGATATCTTCTGGAGTATTTCATGTTGATCAGAACTTCTCTTAGGAAAATAGTCATTGAATAGATGGGGGATACAGTTCGTGAATTACTCAAGTGTCTACAGTTGAGCAGAGTGTTTACAGTTACATGAAGGAGACAAAATATATTCAACCTTCTCTTCTTTGATTTGAAAATAGCCAATTATGACAAATCTTTGGTCCCAGAGCTTCAAGATTTTTGTGTAAGATGAATGCGGACTTTCTCAGAAAGTGAGATGGAGAAGACCTTGAGCTTTTCAAAGGGACACTGATTAGATAGACATAAAATGATGCTTTTTATCAGTAGCTCTTCATTTAATGGTGATGAGGATCCTATGCTTGTGCAAGTAGAATAGTGTAGGGAAAAAGGGTAATGTCTACCTGTGATGGTTCAGATGGAGGGAAGTGCACTGAAGGACAGAAATTTAAGTTAGGTCCCTGAGTGTAAGAAAGACAAAAACCTCAAGATATCCTGGATTTCTGTGGAAATAACAGTACTACTGTAGCAGTCACTTTCTGGAATCACAAATTTGAATCTGAATCTCCTATGTTCCAGGGACACAGGATAGTGCACAGCTTCTTGTCTGCACAGATGGTTTCTTCATTGCTGCTATTTTTCTTCTGTTGTTTTGCTTTGCTTTCCTTAAGTAAGAAGAATAACAAAGGCACAATTTCCTCAGGAGGAAGAACTGAGGCAGGGAGAGCAAAGGAAGGCTTCCATTTATAGGATAGAAAAAGTATTTCCTTCCCAGCTCTAACACTGCTATTTTACCAGTTTAGACACGATTTCAGGTAAGCAATGTCTCCATTTTGTTGGGAAACTTCTAGGGGGGAACAAAAAAAGTTTCCTCTTAGGAACAATCTGTTTCCAATATTTTTTGGCTCCTGCTCAAGTCTAGAGCTCCTCAAAGATGATCTCTCATCTACTTCCACTCTCCATGTTCAGCTTCCAAGGGAGGCAAAAGGTGCCTCAGGAAGGGGGAGCTTTGTTGTTCATACTTGTGGTTAACCAAGCTTGAAAGCTAACTCAGCTTTGGTATGAGTTGAACTTTGTTTTGGCCAAGGGTTCTTATTCTATTAACGTAATTCCCTCATCGAAGTTCATCAAAGCAGTTTATGGGAACTTGTAAATAAGTGCTCTTGTCAGAGGAGAAGGGAAAGCAACCACCTCTCTCAAAGATGAGAGTAGCTTGGCTCTTTTCCTCGGGGTGGTGGAGGACAACAGCAAGTACCAGCAAAGCATAAAACTCTGAAAGAGTAGCGAGTAACAGGGAGGAGCAGGGATGACTTAGCATTTGGAGCATGTTATAGCTTTTGTCCCAACCTTCTCTGTAGCTTCTCAAATTTCTTCTTTTACCACTTGGTGCTCTTGTGCTGCTGTAGGGACAGCATACTATTGGACAGGTTGTGCTCGGGGCCCATGTTCCCTGACTAGATGGAACAATCCAACAGGTTTTGCAGGTGTTCCTGTGTACAGATTGGTTCAAGCAGACACTGGCATGCTACCATGCAGCCAATAAATCCTGCAAATCAGTGCTTACTTAATAGAAAGCCCTGCTGTTCACAGCTTTACTCCAAGGAAATGTGTTTTTGTTGCTGCATCTCTTTTTTTTTTTTTTTTTTTTTTTTTTTTTTTTCTTTCCCACTTGGAGCTTAGCCCTGTTGTCTTTTCCCCCAGATAGGTTTTAGAGCACAGCAAGGATAAATACAAAACAAAATAAGTATCATTAAAAAAAGAAGGCTGCTGAAGCTTTAGATGACAGATGAAAGCCATTGAAACTAGGCCAATTTACATCTGTATTACTAGGGGTATTCAAAATACGGAGTTGTTGTTGAGGACTCTGTCATTCTATTCTATAAGTAGTCACATGCACATAGATTGTAAATAGAGCCACAAGACTGATCCAAGGTATGAAACACCTCCTCTGTGAGGACAGGCTGAGAGAGCTGGGGCTGTTCAGCCTGGAGAAGGGAAGGCTCAAGGGAGACCTGAGAGTGGTACTTCAATATCTAATGGTGGTTATGAGAAAGAGGGCGATAAACTCTTTAGCGAAGTCTGTTGTGATATAGGACAAGGGGAATGGTTTCAAACTAAAAGAGGGGAGATTTAGACAGCTGGATATAAGGAAGTGTTTTACAAGAGGATGGTGAGGCACTTGGATGCGTTGCCCAGAGAGATGGTGGATGCTCTGTTCTGAGAGACATTCAAGGTCAGGCTGGAGGGGGCTCTGAGCTGCCTGATCTAGCTAAGTGTCACTGTTCATTGCAGGGGAGTTGGACTAGGTGACCTTTTAGTGTCCCTTCCAACTAAAAAGAATCTATAATTCTAAAAGACAAGTCTACCAGTATTGTCTTTTGGTATTTTTTTTTTGTTATTGCCGTTGCTGTTTATGCCTAAGTGTTTACCGTGTGTCCCTCTGCAGTCAAAAGAGTGTGAATATGAACATGCATCTTTTTTTACTTCTGGTCCTTGCAAAGAAGGATGATGCTACCCTCCTCCTTACATAGCAAAGTTTTAAACCCCTTCTGTTTTGTGATATGCTGGGAGAAAAGGAAATCTCAAGTTATGCAGGGCTACTAGAGAAATAGGCAGGAAACACAAGTGCACGGAGGAAACATTTGGGTAACAGAGGGGATTTTGAGCTATGAAAGCTGATGAGTTGCACATGCTAAAGGAACAATGTGATTCTCAGTGTGTTTTTTTGTTTTGTTTTGTTTTGTTTTTTTTAAATTGCATGATAAAGATCCCAGGCTCTTTGCTTAAAGTTTAGGTTTTCCTGTCTAGGCTGCTTCATTCTTATTTCAGGCTACAGTAAATTGGAAGAAATATAAGCTCTACTGAGATCCTACCAACACAACCTAGAGCTATTTTTGATACTGCAGAACAGCAACTCCAAGAGGTGAAAAACTGAACTTGTTTCCAGAAGCAGAGGGGAGGGTTTCTGACAGAGCCTATCCAGAGGGTGGCATGCTGAGCCCTTCGGCATGCAGGGGTATGGGACTGTAACAAGAAGGTCCAGCAGGCAGGTTATGGAGGCTGACTGCTGTAACTAATGCCTTGGTGTAAGGACAAATTCTAGAGGCAGCTCTTCCTGCCCATACGTGTAGACATCACATCACATCACTGGTCTCCAAAGGGCTGCTGCAATCTCTTGGCAAATAGGTCTTATGGGTTTCACTTGTTTTGCTTCCTTTGTCCTTTCTAGCCATTTCCCAGTGAAGACATCACACTGATGGTTAAACAGTGATACTACTCCTGGAATGGGAGGTATTTCCCTCTGGCAAGTAGTGCTAGGATGACCTGAGCTAGGCCGTTTGCTGTTTGTCCTTGGAAGTTTCTCCAAGCTGGTGAGAAAAAGAACCCAGAAGGAGGTGTTGACATAGGAGAAAGGGACTGTCAGCGTCAAGAAGCTTTGAAAATTAGAAATTGAAGGGCTAAAAAAAATCAGCTCTTGTTGATATTCTGTAACTCATGTCAGAATCTGGCAACTCTAATTTTGTAAATACTACTCCCTCTCATCCCTCTTTACATCAAGTTCATGTGAACTTTGTAAAGAATCTTCAGTGACTGGCATGTCTCTGGAACTCATGCTTTAATCTACTCTTTTAATAGTAATAAAATTACACAACAGTGTTTTTAGTGGGTTTCTGGTCATTTGTTTCATTTGCTCTTTTACTACTCACAGCTGATGCTCTATGACTGTCAAAATGTGCAGTGCCTTGAAATTGTTCATATCCTACCTTGTTTGTGTGAAGGGACAGAATAGTCAACAAGGGGACTTCCTAAGGAGCTTAGACTGGTTGTAATGCTATGGTTTTTAAAGGCATGTGGGTCCTCTGAAGTTTTGTACCTAGCTTTTCTTGCAAGAGGAGCCTGTTCCCATTTTTTCAACTGGACAATGTGTGAAAAGTAACATATTTGTCGTCTTTGGATTCTGGGTTTGAAAATCCATCTTGTATCCAGTTGTAAAAACCCTTTGAAAGTCCCCAGTTGCAGAAGCTGTGACAACTGGCTGAAAGCATCCCATAGACTTGTGAGGAAAGGCAGCAGATGCTGAACGTGCAGCCTGTGTGAGGCCAGGGGGCTCAGTGGTGCATTGGGGAATTAATTTGTTGCAGATGCTCTTGCTGTGACTGAGCCAGTGAAGGGAGGGGGAGAGAACCACATTGTCTCTGGACCTGCATGCTGCTAATGAACATTTTCCCTCACCACCTGAATTGCTGTGTACAGTTGAGATGGATAGGAGCCCTCGTTTGAAACTCTGTGTGGCAAAGAATTAGGCATTCCCTGCGCCCTTTCTGCCTTTCAATATCTGAATTACTCTCAATGTTTGAGAGAGGAGTATAGCTGCTAAATAAGGGAGAAGCTTCCTGTAGTCCTTGAAACCATATAGCAAATGAGTACTTTGCTAATCTTAGATGGGCTTTGATGTCAGCATTTCTAAAAGCTCTGCAAGATCCCTTTTCACTGTAACTATAATAAAAGAATATCAGAGATGACTTTTGAGGTGGAACAAAAGCCTGTAATCGAATTTCCAGGTATTGTTGCACTTGCACATGGCACCAGGAAAAGCACTTCAATGTGGAGGAACTTGAAATCAGATTAAGAAGTTGCAGGCATTTCAGGATTTTGCCATCATTAATTCATTAAGCATCTTCTGCGGGAAAAGCTCTTAAAAACTAAAGTATTATCAGTGTGTTACTGAATGGTTAAAAATGAGAGTTTGCACTCTATTTGAGTTTATTCTGTTTGACAGTTCTTCTGTGGGATGGTGCTTCACAAGACTGCCTTTCTGTTCCCTGCAGTCATCTTATTCCTCCCTTAACTGTTCCCCTCCTGGGCCCTGATACTCACAGAACAATCATAATCTTCATGGCTGTGGCATCTGCAGCTCCCACAGAATCTGGTGAGAAGACCAAATGCTCCTCTCCTTAGGAAACTAGCACAGCTTCTCTGCTTCTTTGAAGCCAAAAAGAAGGTGGTGACATTGGAAAAATATTACTGTCCATTTCAGAGACAGGACCTCACATCTCAGTGAGATATATCTGTGAAAAACTAAATCTGGGCTTTTACCGATGTTCTGAAAAGGAGATGGGAAAGAGAGCTTTTGTGTTTTGGCTTTGCTGTTCCACTATATGAATAAAAGATAGGCTTCAGCCCTTTGGTCATGGTGTTATACCCTGTAACATTTGGCAGCCTGGACTGCAGAGGGTAAGGAGCCCTCACGCAGGGGAGAGGATGATGATATTATTTTACTCAAATGCTATTGTCCAAGTGAGTTTTGACTTCTGTTTTTTTGTTGTTCATGGTTTCAGAGATTGCAACAGCACAGTTTCAGTGTACTCCTTGATGCTCTTGCGTGTGTGTGTGTTACTTGCTTATTTCTGCTGTTGATAGAAGTACTAAGCTCATCAGCATGGAAGAAACCTGTGCTGTTTTGACTTAACTGAAGCAGTGTGGCTGTCCCTGGCTACCTGGAAAAATGGCATTCATTACTTTTCAAAACAGCAAAGGAAATGTTTTTCAGATGTTGGAAGACAGTGAATGTGGATGAGACTTGAGCTGGAAAAGGACCAACTCCTCCAAGATCCAAAGTGTTTTCTGTTTGGTTTGCTGTGAATAGCTCAGAGAATTGGTAACTATGAGCCGTCTGATGTGACCCTCACTGGTAATGCAGCATCAGCTGTTTTGGAGCTGGCTGATCAGTGAAATAAGCCAGGTCGTTTGGTTTCTGTGCCAAATGCACATGTTCACATCAGGAAGCAAAACAGGGACTTGTGCTAATTGACACTGCAGCTGGCCATCTGTATGCAAAAGGAGCATGGGTCAGCCCCAAGCATGTGGAGTGGGAGACAGAGTGCCCAGGCTGGGGAAGTGTCTCACAGCTGACAGAACTGGAAGCAGTGGGAAGCTGGGCTGGAGCTGATCTCACTTTAACTATGGCTGGGGCTTGCTGGAGGTGTGACTCATCCAGTGAGAAGTGAGGCTCTGGCTCCAGGCTGTGGTGGCCAGGAGAGATGGGAAGGGTCGAACACCTTCCCAGACAGGGCAGTATGCAACAGCTGGGTTGAATACAGGCTTCTCTGCCTGTGGGAAATGCTGGTTGTGCTGAGAACACTTTGTTCCTATTCAGCATGCCTTGACAGCCCTGGTATATGCTGTTTTAGGGCTGCATCAGGGCTATGGCTTTGGTTCATCTGCCATGGTCATTTTTGCTGTCACTGTCTGAGGTTTCACTAAAAAAGCATCAAGGTGGAAGGGAATAAGGAGAGCAAATTAACTAGCATTATCTTTATTTCAAGTGAAGTTAATTGCAAATGAGGTGTTTACTAACAGGAGTTGTGAACACCATCTGCGATTACATCTACTCAAGAACAGATTGAAACTTAAGAGCTGAGCAAAATGTTTGTAGCATACCTATTTTCAGTGAATGTATAGAGTTTCTTCCATATGTGTGACTCTGTCCATTCTCCTAAAATTCATCTGGGGAAAATAAGTGAATCATTTCTCATCAGGCTACAAGAATCTCACCAGGGTTCCTTCAACACTCCTCTGCGTACATCTTAATTTCCTGTAACTGTCCTCATCCACTTCCCATAGGTGCCCATGGGAGCCTTGTTATTGACCTCAACTGGAAAAAGGATTGCTTCTCTCTCTCATTATAACCACTATTAATGGCATACTTCTTGTATGCCTCCATCACGGGGGCCATTAACATAATAGGTCAGGAAGAATCAACTCTGCCTATGCCCCTTGAAGGGGTCCCTGCAGAGTGGGAATGAGGAGTGCTGGCTGTGTGAGAGGAGCACCTGGCTGCTCTATGAACACTGGCACCTGAGGCTGTCAGCAAGGGCATCCTTTGCCAGCACTTAAACCCATACATATGTGTCTTGGGGAATGATACGGGTGACAGGCTGAAAACTTCTCCAGTCTGAAGCTCTTTAATTGCCCCTTCCTAAAGCAGCCCTTGGGGTGAACTGGTGCTGGGTTGCTTGTTACTTGCGTGGCCTCTGTAGGCTCCCTGCAGAGCTGGTGGGTAGCAGAGATGCTGGGTTACACTCGGAGCTCACCTTATCTCATTGTGTTCCCAGAGTAACTAGAAAGGAATTCTGGGGAGTTCTGCTGATGTAAATGGTACTCTGCCTCCTGCAGTGGCCTGACAGAGCATACTTATCTTCCGTTGCAACACTAGGAATGCCTGAATTTTAGACCTGACCTCAAATGGAGAGGCTGGCAGCAAATTTAGTGAGGAAAAAATACAAGGACGGAAGAGTCCTTGAACAACTCCACATGCTTGTTCTAGGGGTAAGTTACAGGTCCACAGGGAAGGTCCTGAGATATCCAGGGCACCTGAAAGCCACATAGGACTTTTAGTTAGTTAGGCTACATGCATATAGGACCAGAGATAGGTGTACTACAAGATTGTCAAGACTGGGAACTGACCACTAGAATATATACAAGGTCATTGTACTCTCCAAAGAGACCTGAGAAAGGCAACTTCTTTCCTCTGTAAGACCCCAGCGGCAGGAGGAGGCTGATGCTGGTAGTTTTGTGCCCACGCTCACAGTATTTAGTTAGCCCTTGAATAAGGCGTTTGAGGTGGGAGGATGAGGCATAGTCTTTCTGTCCTGTGCAGAATGCGAGCTATGGCCAATCTTGTTCCAGCAGCATTCCCAATGTCCTGATCTGTCCCAGGTGTATCCTTTCGTGGTGCTTATCCTGAGAGGAACATGGTGTATATTAAGTGTGGGATAGGCCTGCGGTTAAAATCTGGCTGCTGTTATGGACCTCTCAGCCTGACATCTGTCTTGACCATTTTCCTGAGGCTATACAGGCTAAAGAGGGTGTGGAGGAAGAGATAAGCAAAACAATCTTTGTGCTGGGCAACATACAGTTTTCAGTTCCATCATATCAAAAGCATCAGAATTCAATCTGGATAAAGGTGAACTGGGTGATGTTCTTTGTGGGGGAGGGGGATCATAAAAGGGGATTTGAAAAGTGCTTGTAGTTCAGCACATGACAAATATGCAGAGCTTGCTAAGAGCCATAAAGATCTGTAATTGCATTTGTATGGATTATGCTTATCCATGAACTTGTAACCCATGGGACCTGGCCATGCTGGGCTAGAGAAATGCAAAATTATTGGATGCTACTTTGTGATGAGCTAGTACAGGCCTTTTTTACTTAACCCTGGTAGGTCCTTTATAGTAAGGTGCTGCTGCTCTCCAGTAGTTCAGATCCTGGCTGATGTTGTGGCTAGTGAATAAGTCTCAACCGTACATTTAGGCAGGAAAACCCCACCACCCTATAAACTTGCTCTAAGGAACAGAATAATATGGCATTTATTTAAATATGATTTAGGAAATTACTTGTGTGGTTTTACTTCTTTACTGTGCCGTTGGTTATGTAAATGTAAGTGATGTAAACTTAAGTGATCTTAAAACTGCAGATCGCGTTTCTCATTGTTCATTTCTCAGGAATAAACTCACCCCAGCTTTATCTATTGAACATTTCTGGCTTAGGGCTGGAGTTTCAGGGTCCCAGACCCCACTGGGTGGCTCAGTTCAGGCTGATCACTGCTGTTTCACTGCTTGATCCCCAGCTCTCCCTTTTGCTTTAGCAATTGCTCAGATATCCTTGACAGCAGCTTTCTAAAATGTTTTGTCTGACATAGTTTCTTAATGCCTCTGCTGTGACAGAGGGAACATGATTTCATATGCTCATCTAAGCCTCTAAAGATTTCAGAGATTATTGAGGAATGTGGGTACTCAAATATTCACCTGCAACTGGTACTCAAAGGAGGCTGTGGCCACGCTGGAATACCTCGCACATTATTTAATAAGACTAAGAGATAAATTACTAATATCCAGAAAGTGGGGCATGGATCAAGTAACTGACGTTTTCCATCAAGTATCCTCTGTGCTCAATGGGGGTGTCAGAAGGGCTTGTGATAAGAGCATTAACACCTGTAGTACTGAACACTTCATCTCCCTGAGGATCAGCAGTGAAATTACAGTAGTTGATGACATCAGTTCCATATCTGGCCAGGCTGTGATATGTGTTGCAGAGGTTGTGCTACTAATGTAGATGGAGGCCAAGCTGGGGAGGTCCCATTCCTGCAGGTTTTGTGACCATAACTTGTTGGACTCTGAGTCTATCCAATGTAGTTTCTTTAAAGATGTAGGAAGCCAGGCAGGGCAGATGAAATGTGGGCTTCCACATGGCACTTTGCAGAATCTTTCTGAAGCTTTTGTAGGAATCCAAGGGGAGAAAACATAAAATGCACCTTCCAGCTATTGGGGGCAGGGAAATAACAGGGAAACATTCATGAAGGGGCAGAAGGTCTCACAAATGCCTTTTTGGAAGACTTAGAACAGCAGCAGATAAATTTCTGAAATCCCCTGTTCTTGGGAACTGCTGACCTGGTGTGAGTCTTCTTCCTGGCACGTACAGCAAGCTAACCTAAAAATGCTCCAATCTGCGATGCTGCCATCTGCTATGGGATAGAGGAATCTTCATAGTAGCTAATAAAGTGGTTGCTCTCTGTTAGCTTTGTGTATTCTTCTAGAAATGTGGATAGGCCTTGATATCTTTCCCAAGCTCCAAGACCTTTCATGAAGTCAAAAGGCAAGAGGATGTCTAAATCATAGACCTGGCCCAAGCACTACCTGTAGTAAATTGCTACTGATTCAAGAGGTGATAGGATGCAACGCTTTAAGTTATGGGTATGGGAGGAGGGCAGAGGTTCTTGCGCTGGCTCACGTGTTGGACACTCAACACAGGGGTGCGTAGGCAAATTGCTCTGCCCTGCTTGTTTTAGCAGAAACATTGCTGGACCCATCTAACAGGAACGCTTTGTAATTCAGAGTAGGAGGGTGATGAGTATTATAGTCCATTGGTCTTGGTTTACTCTAACATATTAAAAAAAAAAAAAAAAAAAAAAGCTATCCTGTTTTGAGATCTCTAAAATTCAACAAAGTGTTCTCTCGGTTTTAGTCACAGATTGCATGTAAACTGGGTGGAAGACAGTGTCTGTTCTTGATGTCATCTGTCCACTGCTGACCAGATTGTTAAGAGATGTACAGCAGCTTCATTAAGGAGTCAGCAAACTGGAAACAGGAGGGAAATGTAGCTCTGAGGGTGGGAGTTGAGGGGATGGTGAGGAGAAATATCATGTTCACATGGAGCACTTGATATTTGAAACTCAGTACCATTTGCAGAGTGAACTGATCTCTGTGGTTCAACATTATATATGAAATGCTGCTTTGCCAGCATTCCTGGGGATGAATGTCCTGTTCCCTGCTTCAGTGGAGCTCAATAGAGCTGCTTCTCTTGGTCCACAGACTTCTTGGCACCAGCACCCATGATGTAGCTACTGAGTCAGGACAGCCTCAAAGGTGTTGTAACTCCTGCAGAGCTGCTTTAAAACTGGTTAAGCATCATCTGATGGAGATAGACGTGCTGGAGCTCTCATAAAAAGCTCATGCGTCAAAGTGTAATCTGACTCAATAGCGTTAATCTGACTCAATAGCGTGCTAGGCCCTGTGTACTCATCGTGAAGGGTGCCCTTAAGGCATGCAGTGCAGTTTGGGGTGGGTTGACAGCTTAGGCCCTTCCTGCTGTGCAGGCTGCAGGAATGGATGCTGACTCTCAAGGACAGAGAAGGGATACAAGCTCATGTGCCTGTCCACTAACTACTCTCTAAACAGCCCAACCAAAGAGAAATGATCTGCTTGCCTAACAAGAGGGGTTTTCTTGAGGTAGCTCCAATTTCACATCTTGTCCTGACTGTGAGTTTTGTCTGAGCAATGAATTGCGCTGCTTGCAAAGGGGTGGCAGTGACTCATGCTCAGGACCGATGTGGCAGATATTATGTATGTGGCCACTTCTGTTGTGATAGAGCTGCAGAGAGGGTGGGTCTGTATTAGATACATAATGAGAGGTAGAGCCTGTTTTGGAAACCTTGTTCTTATCGAATGACAATCAGCATTGTTGACTTTCATCCTTTTATTATGGACCAAATATTCCTTTTTTTTTTTTTTTTTTAATATAGTACTGCAGTGTCTTTACCCCTCAGTATCTACCATGTTTTTGTAAAAGAGTACTTAAAGGTGGGGGAAAAAAATGGTTGCAGTGTTTTTTGGATAAGAGTTGTAGTAGAAATCCAGGGTATTGTTTTCCTTAATGAATATAATTACAGCAATGTTGCTGCCACTTTTGTATGCATAAGGACCTCTAATGCCTTATAAAACTTTATAGAGAGGGGACTCTGAAATAAGTTGTGTCTTTTGAGAGGATCTGCCCCACTGGATATCTCCTGCCTCACTGAATGAAAAATGTCAGGCTCGTGATCAATTTGTGGAAACTTTGAAGTGTCTGGCCAAAGCATAGAAAGCTGTTTTCTTTTTATTGCAAGAATAAGTTCCTGTCATCCCCTGCAAGGAGCTAGGCTTGTACTTCACTTCTGCAATGCCTATCTTCTGGTGCGACGTTTCAGTCGCAAATGTCATCATTTTGAGATTTTATGAGCAAGAAATAGATGAACTAAGAGTGAACTGTCTAATATCAGTTTCAAAGGAGAGAGATTTCAGAGGAGCCCTACTGTAGTTCAGATGCAGTGGGCATCTGTGCCCGCAGAAGTCAGCGGTCCTTATCTCGTTGTCATCTGCTTTCCTTAAGCAGCTCAGCTGTTACTTTTGCAGGGGCTGGAAATTGTTCCTTGTGCTTAAATCTGATGTTCAGGTCAGTGCTGTCTGCATAAATGCAATTAAGAAGTGAAATATGCATACTGGCTGCTATTGCAAGCATACCATGTGAATATCTGTCTAATCTTGGGTTTCCCTAGCATCTTAAGAACAGAATATGGGAGCCGTATCAGAGTGTGGTGCCTCTTGCCTCAGTTTTTTTCTTCTGGTATCACTGTTTGGCTTTCCCTGGAGAACTCTGCATGATGCTGAACACTGAAATGTTCCCTCCAGCAAAGCTCTTAAAGGATTACTTTTACTTGCGATTAAAAGTAGCAGGGAATACTTGCTAGATCTGAGACTTTCAACAAAGCTGTGCATTTTACTTTCTGGGCTTTTTTTTTTTTTTCTTTCCCCCCTTTTTTATTTAGTTGGGGGTTTTTTGTGTGTGTGTTTGTTTTGTTTTTGAAAGCTGTTAGCGCTGCCTACCAGGCTTGGGAAGGAGTGCCATATTCAAGACTCAATATGGGAGAGAGTGGGAGTAGGATAAGAAATTGTATGTTGAGGCATAGGAGAAGTTTTCTGTTTGATTCTCATTCATTTGGATGACCTCTAAATGTCCCTTCCAACTCTAAGTATTCTATGATTCTATGGTTCTATGTTTGTATAGTAAGGTAAAATTCACTAGGCAATTTTAACTTCGTATTCTCAAAATCACTGGTGTGTTTATGAATCCAGGGGTCTCTGCCCTTCATCTGTATGGGGTAGCTTAGGGTTGTCTTTTGGGTGTGAGAGGCTCTCCTTTGGGGATCTCCTGTTTCTCTAAAGCACTTCACATCTAGTAACCCATCTGTGCAGTAACCATGTGGGACTGGTGTATTAATCCCAGCTGAGAGTGGTAAAGCCAGGTGTAGAAAGCACAGCTGAGCTCTGGAAGGGGCAGGAGGACAGCCTATTCTTGACTCTTGAATTTGTCTTTGTGGTATGACACGGCAAAGGAGCTGGCTTTGCTCTTGAAAACATGGGAAAGAAGGTGTGTGGGCGTGTTACTCTGGTGTCTCAGGCTGAAGTTGATGAGCCCCAAAGGGATCTTGAGTTCATAGTGCAGATCTATGTTGTGGATCTTTTACCTTTCCTTCCTGGGAATCACTGCAGCAAGCCTATGCCTGCCCAGAATGTGCCTTCTGCCTCCTGTTTCAACTGCACAAACTAAACTTTCTTGCCTAGCAGGTCATACCTTGTTCATGTTCTTGCAGTTGTAGGGAAAAGGCTTTCTGGTGTTTTGGGCATTCAGGCCAAAGACAAATGGTTCTGCTCCATATTTGGCTGGCCTCAACCTTTTGCATAAAACTACCATGGCTGCCAACCTCAGGGCACTGACAACATTGCTATATTCTTCCTAGGTGGGCAGGCCCTTTTTCCACGTTTCACGGATGTTTTTCTTTCCTTTCAGTTTATCCATGAATTCCTTGCTCATCCACACAGGCTACCTTTTCCTGATTTCTTATTCTTAGGGATTCACTGATGTTGCACTTGGAAGAAGTGATGTTTAAGTGCCAACCAGATCTCATGGGCCCCCTTACCTTCTAACACTCTACCCCATGGGATTTTCCCCTATTAACTCCTCGAGCTAAAAATACTTTTTGTGATAAATGGCCCAATATCCATTAATAGTTCCAGAAGCAAAACCTGAATCTTACCAACCAATACCTTTTACTAAAAATAAGCAGGCTCTGTTACCAGTTTAAGGGGAAAGTGAGTAAAGAAGGCCTGAAAGATCATCCCCTTGGCCTCAATATTTCTTCTAGGAAGAACTTGGTAAAGACCACAAACTAAGGTTGCAGAAGGGGAAACATTAACCAGGCCTGGTGATTTATTTGTCTTTCAGGACAGAACCTTACAGCTTTTTTCTTTCTGTTTTTTTTTTTTTTTTTTTTTTTTTTTACTGCAGATTCTTTATTTTAATAGGATTATTAAGCCCTGACTTTTAAGCAGATCCAATCATACCGAATTCAGAATATTGGGGAAAAACAAACAAAAAAACCCACAAACAAAACTCACAAAAAAACCCAACAAACAACCAAAACCATGAGAGAATAGAGGTTGATGATGCCTCACTGTTCCATGTCACAGCCAAGGAGCTGCTGAGTGCTGCTACTGCCACTCACAGCAGTGGGAGACATTTCAAGAAGAGCTGGGTGTTTGGTACAGCCGTAGTGTATATTCATTCAAAGAATATGGGGCACTTGATGAGGAGACAAAAAAAAGATCTTTCCCATCAGGATTAATGGAGAGAGACTGGCTTCGCTTACTGCAGCTCATTATAGAAAATTAGCGATGACAAATAACGTATGGCTTTGAGAGGCAGTGTGCTCTTTTCACCTTTTCCTTCTCATTTAATGAAAATAAGCTGCAATAGATTGATCAAATGCCAGTACTCTGAGCCAAGATAGTCAGTGTCTGATGGGTACTGAGCTGGTTGGGTTTCTTTGTTTTGTCTGCCTTTGCAGAGGACTGTAGTTCAAACAACAGTCGTGGTGGTCTCTGAATTACTCCCTAAAGACTGATGATCTAAGGAGGATGATTTTGTGAATGAGACACCAGATGCCCTTCTCTTGGGCATAAGAGAGCTCTCTTGCAAAAGCAGGATGCCAAGAGCCAGGCACTGAAGTTCCCCAGTTCTCTGTTTGAGCAGAGCTCTGGATCCAGGTCTCTGGAGTTTATTTATACAGTGCTATGAATGCTGATTATGTTGCATGGATTTAGTGCAAGAACAAGCTTCTAAGAGAGAGTTGAGACAAATAAGAAGAGCATTTTTTGCCCTCTCTCCAGTCTGTAGACAGTTACCGTCTTTTTCCTCCCTACTACTTTTATTTAGGTTTGTTTCCATGTATGGTTGCTTTTCTGCCATAGAGAAACCTGGTTGAAGGCAGTCCTTCCTTTTCCTCTGAATTGGTGGCCAGGTGGACTGGGTGTGAATGTTGCATCTATAACCCTGATCTTACTTGGACTCTTGAGACAAAGGTGTCCTCACTGCTGGCCAAGAAGCGGGCACATTGGTCAGTGTCCCTTTATCTGTCCCTGCCTAGCCTAGCTCTGAACTCTTCTGTAATAGCTTTAGTTTTGGTATCACAGGAAAGACTGACAACAAGCCCTTCCTTAATATTCAGGGAAATGGGGTTTTCCAGCTTGTAGCCACTCAACTGCCCTATCCTCTAGCTTCACCTCTGCAGATAAACAGTACTTATTAAAGCATTTATGCTATCTGTATTTTGCTGTTGCTTTTTCATTTTTATTATTTTATAGCCATTAAGGGAAATGCTTATGTTTAAGGCAGAGTACTGTGACCCTTCTTCAATGACATACATACAATGCAGGCTTTAGGAGGCTGAGTTGTGGTGGCTTCTGAATCAAGCATGCTGCATCTAGGTTGTGGGAGGACTTCTTTTCACACCTTCTAGGAAGAAAAACAACTCTAGCTTTAACTTCCAGAGTTTCTTGCTTCAATGGCCATTCACTCTCCTTGCAAGAAATGCCTTGTCTTCTCTTTGTGGAGCATTCTGCTAGACAAAACAGCCTGTAGACACTGGAAAGCCTTCCCTGAACGTGAGTGGATCACATCTTGGCATTTAGCAGGCTAAGTTATTCATACTGAGCTCTGTTATTCTTTTGTAATAAGAGAGTTTTCCTAACTTCCAGTCAATCTTGTACCTCCTTTCCTGAAACCAAATCTGCTTTTATACTGTGGGCACAGCAGAACTGGCAGTGCTCATGAAGTCCACCAGGCAGCGTGGGCAAGTGGCAATGCCATGTTTCTTGGGAAGTTGTGGGCAACCATTTAGCTGCTGCTGTAAGAATTCCTGCTGCTGAAAACTCCTGCAGCATAGGGATGTAAAGAAGTAAGAAGCTGTGATAGGTGTGTGCTGACAAGTGCCTGGCTTCAGGTTTGCTGCTTATGAGTCCTGCATTAGGGCTGCTTGTACTGGGAAGCCTGAGTGTAGACACAAAGCTCTGTGTTTTGGGGGCAAACCAATACACTCAAGGTTTGTGTCTACTTGGTGAGACAGACGAGAGGGGTGCATTTTGGCATTTTTCAGTCTCTGTTGGAAAAATAATAGATGTGACATTCTTTTTTTCCCCTTGTAAATTGGGTTGTCATTGTGGAAAGGCTTTTTAATTTTCCATTTCTACAGTGAGATCTATCATGCATCTTTTAGCTGCCACTCTGATTATTTTCCTGTTATCTCTCTTTTTCTCCACTTAGTATTCCTGTATTGCAGCTTATTATTATGAACTATTTGTTCAACTTTGCAGGCTATTATAAGAACAAATAGCCCAGTGATGTATTGATTTTTACCTGTGTCTTTGACAATGCCCCAACACCCCCTTCCTTAAGATCTTATTCAACAAGGAGAGAGGGACTGAATGCCATGCATGTTAAGAAGATGACTTTTCTTTACTCACCCAACCTCATATGCTCTTTTCCAAGGTGTCATACTTGAGACTTCATCAGAAATTTAGGAGAAATGCTTTACTGTGTCTGCTGGTTTGGCTGCTTTTCAGGTTCAGAAAGAATCTCTTGCATCCATAGGGTGTTTTTTTGTTTGTCTTGTTTTAAATATCTCTCTCCAGAAACTTGTATTATCCTCTTTAGTAGTGCAGAAAAATATTCGCATGTGCGTAATATTTTAGAGCTTCTTTGTAGCATATGTTAATCTCGGAGACTAAAAAAATCTCTTGGTCCCAGTCTCATTTTTAATAGGATAGTAAGCTAAGAGGATACATGAGGATTATTCTAATCTCACCCTGAAGCTCCCTCCAGCTCTGCTGCCTATCTGGGAGCTGTTATTTTACTTCCTTCTTGAGTGCTCTAGAAAAAGTGTGCTTATCTTGATTTAACAAGTAACATAGCAAAAGGAAAAGACTGAATGTCAGGCTTCAGAAAGAACAGATTAATTAATTGAGTGAGGAAAAACATTAGGCTGGAGCTAAAGACTTCTTGGGGATGCCTGTCCCCTTTGCATCATCCTTCTTTCTGCCCTTGGGTATGTTTGTGTGTGCAGGTGTTAAACAAAGCTCAGTCCTCCTCCTCTAATGCAAATACACTTTTGTGGCTGAGGTGAGCTGATGCCTCTTCCTGCACTTCCCAGTGCTGGAGTGGAGGTTTCTGTGCACAGAGCTTTGCCTACTCCTCAAACCTCTTGAGGGCTAGAATCTTAGCTGGGAAGAGTATGTGTGCCAGGCAGAAAAAGGCATGTTCGCAGATGGTGAGAGACCAGTATCTACCTGGAGGTGACAGCATCCTAGCATGTATGTATGAAACTACTGATGGAATGGCCTCAAACTGTTGGATATTAGGAAAAACTTTCTCTCTAAAGAGTCATGAGGCATTGGCACAGGCTGCCTAGGGAGGTAGTGGAGTTACTGTCTCTGAAGGTGTTCAAGAAATATGGAGATGTGTTACTTAAGGACATAGTTCAGCGGGAAATACTGATAGTAGTTGGACAATCAGACATGATGATCTTAAGGGTCTTTTCCAACCTTAATGATTCTGTGATAGTTTTGTAGCTGATGTAGACATACATCCCTACACCCAGCCCTTCTCCAGGGGGAGTGACACAGGCAGGCTAATGCAATCCAGGGCTGAAGGCACACCTGTCTGTATAGCTCACCGTGACTCTAGCTTTGAATGTATTTTTAGGCTGTTTCCAAAAGGCAGCACAAAATTTGGCAACCCTGCCCAAGGCAAGGGGTTGGAACTAGGTGATCTTTAAGATCCTTTCCACCCCCAGCCATTCTGTGATTCTGTGATGATTCTATGAATTTCTCAAGTGTAGGACTCACTGTTGTCAAAACATAATAATAGTCATGCGTATTTTCTCCTTTCCACTCCTCCCTCTCCTCCTCATCCCTCTCTCTCCAGGGTGAAATCTGTGAATGCTTGTGCACTGTAAGGAATCCAGGCAGACATTTGGTTAGTTAAAATAATGTTTCTCTTTATTTGAAAGCTTTCTATCCACAGCTAAAAGGCAGCTGATAAGTTGCATAGTACACCTTCTTTGTGCTTTTTTTTTTTTTTTAATTATGCTTATTATTCAACATATCTGAGAAGGAATGGTTACTGGCTCTAACTTCCCACAAAAACGGTGAAGTTAATGGAATAATAAATTAAAGTAATAGTAGTCCACATTATAAAATAAATGTTAATACATACAAATATGATAAGAATGATTGATTTGGCTTTCCTTTTTTTTTTTTTTTTTTTTTTTTTTTTCTTAAGTGAAGGAGTGGAAATGTCTACAAAAGATTGTACTACTGAGAACACGAATGCAGTTGTCCTGTCCCCGTGAGGGTTATAGTCCCTGTTGCTGCTGCTGCCATGAGGAAAGTCTCTCACCTCAGCTGTGGGCTGTGGCTGATCTTGGCTTTCAGACACTCAGGATTGTAAAGGACAAAGCTCCACAAAATCCTCAGCATGAGGGAGAGAGGAGCGGTGCAGTCTTAGTGCACTGCATATCTGGGCTATCTTTGCAGTGAGCTTATAGCTCTGTAACTGCTCACTACTCGAAGTTTATGGTATTAACCCATAAGCAGCCTTAATATCATAGTAGGAGAGATTTATATATATATAAATTTATATATATAAATATATATATATATTTATATATATATATATATATAAATATATATATATTTTTTTTAAACCTATATTCAGGTGTATTTCCATGAGCATCTTTTGTCTAACAATTGTGTCCCCTGTGCCCAGGCAGGGTTCCCCATGGCTTTTCATGAGCTGAATGTCGGTGAAACACAAGCTGCCATGTGCTTGTTGGTTTCAGAAAATGCTAAATATACTGAGGAGAGGCAGGAAGCTGCCAGGGAGAAACAGGCCTGTAAGAGCAGTAGCAGAGCATCAGAGACTTCTGTCTGAGACTAGAGTCATGGGAGCAGTACTGGAGTCCATGTAAGGTAAAGGTCCAAGCATCTTTACCACACTACAGATGCTGATCCATATATTATACAATGAAAAAGTTGACCATGTTCTGAATTACAGGGCTGTAATTCTATCCTGAGGATCCAACGATTCCAGGAACCACCTGAGCTGTGCCCCTGTATGCAGTCATAATCTGGTTGTACGTGGCAGCTGCCTAGCACTTTTTTTCTTTCCTATGTCCTTAACACTGAGGTAGAAGTTTCAGCCAGTATTAAAACACACAAAAGAAAATGAACACAGTTGTAGTGGGCCAGTAGTTCAAGGACCTTCAAAATTGGCAAAAACTTTCCCAATGTGGCTACAAAATGTGTAACTGAAGAAGCAGAAACAAAGTAGTCTTTAAAATGTCATACTAACAGTATCAAAGTACAGTAATGAGTTGCAGGACACTTGTTTGTTCTAGTGGCTTAAAAAAGGAGGCCAGTGATAATTTGTTTGTAAGTTCTCCCTCTGCACTAGATGGCAGAAGTAGAACTTTGTGATATGAGATAATATCAGATACATTTGGGTATCCAAGTGTTCAATCTGAATTCCTTCAAAGATTTAACTGTTTTGAGCAGTGATCTAAATATAGGTCACTTGTGTTAGCTGGCTTCAATGGAACATTGCTTCTCTTTCCTATTACAAATACATGTTTAAGTATACATATGTGTCTGACAGGAGTTAAAAAAAAAAAAAAAAAATCTGCATTCCTTCTGGAGTTTATAAGAAGGAAGATCAAAGTAATACAACAGTAATAGTAAACTTTACAAGGCAACTTAAATGACATATTGGTCATACCATACTTAAATAAAAGGAGCACAAATCACCAACAAAGTATTCTGTGTGTATTTTACAATCCCTGTAATACTAAAACAACTTTATATTAATACCTAATGAAAACAGTTGAACTACTGCTGTAGGGGCTGCTGTTAGTTACCTTTTCTGTACTCAATACCATTGAGTAAATAAGCTTCAAATTTCACTTAAAAGAACTCTGTTAGCTTGAATTTCATCCTGTTGATTTAATTATTGGTAGGAATGTGTAAATACATTCAGTGTAAGAAAGCTGCTAAAGCCAAAGGGGGGGGGGAAATTAAAAAAAAAAAAAAAAAAAAAAAAACCACAAAAGTTCTTGTTCTTACAGCTATTTTTTTGAGAAATACTAGATGTTCCAGCTTTAACACTACATTTTTTAAATGGGAAAAAATCCGTGAGTAAGGAAGACAGATACTGTTTACAAGTCTTCAAGGAGAACATTTCACTGACATTAAAGGCAACTTTGCAGACTCACTTGAAATGTATCAATTTGTAATCTACACATTTACAAGGGATGCTCTGCTCTGAAAGCTGTTTCCCAATCTGTGCCAAAACATGCGAGGCTGTGTAGAATACTTCTGATGATAGACCTCCAGGCTCTGTTTCTCCATAATTGATTTAGTTATTAGTTATGCAGGGAGGGAAGAGATCCCTGAGGCTTGGTAAAAGAGTATTCAGTTACTAAAAGCAGCCCTTTGTGTATTAATGTCATCCTACCAGCTCTTTCTGCTCATTATTCCTTCGAGTCCTGCTTTCCTGGATACCAGCTGTCACAGAGGAAGTCTCCAGCTTTTTCGTCCCCTGCCTCCCTGGCTGGCTGAAGTTGCAGCAGCACGGTCTGGAGCGTCTCCTTCACCACCTGGATCTCCCTCTGCAGAGACTGTGCAAGCTTTATTAAGGAATAATTCTATAGGTGATTGGCAGCTCCTTTTCTCTTTCCAAGTTATTTAATAAATGGTTGCTCTGCTCAGAGCAGATGGCCATGGCTATCTAATTGTAGTTTCAAGTTCTTCCAAATTATTTAGATTAAATATTAATACATTTATCTCACTTGCTTTTTTTTTTAAAAAAAAAAAAAAAAAAAAAAAACAGGCAAAGTTCTAAAGTAGCATTATTTAGCAGTTATAAAATGGGGAGGGAAGGGAAGATACTGCTTGGATACCCTTCTCATGGGAAGGAGGGAGATGATGCTATATTGAAAAGGCAACCACACAAACTGTTGGTTTCCTGCTGGATACAGGGTGGATTTTGAAGCTGGACACGCAAACCAACAACCACATTTCTGTGAATGAAAGCTAAGGCCATCTTCAACCATACTGAAGCCAGTGTTCCCTGATGTACAGATACAATTACAGGGCAAGGACCCCAAACTGCAAATGTAAAAGGCTCAAGGGAAAAAAAAATAAGCTCAGCTCTAGAAGTAATTCACCAATTGGAGGATTTACAAGAGAATCAAAAATGCACTTTTTCATGGGGAATGAAACAGGTTGACACCAAAACAACTCACTTTAAAAATACAATGCAGAGGAAGAATAATGCACAAGGACAGGCTTTATCCTTTATGGAGACCATCCATTATGAAATGTTGTTTTACCCAAACATGATGTCAACACAATGTCAACAAAAGAAAGATGGCCTTAGGTTATGCAATCATAAAATGTGAGTTTCTGCCTTTGAAAAATTGTGACTACACCAAACCACAGGAAAGCCATTCAAAAATACCACTACTTCAGGTAGTTACAGGCCTCTGAAAGCCCTTTTGGCTGCTTTTGGTTTTCACTTCCTCAAAATTTCATCTCTGTGTGGTTGTATGTTTTTAGTATGATGATTTAATTCATTCACCAGGAGTAATCATGCATATTTCTAATTTCTGGACAGCTCTAATAAGGTAAGTAGATTCTGTCTCTGACTACTCACAGGCAGTCACAGCAGCACCCAGTAACTTCTTATCCTAGGATCTCAAAACACCATACAAGGACAAGTCAATTATGCCTCACAGCTTCTCCGAAGTAAGAAACATCATTATTCTCTTATAAGTGCTCCTGGACTGTCTACCACTCTGCAATTCAACCAAGAGGCTCTGCTGAAAATTCTTCAACATATGAACACCATGAAGCCTCTGAAATTTAATTACTTCTGATGTGCAGCCTCTGACTACATGCTGTTATTTATAATATCCCAAGCAATTACAAAATTCTTTTCAGGTATAAAGAAAAATTAAAACATTTGAAAAATTGGAGGATGAAAAAAAATAGGTGGGAAAATAAACTCTTAACCAATAGAAAGATGGGGGCAACGAGAGCAATGACTGCTTAGTTTTACCTACAGCAAGATTCAATAAACTCTTTGCGTTTCAATAACAGTGTGGTGTTACTCATAGCTCCACAGTCAGATGTAGATCTGTAACTATCAAGCAAGTCCTTATGGCTAGGAAAAATACATGACATAAGGCTGAGCATGGAATTTCTATCCATGTTACAGAGGTTATGTCTGAATCATCAGCTTTGCTCATTTTAAAAATGAAAAAAAAAACAACAAAACAACCCCCCCACCAAAAAACAAACACATGCATTTGCATGGGTCCATATGTAAATGCCCCCCTCATGCTTAAATTCTCTATCCAGTGTTGCAGATGTTGAGCCAGTATCAAAGGCAGTAGCCCTGAACAAGTTTCAGCAAGGAATATGTTCTGGTTCTATTATCTTCCAGTGAAAAATTGGCAAAATATCTCCAATGTAGCACAAGTAGTAAGCTAAAGTACTTGGAAACAATATCATACAAATTCAATCCATTATCAGCAATAACAATGCTACTCTAATGTAGTCTTGAAGCTTTTTGCCCATTTGACTTTCTCTTTGAAAAAAGTCTTGTGAAAGATCTGTCAAGATCCTCCTGAAGAAGGATATTTGAACTCACATCATAGCAGAATCTACGATTGTCAAGAAGATAAAAGCAGATCTGTCTAATGATTGTCTGCCTAATGATTGTAGAGTTGCTTAATTTTTAGTGAAAACAAAAAAGGGGGCCACTGGTTCATCAGCAGATCTTCTGCCTCCTAGCACAGATGTTTAGAGAAAAGAGACAAAAAGTAGATATTACAAAACAATTGTCATCCTATAGGAAATATTAGAAACTGAGTATATTGTAAGACAAAAGACCTTGGAAAGACAGCTAAGTAGTTGGCTGTCCTAGGGCTGAGATAAAGGAAGTTAATCTTACGGGATTTTAGAGAATAACAGCAATTTTGGACATCTGGAAAGCAAATTAAGAGCAGAAAAAAGTCAGAAACAGTTTTTATTTATGTATTTTTCTTGTTTTTAGTAGCTGAGTGCTGCAGTGGCTGAAGAGAGCACCTCACACTACAACGGTAGTGAATCCACATCAAGAATATTCCACTTCCCTTTTCCATTCATGTCTCCCTCTTTCACAGCTGTAAGACGTAGTTCTACAAAATAACTCAACACTCCTGCTTAGCAGCAACAACAAAAACCAGAATCACCAAAACATTTTTAAAAACTTTGCCTTTCCAGTGATCTGGATAACAGCTGTCTCTGAAACACTTGCTCTAGTGAGATACAGAAGACAACCAAGTGCATGGGTGGAAAAGCACTGACCTACCTCTGTCACAGCATGAACAAGGAAGGTGTAACCACGTTCTCTCAGTGTGACACACCACAACGGACCATTTCTCCTGTCATTCAAAATAAAAATCTAAGAGCATACCATTGGCAATCCTCACTCTTGTGGGATCCCAACATTACTTACAGGTTCACTTGATGAGATTGTTCAGTGAAGTACAGTCAAGGACTGAATTCTGTATCACTGATTCTGTGCAAAATCTATACTGGTGTAAAGCAAGTTATACACAAGAGTCTGTCACATAACAGTGAAAGACTGGCAATGTAATTTCTAGTGCCTAATGGACGTTTAGGCACAACACTCTATTTTCAGAAAAACTGTTTAAAACATTTATTTATGTTGAGATATGGAGATTTTATGTGGCTTTTAAATAATAGTCCAGCCAGCTCTTCTTCCAACAAAAGCTTTTTCACCGGGAAGATCTATTACATGCATTCAAGTTGTCTGTCAAAATGCAACTGCTAATTAAGAACAAAAATGACTGTGAAATTGCAATATAGGCTCCATTTAATTTTACTGGGAATTCCAGGCCTTTACTGTCAGGAAAGTAACACCTCTCATCAGCTCTGCAGACACCAGAATGAGTCACCTCTCCTCCTTTGGTTTTTCTAATTAATGATGTGGACTGTTTTCTTACACTTTCCAATGATTAACTGTAATTGAATGTTTTGTGGGTTTATTTGTCTATACTACACTGAATTTAGCAAATATATCATAGTGCTAGAGATGAACTCTTCTCCTCCTTCCCCTTCATTGTTTGATGCTTTTTATACAAAAGTACAGATTAATATTTACTGTGAAAAGCTTCAATATAAACTGAGAATTCTGAGTGGGTTTGTGCAAATACTTAGGACCAAGAAATTCCACTAGATTTCTCTTTTGTGCAGGTTGTGCTAGCAATTACAACTAGCAGCATAATTGAATTAAGTGTTTCATGCCATCAAAATGCAGAATGAAAAACAGTGACATCTGGGATTTTTCTTCTAATACAAACTTAATTATTAATCAAAGCTATAACACACAATAACATTGGCAAATGGCTCAAGAGCATTTATTTTTCTCAGTGGGGTCTTTAGAAGTGTTTAGAAGACAACAGAACCAATCTACATTCTTGTAGTCCCTTAGATTTTTTACCTATTGCAGTTTGTAATAGGTATATGTAAGATGGTTTTTAGAGGGACGAGAAGGGCAATCTTTTGCTACTATTGACTGACACAAGTCTCAGTGCTAGTTCCTGCAACATAGGCGAGTTATTAATGAGTAAATGTTTATTTTACTGACTCTGGGCAGTTTTTATTAAAAAAACAAACAAAAAACCCAAAAAAACATAAAAAAAAGTCCAGTCTATAGGTCTGTAGTGTTGTGGTAGCTATTCTCATTCCTTTCTGAAGTACAGCACAGTGATTACATGTGCCAGATGGTAACATTTTATGCATGTTGGTCTGGACTACTTCTGAAATAATAACTGAATGTTAATGAGCGGTAGCTGAATTGCTGAACTGCTTGTCTGTATGTCCCTATGTTTGAAACATAATTTCATATTTTGTAGCTTATGTTCTTACTAGGAGAATCAAGATATCACAGGTTGTACATTTCTTTATTTAGATAATGTGAGTTGAATTTCACCAATACAGGACACCAGATCTGTATCAGACAGTTTTGGCTAAGAATGAGTTTAATCTACAACTCTTCTCAACTTCCAACGATTAGGTTTAATCTTCTCAGCTTACTTTTGCAGTTTCAGCAGCTACAAAGAAATGTACAGGATCCATAGAAAATACAGCTAAGTACTACGTTATGTAATTGCAGAGTATTTTCATCAAGAATAAAAAATGCAGGTTTTTTTTTCAGTTAATGCACTCTGCATACCAAACTAACTATGATCAGACCTATCTTAGTAAACAGGTCTGAATATAAACTTCAATAGAAAAAAACCTATCAATCTAAACCTCGGTGTTCTACTAGAGTTAAAGAATGACGTTCATTTGCGAGGAAACATATGTAAGGGATGGAGGGAAGGAAGTAGATGCTGTGCATATACACAAGATAGATAAACACGGGTTTCTCTGAAAAGAATGCTTATAAGAAATGTTGGAGGGGAAAAGCTGCAACAGAGCACATATGCATATGCAAATATGATTGACAGAATATTGAAGTTATCCTTGTGATAAGTACAATAAGAAGTATTTTGGTACATTGAAATGCTTTGAAAAGAAAGGTTTGAAGTAGCTGACAAATTAGTAACTGGATTTCTCCTCTCCATACTTAGCCGCAGCTAGAAATAGATGCTCAGTTACCGAAAACAAGCTAGTATTTTCACAAGTTCTACTGATTCTCTTTTCTAGTTTTGCGCTGCACTTTTTCCTGCATGACTGCTCACTTCACCTTGGGAGGAACTGAGTACTTTTTAGCACCATCACTACCTGAGCTCACCTTCAGGTTTCTATAAGGGCAACTGTGTTCATCACATGAATGTACTCATCCTTCTTCCTTATCCACTCATCTACCACCTCTTTTCCAGTAAAAAGTAACTGAATATTCTAATCTTCTTTGATCTCTTGGTTCTTATTCTCTTTTTCCTGTCTTAGAAGAACAAAATCTCATTTGTGGTAAGTTTTTATGGAAGTCGTAAATGAGAGAAATATTCTATGCCATTAAATTTTGAAAAATTTCCACAGATGAAGGCCTAACAAATGCCCCTGTAAAGGTTAAGCAGTCTTCAAACAGATGAAGCACAGAAAATGATAAGAGTGTTTTATATCTCATCCAGCTACTTGCACTGGAGTGTCAGAGGCGGATTAGATTGCATAGGATACCGTATAATGCCTGTGCTGGCAAGTTTTTTCAAAAGAGAAAGAAAAGCCAAGTTACATCTGACCATATACACAGCCTGAGTCAACGATGTACAATTTAACTAAATCATGCCAACAAAGGTATGCATGTGGATGCTTGTATTCATGCAGTTTTTGGTAGTTGTTCACTTATGTGGGCAGTACCAATGAAAGGACTGTAGCAATCCTTTGAAAATGTGAAAGCATTTTGATGCCTAATCTCAATTAACAAAGAAATAATTTCAGTTTAAATCAATTAAATGTAGATCAGACCATGGTGAGAATGCACTGTAGGACGACTTGTTACAACAAGAAATATCACTTCAGCAAAACAATCAGTTATATCTGTTTTAGTATAATACTAATCTGCATTAAGAACTACTACCCCATTTGAATCTGAAAGTATTTTGCATCATACATACTTACGTAGGTCGATACTATCTATAGATAAATCAAAAAGGATATGAATTATACCTTCATCAACTCTGTAGACTGAAGATTGCAGTTGGTCTTCCAGATGCACTAGTTTCTCACTTATTGCTTCACATTTCTCCCCCAGCTCTGCAGAAAATATGAAGAACTCCTAGAGATAGTGGAAAAAGAAATCATGTTTATTGCCAATTGTACTTTTCTATCTAATATTTGCATCAAACTAAGGGTGAAAATAAAACATTAGTGGGGGGATATGATGTTTTGAAGTGCTAAGATATTGTTTGAAACCTAATCCAAGTTAAAGAGATAAAAAGTTATTACTATACAGTAATTTGTTGATTTATATGGATTGAAACGAGCTTGTCATCTCAGTCTATTTCCCATCAGAAAGAAGCTGTGATCTCACTTTCAGCACAGGATTAAAGGAGTGTGAAGTCTGAACTGCTCTCTCTCCTCCATGTTGTCTCACCACAGCAGGGGAAGGAAAGCTCACGCTGACTACACCATTTAGGTTCCTAAATTTTAGGTTGTTTTTCTAAATATGATTTACACATTGAGGCCATTTCAGCATTTCATGAAGCGTCACTTTTGGCATCTCATATAACAACAAAAATATAATTGCTGCCTGAGGAAAAATTTGGCTAGAATACTTAGGAACATTGCTCAACCGATCAGAGAAAACACATTAAATTCTTATGAAATACAAGATGAAACTACACTATGTTACTATGTATAACAAGTACAAATTTTCAAAAATAATGGTTGCCCACTTTCAACTTTATATAGACAAATGCTTCTTCTATTTTAAACTGAATATTCTGAACCCACTAGAAAGGTAGTTCCTACAGATTTGTTTGCTTTTGGATGTACTGAGCAAAGATAATTTATATCTTCCATATTTTGTATTCACTTCCTCTTTGAGAAATGACTCAGGTAAGTGTCATATTTGAGTGGAAAAAAATCAAATAATTTGTACATCACTGAGACTAGTCTCTGCCTGCCCCCAACCCTGAGGAAAAAGGGGGAAAAGACTATGGTGTCAAGATGAACTTCTCCTGGAACTATGCTGGAAAAAAAAAATGGATCATTCATCAACTGGAGTCCAGATAACTATATTTTCCCTAGATATGTATGTATTCATGTATAAAGCCAGCCACACGTCGCCATCTACAAACGTCAGAAAACTTTTGTTCCTTTGGAAAAGTATTCATAGTCCTTTGCACTGAACTGCTGATGTAATAGCAGGCATCTTTGGCTATGTGAGAGAAATCAAACCTTCAGTCAATGAAATCATGCTAGGAATTGGTGGAACACTGCCCATTGTGAAGCACTCTGATTTTTGGTAAACACATTTACCGCTCCTTGATTTCATGCTGCCCTTACTGTTCGTGTCATGCATTGCGCACATAGAGTCAAATGTCAGAAGAGCTCTGCTTGCTGGTACATCCTCTGTTACATCCTCTGCTACAGCACAGAGCTCTGACCTTTCTGCCTGTCTATGCTTGCTGCCAGACACAGCTATTGAGCAGATTGCACAGGGATACAATAAGCTTCAGCTCAAAGCTTGGACAAGTGAGTTGGGAAGAGGTTATGCTGCAAATGCCTACAGCTTAGACATTGGGATACACATGAGAATCAGCTGTTTGAATCTCTGGTTGGTGCACAGAACCTTGGCAGCCATCTTCAGAGTCATTATCAGATACCAGAATGTATGACATCATTCAACAGAATCTATGGAAGTAAAATTGCCCCATTGTTTTTAAAGTAAGAACAGGGGAGGAGAAGATATATGTTCTTCCTGCATCAACTAGAAAAGTCCTTGTTTCAGGGCTGGGGACAGAAGATGAAGAACAGTCTTCCATCCAGCTGCTAAATTGTTATTCGATACACCAGCAGGACTCCATATGTTTTTAGGAAGTGGGATAACCCAGGCAATTTATATCAACAGAAAGCTTTCAAGGATCATTCTATGACACGCATACAAGAACAGATGTCAGTTGTCTAAAAGGACCTAGGCCTCATGTAGAAAGAAAAAGTTCAGTAAATTGTAGCAAAACTGTAAAAGATTCAGTAAATTGTAAGTAAAACTACTCTGAAAACATGACTAAAATGATGACCATTCTAGACAAACCTCCACATTCTGAGCAGAGATTTTTCTTTAGCAGTTACTCGTAAGAAAATCAGATCTTCACACAACTCTCATCACAAACACGCAAGAAAACAAGACAAAAAATATGCAGCGTTACATCATCATTGAAGAGTTAATTTAGGAACAATCGCTTTTAATTAATGCATAGACTCCTAAGGGTTGCTCTGACAGACAAAATCCATAAATGAATTCAGATCAGATTCTTTCTACAGATTGTGTACTTAGGCAAAATGAAGTATTCCTGTACAGATGCTGAGGAAATAGTATTTTACAGCATCACATAAAAAGCAGAGTACAGCTCAATGCAACATCAATGTATTGTATACTTTTGTCTGATCCATTTACTGCTTTTAGCAAGGCAATACTGTTGACAGTGGGACAGTTTGTCCAAATAATCATTCAATGAATTAGTACTGCCACAACTTTGCTCTAAGAGAAGATCTACGTATTTCCTCCAGTTTAAAATGGTCGTCATGTTTCCTGTCTAGTAAACAGAAGCACAAGGAGTCACACTGAGCATCTAATCTAAATGATAAGCACACTGCTGCATTTGTCTAGCCCTGTTGTGAACATCCACAGTGGAAAATACATTCCTAATCTGCATGCCAGTGGACAAAGAGGGTAAAATGGGCCTTTTATACCTACACCCTTGCTGACCTACACCATCAGATGAGATAAGAGAGATTGATGAGAAGCATTTAGATACATGGTTAAAAAAGAGGCTCCAAGTTGCAAGTATGGCCTAGTTCTGAGGTCCTCAAATCCTGAAGATTTGAGATAAAATATAACTTGAAATTCACAGCAGCAATACAAAAGGATGACTACATTTACTAGTGTGTGGCTACCTATTCTGATCCTATGTTTGATATTTTCTTTTCATTTTTAAATAAAACTTTATGGTCAGGTAAAGAAGAGTCTCAGGAGTGATGGAAGGAAGCCCCGAACAAGCCTTCAGGCCCAAAGGAATTTGGGTTAACGTTCATTCTGTAGCAAAGCCATGAAGCTTTGTGTAAATACAAATTTGTGTTTTGGGGTTCTGCATTGTTCTCACATTAAACATGCTCAGAAATAACATTCTGTAATTGTTACAACTATAGGCATTAATTTGTTTGTCAGCTAAATACTTACATTCCCACTTAAAGTAAAATATCTCAAATGTAAAAAACATAGTAAAGCTACAGCACGTTACAAATACATATTGAATTGTCTAAAACTGCAACTGAAATCCTGTTTACTTTAGAAACTAAGATAAATGACAAAATGAGTACTAGGAAAAACTAAGTGCTCAATGCAGAATTGTTCAAACAGTACAGAGAAGCAGGAAGTTACTAGGTAAAAAAAAATAATTAAACTTGTTTAATCACCGAACACTTGCAGCCTATTTAATCACAACTGTATGGCTATGTCTTTTCTGTGGTATAACTACAATAACTCCATAATTTAGGTGTTGCATTCCATTAATGCTAAACTTCTGATGTGAACTCTACAGCTTCAATATAGCAATAACTATGTACAGATAAACTATTTTTGTACCTTTAAGGCACAGAGCTGCCTTTTCAGCTGAAAAGAGAAGTTCCTCCACAGTTTAGAAAAAGCATTGTTTCCCAAGAAAATATTCAGACATCATGCGAAACTCACAGGAGGGCTATCCCACAGATTGTGATTTTACAGTATATGCAAGTGGCCTATTTTATTTTGGCCTATATTTATATATAATCGTTTTTTATTATGGTGTACTGGTACAGATAACTCTAATTTTAGTTTAATACCAAGAGCTCTACATGAGATGGCAAAAACACATTGCTCTCAAAAAAGAAACAGGAAAAATTCTAAAGATTCAGTTAATTCCACAGCTCTCACCCCCAGATCCTCATATGAAAAAAGCACAATAACCCTTAGAAGTAGGAAAGGTTCCTTTCAATGCCTTCTATGCCTACTAATATCACTAGTGGCATTTTTGTTTGATGTTTGTCCATGTAGGTAGGGAAACTGCTGGCACTGACACACACACACTATTCACAACATCTCCTGATAGGAAAGTGGAACTGTACACTGATCAACAGCACTTTGAGAGGGAAGTGGACTCTGCCTCCAGCTTGACATATAAATAAGATACAATTCATTCAAGCTTGTAAGTGGTGTCAGTGCCACAAGCTACTGGAAGTCTAAAGACTTTAGCTATTTCTGCCCTAACAGCAATTTTAAGAAGCAGCTAGGAGAGAGATTGAAGCAGCCAGGAAAGAGCTGAGATGCAATATTGCTTTATGGATTTTTCTATGAACTGATCATGGAGGAGGTTGGGATTGTCTTCAAAATCCCGAAACAGGTAGAAATGGTACAAATTAGGATGTGATTTGTTAATTTGTTTTTTTTGTTTTTTTTTTTAATAACTGAACAATTCCTCTGCCTTCTCACGCAAAGTGGGAACTGGAAATCCTCTCTCTGTCCCAGGGATGTGAGAAACATAAAAAGCAGACAATGTTCCAGCTGCTGCACAGAATTAGTGCTCTGAATTAAGAGCAGAGGAAATGGCTTCACTTCAGTCTTCTGCATTTTGTTTTATCTTTTCAACAGCCATTTTAGTCACCTATGAGCAACAGCTCCTCTACAGCATTACTCAAGTTAAATGTTTGATCAACTTTTCCAGTGCAAATACCTTCTATGCTCTCTTGAATTCAGTTCAGCAACTTTGTACAGAAGAATCAGTGTTCCAGCAGCTAGATAAATCTAATTCCGCTAGTATGGTTGCTGCACTGAGAAGCAGGATTCCAGATACATCCTGAAAATCTGTTCTTCCTTCACAGGAACATGGTAAAAAGAAGTTGCTTTTCTTCAACCTAGCAGTATCATCACCCCAATGAAATTGGAAAATAAAAGCCTTAGAAGACCTGCAGAACATCATAGCCAGATTTTTTTCACCAAAAATGCTCTCTCTACCAAAAAAAATCTTCTCACTACTAAATCCTCTCACTCCCATAAAAGGTAAAATCATTTAAAGCAACATAAATAACTACAAAATGCCGCCCTTGGAAACAGATACTTCTTGTTATGGCACAGGGCTTAGAACAGTGACTTATTGTTTGCAGAAGTGCTGCATGCTTGCCCTCACCCCTCACCAAAGTTAATGGAAATTGTGAGCACTTGAAACTCCAGAAAGTCAGGCCAGGGCACTTCTTAAATCATTTCTAAGAATAAAATGCAAACATCCATATGCTTGTCTTGCTTGAGCAGATGTTTGTGTCACATGCAGGCTGTGTGCGTACGCCCTCAGTTAGTGAGCTACATAGCCATAGTGTCTAAAGCACAGCTAAAAGAAGCCTTTGCCTCTGCCCTGCTCCCAGAATTCCTACTGAGTGCACTGCTAGGGGCTGGTGTTGTAGATGAGGAGGACAAAGCAGACACTGATAGCAGGCCTAATCTCAGACTCCAAAAAAAACGCCTCTTACTCTTGACCACAGTCATCCTAGCATCATGGCATGAATGGCTATTTAATGAACATTTTATTCCTATAGATTTTCTTCCTTTCTCCAGCATGCCCTATCTTCCACATAGAGAGGTGCGCAGACTGATGTCGTATTCATGTGGAGGCTCTGACATTCTCAACTAAGCAAAGTAATTATTTCTTACAACTGACATTCCCGTTAATGAGGCTGCAAATGACTTCTGCTTTTTGTTGCAACAGGATCATGGTAATGAATCCCACTCTATTTGTAGTCCATTATAACCCTCCTTTCCAACTCTGCAATATTGCCATCTTAGCTGCTATTTGCCATTTGTATACATAAACATAACTTTTTTCTTCTCCAACTGTAATTTGCAACTGTCTATCTATCGTATTGATTTCAGGCTACTCTTTCAATTTATCAAGAACATTTGGAATTCCAATCCTAATTGAAGTTATGTTGACTGGTGCACAGACTCCTTGTCTATCTCCTTTTTAAAGGCAAATACCAGCTCTGCTTTTTACTGATCTCCTGGGACTTCAGCCTTCATTTGGAGTTCCCAGAGAGCCTTGTTAATGGTTTGGAGATTGTTTTTCTTGATTCCTATGAATTCTAGAAAGAATTTCATCAGACTAGCCTGACTTGAGTGCATCTCATTTACCTTCAGACCCTTTACCATGATCTTCTCTTGCTAGCTTCAGGTAAATACTAAGAGCATTCCATACGTATGGACACAATTTATTACTTCTAGAAAAAAAAAACAAAAGTAAAAAAATAAATAAAGCAAAATAATCTGCACTTTGTTCTCTTTTTATTATTCTCTCATTAACCCTTATTAGAAAACATACGATGCTTTCTTTCAGCTATCCCTAATGTGTCCCTCACCACTGAAGTCTCCTGCCAGTTTGCATCTTTTGCTTACTATTTAATGTGCACTGTGGTCTTCCTGGTTCACTTTTACACTGTGCATTATTCTTTTAGGCTCATTGTTAGTAACACTTTTTCCTTCTCAAAATTCTTTTGGGCCACTAAAGAAGCTCTGACATAGACACAGTCTGTAACTGTGTGCTCTCTTCTGCACCAAAAGGATATGACACTCTACTGGAAATACGACTTCATCTGAAGAGTAGCAAAACTCATCAGCTGCTTCCTTCTACCTATTGTTCCCTCAATTTTCTTCAAATGACTTGTTATTTTATTTTTAATGGAGATAGCTCTCAGAACTAAGTTCAAGTCTTTTTCCCAATTACTTCTGCCCTTATCACTTTCTACTTACAGATTGCTGGCTTGTTCCATCAGCCTACTTGTGCATATTTGGGAGAATTCAGCACTACAACATGCTCTAGTTTCTCATATGCATAAATCAGGCATAAAGCTTTCCAGACAGCTGTTTTCTAACTGTGAACAATCTCCTCTCCACAATTACACACTTTTCCCACATTCCCTTTGCTTGCACTGATCCCTCCTCTGCAGGGATATGACAACACAAGAGAATGTTAAATGACTCATCAAAAGTACAGCTTGATGATGGCAATTCTTCCCCTCTTGTCTCTTCCACTATAGCCAAACAGGAACATCCTTGGAAAAGTAGGTATGCAGACATAGTCTGTGTGACAGCAGTCTTTCCGTTCTCCTCTTAGTAGACTCAAGGTCTTCCCTGAGTGCAGACTTCCCAAACCATGCAAAATACTTCACTGGCTCATCTAATTAAACTGTGACAATTCCAGTTCCACTTGTGGGAAAATAAGGCTATTTACTGACTCACAAATAAAAACTCACAGTGGGCCAGGACTTGGAAAAGAAACAAAAGCACCAAACTGTTTTCTAACATCCACATCCTGCTGTGATAGGAGTCACCATAGCTGAATACCATTTATAGGTGGCTTGTAGTATTGTTCATTCTCATCTCTGCTCCCAAGTCACTTAGATGCAACAATCTGGAATGACTAACAGAGTGACCTCCTGCAGGCAATGGGGAGACTGACAAAGATTTAGGGACCAGACTGTCAAAGGAACATTTGGGCAAAGCCTTGACATGGTACGGAGTGCTGACAGTTTCACAGCTCTTTATAGAGCTGTCTATAAGTTAACATCAATCCAGCTGTGGCAGTGTGGGTGAGAGCCTGGACTTCTAACTCATTTCCATTTCCTTTTTTTATATTGTTGCTCTCAATTTTCTTTATGCAATTTTCCCCTCAACACTTTGAAAGTTGTTCTGTCTCTGAGGACTATAAGACCATAATTTCTTACTAAAGGCCTCCACAGCATTAACCCTCCATGCCTGGGCTCTCTGGTGTATTCATAAGCCCAGCATGCACAATACTTTCATGATCCAGGCTTATTTGCTGCTGAGTAAAAGGACAACTTCTTCAGTCAAGGTCTGGGCTTTCAGTGCAGGTCACTGCTGCACACAAGCTTTCTGCAGACCTCTCATCTGTATTGGTCTGAATCAAATGCAATTTCCAGAAAATCTTTTGCTCTCTTGGCATCTATCACTACCCACATTCTCTCATTTTGCCTTTCCAGCAGTAGAGCTTTTTGCTACCATTATTCTGTGGGACCACTGCTTCTGCTTCATGTCATCCACTGTGTACCTGAACGGTTTTGCTATAACTCCCAGCAAAATTCACAGTTGAGACAGTCTATTTGCATTTTCTGGTGACCATTTTTTGCAAAGTTCACCTTCACACTCAAGGATTCCCATTTTTATTTATGCTGAATTCACATATACCTAAGCAGGGGTTCTTAGGCATGTTCTCATGCAGCAGTCCCCTTGTACACATGATCACTGATCAGTCTTTAGTTTTACAGTAGATTTTCTTTCCTGGAGCATTTCAGCTGCTCTACAGCCATTGAAATCTTTGATGGGAATCCAAAGAAAGTCATCATAGAAGTAGATATCCTGAACTGCAAATTTTCATTTTATATTATTTTTTATAAATTTGCTGGGCTAATGCTTATAACTCATACTTGTCACGTGGGATGTGCACTATTGTGGAAGGTGAATAGGGCATTATTTACCCATGCCATTGCTTTGCTGGCTGGACATAATGCGTAGATGTTAATTTCTTTAATATGTGGCTTGCAACCCAAGGCATACTGATCCAAAATTGGACACTCAAACAGTACAACTCCACAAACCAGTATGAATCTCCTTATGCAAGTATTACCTGAACTTCTAGTTTGCATGTAGACAGTAACAAGCAGATTTTTCTCAACACTTACTCTCATAGGAAATACATCTCATGCTACTCAATTATTCTGGAATTTGCTGAAATATATTGAATAGGATCTGACACCTTTTTATTTATGAAAATAGTGTAAAATGACAAACATTCAGTATTTTTATTCAGGTGAAATTCCTATTGACATATATTCTGCTGCCGTATGTTTTTATACTTCTCAAATAAATTCAAAGGGATTTATAAAGGTATTTTTAGTGGTACACAAGGAGCCAAGTAAAATATCATGATTTTGTTCCATTCTTAAGCATTATTATGGTGCTACAGTACAGCTGGCTAAATATAATCTATCCTACATTCCCCCAGCATATCCATTCTGTCATTCATTTGTATAAAAAGCATTAGAAAAGTGCAATTTAACTATAAACTCTCCAGAATACACAGTAATTTTGCCATTATCTTTTACAGAATAAAAGAATGGGACTACTCTATTTGTGCCTATGCCATTTTTCTAAATGTCTGAGTACTTCATAGTGATTTTGCTCTCATATTTTTACCCAAAGGTAACACTATAGAAATAGATATCATTAGTTTTAATTCAGCCCAAGAAGTGTCTGTATAATATCACCACTTTATGCTGTCTAGAAAACACTTACCTCAGATAAATGACCCTCTGCTCCAAATGAAATGTCTTCAACAACCTGTTAGATATAAGTTATTAAATATATGGTAGATAGAAGTTGTATAAACATTAAGATTTCAATGGAACTTACAAAAACGGTATAGGACATAAACTTGTACAAGGTGAACAATTACATCATTTCACTACACATCTATGAAATATTTCAGTTGGGTTTATAGTGGAGCTGTGGCAGCTACCCAATATTTGAAGTTAAATTTAAATACTTTTTATTAAAGCCTGACTTTTGGCTTCTCTGTTAGAACCAACATGGACATGGGCTCTAAAACTGAAAAACTGAGATAAACTTATCTACCAGACTCTTACCAATCTACATACACCGTTCAGAAGTCTACAGAAGTTTTCTAGCACAAATCTTCTAAGTCACTTTGGGCAAGAGAAGTGAGAGAACACCAGAGATGGTTCATATTAATAATCTGTGGTAACTATGTTCCTGTCTCAAAACTTAATTGATCTGTAAATTCTATAAGTAATTAGCCAATATTTCCTTGATCGGTTGAGGAGCAACAAAAAAAAAAAACAAACACTCAGTTAATATTATTGGAAAAGCATTAATACTTACCATACACAACAATATTGATAACATTTAAATAAACTGAGATAGGGATATTGCTTTGATAGGTCAATACTTATTATCACAAGCATATATGTATTTCTATATTAAAGCATAAAGTCATTACTCTGCCATGAGATAGTTGTTATTATTGGACATTTCCTAAGTCTATCTGAAGAAAGATTGTTTAAATTTATTTTACCTGTAGAATTCATTTTCTCATTGTAATTTTACTGTAACGTACTTGCAATCATTGCAGGTATTGAGACAACAGTGTCTCAAGGTAACAGTTCCCAAGAAGGCCAATGATATCCTGGGGTGCATTAAAAAGAATGTGGCTGAAAGGTCAAGGGAGATAATCCTTGCCTTCTACTCTGCCCTGGTGAGGCCATATTTGAAATACTGTGCCCAATTCTGAGCTCCCCAGTTTAAAAAAAGATGGGGATCTCCTAGATGGAGTCCATCAGAGGGCCACAAAGATGATTAAGGGCCTGGAATATCTTGCTTATGAAGAAAGGCTGGGTAACCTGGGTCTGATCAGCCTGGGGAAAAGAAGACTGGGAGGGGATCTGATTAATGTTTATAAGTGTCTAAAGGGGGGTTGGGAGGCAAACTGATGAGGCCTGGCTCTTCTCGGTGGTGTGCAGTGATAGGACAGGAAGTGATGGCCTAAAATTTGAACATAGGAAGTTCCATACTAACAAGATAGAAGAATTTCTTCATTGTAAGAATGAGGGAGCACTGGCACAGGTTGCCCAGAGAAGTGATGGAGTCTCCTTCTATGGAGATATTCAAGATCCATATCCTGGACATCTACCTGCGCTACCCATTGTGGGGTACCTGCTTGAGCAATGGGGTTGGACTCTATGATCTCTTGAGGTCTCTTCCAATTGCTGCAGTTCTCTGGTTTGGTGCAATTCTGTGAACTGTATCTAAAGAATTGGCGCGATGTTTGCCAATAGCTCAATAGCTATGACAGAATTACTCACAACTAAGTGGCATTTTATTGCACAACTATGTGTGTGACTGTTCAGCAATGATCTGACCATTGCATACAAGCCAGCTACTTCTTTTTTTTTTTTTTTTTTTAAACAGCAACTCCTTCCCTGGATTAATGCAGAAAACAGTCAAACACTGACTTTCACTGATGCTTAATGCTGACATTCAAAAAGATGATTAAATTTAAAGTTTCCAAATTACTTTTAAAGCTCTACAAACACAACATTTAATTAAAACTCAAATGAGAGCACTGTTTATTTAGCTTTCTATAGGCTTTGTCCTTTACACATGGCACAACTGCCTCCTGGATCACAGGCTATCTCAATTCATGTTAGTGGGCTGCAGCCTGGTGACCAAAGCTTTCTTGTTGGTTGTTATTAATAAATTCTGAAAAATGTGTCATACACTGTGATGACTTCTTTTTAATGAGAGACATCACCCTGAACATTACGTTTTTTTCCCCCCACAATTGTCCATTTAATATGACTTTTACTTATTGTAAAATCAGTGAGTGATATGAATGTTTTGCAATGAAAGAACCCTTTCCCAACACCAGTCAGCGATCAAGAAAATGTTCTGAAATATCTTCCCAGGTGGCAAAACTGAAGAATGCAGATGTGAGTAAAGAAAAACAGCTCTAACTCTTAGCCTTTTTCCTTGCTTTAGTTATAGTGAAAAAAGAGAAATGATCCACAAAGAATTCTGATAGGAAAGCTACCAAAAATGCTGACTTACTAAAGTTAACACTACTGAATTTTTATTTTTTTTACCTTGTAACTTTAATCACCTCAATTTTCTTGAAATCTAGTAGGTGTTTCTTTCCTTCATAGTGATTAAGAGGGAACACTGCACAGCATGCCAGACAGCAGCAGCAAAAGAAAAAAGGATAGGTCAGGAATTCCAGCTTGCAGTGCACACATACTCAAATTCATCAAGACACTTGGTGTTAAGGAGGTCCCAGCACACATACATCTCTGTTTATTAGTTATTGTTGATATTTCTAGTGTTATTAAATGATTTTTTTTTAATATACATGCATTACCAACAAGCAAAGGATAAAGCAAGATTTCCTAAAGAGTAGAATATACAGGCATTTATGTCTGAAGAGAAATGAAACGTTACTACATATTTTAGAAATCACTTGTACTTATTTATATCTAACTACAACTCTAACTATCTCGGCAACTTTAACCTTGCTCACATGCAATGTGGGCAATGGAATTTGCATACAGTTTAAAAGCTTGGAATATTTCTGCAATGAAAACTAGAATCCATCTTGAATTCCTCTGAGACTTGGGAGAAAAAACAAGTCCAATTAGTTCGCAGAAGACCAACTGGAACTGCATTGGCAGAGCACCTTATTTTCAGCAAGTCAGTCACTGTATAGAAAGTACATGTCTGTATGAAAATTCGAGAATCTATTTTAACTACATTAGACAGCAAGCTGACTTTGACATGGCTGAAACTAGGCCCGCTGTCTATCACTTTGCTTCATCATTTTAAAAAATATTGTATTTGTCTGAGGTATCTGTGGTTGAGAGGGGTACACCGTAATTTCTAAGTAAACCAGATTATGTGAGGATAACTTTTCTGGCCCTATTTTATTTAATTCGACCAACAAACGAGTAATTATGTTTCAGTAAGCGAGTAAGCGGAGCTGCCAAAGCATGTGATAGTCTTCACCAGTTAATAGTCAGTTTTACAAAGGAAGCCTTACAGTGCCATAGTCTACTGCACAAATGAATTGGGGAAAAAAATATCAGTGCTGTCCTAGAAAACAGTTATGATGACTAAGTAACTGCTGATGGTTAATAAAACTGTCCTCACATTTGATGGTAACATATCTGGACTTTCAAAGAATTTACACCTTGCATATTTTATATCAGGACAAATTATATATAGTGATAATTTGCATTTAAAAATGAAAAATGGCCATCCTGCAAAGCAGTATCTGATTTCCATTTCCATTCATCTATTCTGTTTTTCTCATTCTTCTGCTTCTTGTTTCTTCCTTTCTGCATACACAGTAGGACATAATTATATGCAAAATTGTATTTATAATACACATCAACAAAAACAAATCCACTTCTCTGTTATATTTAGCCAGATACAACATGAACAGGGACACTTCGTCTATAGCATTTCACCATCAAGTAAATTAATTACCTGCACCTTCCAAGGCATCTGTATTTGCATTATTACTCCCTCGCTGTACTCTTTTGAAACTGGCTATTCAGTAAGCTCTAAATATAAGGAATGCCACTCCTCATTTTGCTTCAATGATCAACACTCCCTTTAGGTATTAGGACAGTTGGACAGATGGATCATTCTAGAAACAAGGTAACTTCATCAAGTTATTCCTCTCACAAGGACAGCACAGCCTTGTAGATAATATCAAATAGGGTATATTGACAAATACATGTTTTTCCATTAGATGCTTCCACTTGTTTATAAAAACAGGCACCAGTAAGACTTTCTTTCGACAACCCAGCCTTCTGACTACTGCGACTCACTCTAGAACCAAAAGTCACCACACTTCATTTACCTTTATGTCATTCCAGGGGACAGCAGTCCCACTTTTCATGGAAGTGACTTGGGCTTGCAGATGAAACGATACCTATTGCATGAATTTCAAGAGCACTACAGGAAAAAAACACAACACTGAACCCACCAGAGCTTCTTAGCTGCACTTTTGAAAGGGAATCACAACTTCCCATAACCAGCCAAGCTGCTCAAATTACTTCAGCCTACTCATCAGGGATATAATATGAAAAAAAAAAAAAAAAAAAGAAAAAAAAAAGAAAAGAAATCACAGAGAAAAAAACCTAAATCAAAGCCACAGATACTATTTCCAACAAAAAAAACCCTCTGTGTGCATTCAGTCTGCAGACCACCTTTCTTAGCCTGCAAGTACTGATGAACCCCACTTTAAAAATAGAATTTTACTCAAATGGAAGATTTTTACAGTAAGGTAACACCTTGCTTTCTGCTAAGTCTCAGCCAGAATAAATGCAAAATGTGATATCAGCTTTCAATGTATTGCACAGTTCAATGGCACCTAGCAGCACACGCGATTAAGCACACTTTCAATTTTTGTCAATCAAATTCCAAAGTAGTAAAACTGACAATTCCTGTTGGAGTGCCTTTTTGTCACATTACTGTTATTGGGTGACAAAGCTTTTCAACAGCTTGCTTTTTTTTTTTTTTTTTTTTTTTTACCTTGACAGTGCAGTGATTTTATTTGATTTTAGGTTGTTAGAAATATTTAAGTAAGGATGGCATTCCAGAGAAGAACACAAAAACTTCTAAGAAATTTCTCAGACCCTTTAACCCCCATGATTTTTTCCTTCTTTTAATATTGGCTATGTGCTGGAAGCCAACTGGAAGCTGAGCTACAAAGCCTTTGACCTCTCCATTGGAGCAGGAAAACTCATCCACTCCCCATTTCAGCTAACCGAGGGCTAACAAGTCAGCAGAATTAACTCACAGTGAAACTCATTGGTATGATGAGGAGCAGCTGGTAATTTCTGTTAACTACTTAAAGAATCTTTAAGAAAATTGTTTTTCCTTTGAACCCTTATGTATACTCTGTATTCACTGCCTGAATAATTTCCACATTTTGAAAAGACTGATGGTTCCAGGAAAAAGAGTTGAAGGGCTTCTGAGTAAATAATAAGCTATTTTATTCATATCTCATATTGGAGGACAGATGTTAAGATCATTCTTAACCTGCCCTTCTGACCAGATTTAACTTTTTCTCTCAAAATAAGAAACAGCTCTATTGCCTCAAATCCAGCTGTAGGGCATTCCAGATACCTGTTTCAGCTTACTGTGCCCGGGACAGGAAACGTTCCACTCTGTGCCCTTTGGAAAGTGATCTTCTTTCCTCTTTTCAGAATTAGAAGGGCCACTAGCAGTCATCTCCAGCTCATCCATTTGGTTCTCCGCTTCCTCAAAGCCACAGCAACTGGTTTCTTTCAGTTGAAACCCTCGGATCAACAGCTGACAGGCCTCCAAGTCAGCTTCCCACACTCTCTGAAGCAGCTGGCTCCCACAGCTGAAATAAAAGCCAAAAGAAAATAAAACTGCAGTTCAGGGAGAGCAGTTGCTATTTCAAGTAACTTCGGGGTTACTGCTTGTGATTAGATAGGAAAACAAAAACAATGGAAAAACAACAGCAAATCAAAATGCTTCCACGGAGCTATTTCAAACTGAAAAGCAAAAACGTGGTGGTCTTATTGCAAAGCAGATGTCATTAAAAAGAAATCTTTAAGACGTTGTTTCCAACTGGCTACATGTGACCATCTCCTGATTTGATGCAAGTCCAGAAGCCTTGCACTCACCACCAGCACTTTCTTGATTTTATCAGGTAAACCAGCCCAAAAGCAGTCATGCAGCTTTTGAATTCTTGTAGAAGATAATGGATCAGCAATCACATTATTTGCCATGTTAAATCAGCTCTAATGTTTAGAAAATAGGTACAACCATGACTTCTAACTTTTTCATTATGCAGAAATGTGCATGCTTCGACCTAGAGAATCAGATTAAGCTGGTAATACCCTCTCTTTCAGACTTCTACTTTTGAAGTCGTCCTTATCTCTTCTTGAAGTGTTCTTTTGGGTTTTCTTGTGTATGTGTTTTTTCTTTTTTAATTCTGTAATTCTACAAAAAAAATTATTAGGAAATTCAAAATACCAAATTTCTTCATTCTTTTAATGTATTACTCATTTCCCATAGCTGTACATGTACATTACAAATACATGTAAATTACAAATACTGAGATTTTTTTAAATAGATATTGTCATCTGAAGTAAAAAAGGAATTCTAGGAATAGTCACTTCTTCAGAACATGGCACAGAATACTAACATCACAGTGCTCTTAAGAGATGTGGTCACATCTCCATTTAATACATCTTGTCTCTAAGGAACCAAAGGATTAAGTTGCCTGCAAAAATATAGAATATCACTGGTGTGGCCTGGAATGGTATTCAGAAGCACTGATTCCCATGGCAATACACACTTCCAGGCAGATTTGAATACTAATATCTAATAAGCACAAAACTTTTTCTCAGTGCTTTTCAAATTATACAATTTGCAATATAATAGTAGGCAATTAAAACTGATTAAAAGAAGGAAAATAACTATTTGATTTTAAATTTTCTGACCAAATTAAATACTAGCTTATCTTTTATTCTGTATGAGGGATAAAGGAGCTGCACTGCTTACAATGAATTCATTAATCTAACAAAGGTACATTTTTAAACTCTGCAAACTCAAGATGCCAAGCTGTACATTTCACAAAGCAGTATTTTGAGACTGAAGCAAAACTGGGCTCCATAAGCTGAGGTATTCGATCTGGTCTTATAAGTCAGAACCAGTGGCTATTGAATGCAGCATGAGGTCTGCGAATTGGTCTCCCTCACATCGTTCATAGTGTCACTAATTAGTAAAAAAAATCTTGACTGGATTATAGTTCTACGTAGGTAGCATTTTACTTCCCAAACCAGAAACATTAGATAACCCCCACTGTTTCTGTACTTGTCAGTCACACCATCATGGTTACAGCAAACATTTCTTTGCAGATATGCATACGCCCATTTACTTGCTTTTTGCCGAAGTTTGTTTGCAGTTATATATGCCAAATTATAAAAGGTTCAAGACACACTACAAACCTGAATAATAATTTTCAGTGACTAGCTTTGTTTTGACTCTTCATTTTAATGAAGAGCTCTATTGACAAAACTGGGACAGAGACACTGATACATGTGATATACGCAGTGGAAAAGATGAACAACATACATAAAAGTTATTGTGCCTGGGCTGCACTTATTCATCACTGACTCAGCTCCTTGGTCAATATGCTTTTGGTTATGTTTTATCCTTGTTTTATTAATCAGCAATTACTGAATATACCTCTAATAGCTTGCTCTTATTTCAAAGGCACCTTTGTTTTATCATTGCATTAGTACAACTCTTGAACTAAGACACCAAAAATTATTAAATGATGTTACACTGAATTTTTCAACTGAAATCTGTAAACGTACATAGGCTTGGATGTTACAGGTCTACCTAAGCCCAAAGACTTTGCACCTTTTAGTCTTCATTTCAAAATTCAGTGTTTAGAAGCACTTTTCAAAAACACTATTACAATGGAAATTATTTGAAAGCTGTAAATAGTTGACAAAGAAAGAAAGAACAAATAATCATTACAAATTATTTTGGCCCCAAAAGGAAAAATCTATATGTTTTATATCAGGTATGGAAGGTCAAGTGAATTTCAGAGTTTTTCTATGCATACATAGTAAAAGCACACTTGCAGTCTCTAGGAAGTCAAAAGTCTGTGGGTACCGATGTTGAAGAGAGCTTCTCATGTATGCAACTCTTCAAAAAAATGGGTCAAGATTGAGTTTGTTTTTGTTTTTTATTATTCCTATATCTACAAATACTTTATGATATATTAATCTCCAGATGCTATATGCCTGTCTGTATTCATTCCTAATGAAGTGGTATGTAAGTTCAACAGAGGTGGGAGAAATTATTTACTGGAATCCACAACATGTCATAATCCATCAGCCACTTATACAGACTCAGTAACAACAAAGCATACCTTAATCACTCAATGATTCTGAACTTCCAAGTGCCAGAGGGCTCGTGAGTCCCAAGTGCTGGGTTTTGTACAAATACTAGCCAGATTACAAGGAGCTAGATGCAAGCAGGAATGTTCAAAGAAACGCTAAGACAACAGTGGACTGAACATAGCACATTAGTCACAGTACAATAGTTCAATTAGGTACATCAGTAAGTAATTAGTCTAATCACAGTCAAGCACATGGAGGTATCACAGTGAATGAGAATTCCAAGGATTTGCAGGAGGCCAATGAAACAGGTCTGTGGTTGTTGAAGTTTTCCATTCCTCCATAAACTGATCATGGAGGAAAGACAAAAGATGCTAGCATAAAAGCATAATGGGAAAGTGATGGATACCAATGTTGTTCAGATGGAAATTGGTCTTTTGATATCAAATAAAAAGACCTTGAACAGCCTAGGGAGTGAGGGCTAGCTGTTATGTTTAACATAACAGAAAAGAAGGAACCAGTGAAGAAAATCAAACAGGATGACATGATCAGAATCACAGAGTTTAAAAACAGGAGGGAGAGAAAGAGAGCAGTCACTGCATTAGCAATGGCATTTTGACTGGATGAGGGTAGGGCAAGGCTGCTTTTGTCAAGCTGATGTATTTTGAAATGACTGAGATGCAAGACTCAATACAAGTAATTTTTTATCTGGATGGATAGCTCGGATGGATCTTATCTCCACGATACCATGCAAAAACAATCTACACAAGCAGGCCTAGCTGACCTGAAGAGTGCCTGAGACATCCACAACACAAATAGAAGGAGGAAGGAGAATTCTGGATTCAGTCAAGTTGATGATGATGAAAGAACTGTCACAAAAACAGAGCTGTTTATAGACAGGAGGAAATGACTGTGGAACAGAGAGGCTTATCTGTAAGCTCTCTTCATACAGCAGCTGTTGAAATTGTAGTTGCAGATGCCTTTGCAAAGTCTCAAGTAGGAAGTGGCAGCCACATGTAGTTTTCCAAGAAATACCACCAAACACCAGGAAATGCAGGAATATGGAGGGCAACTTCAACCTAAATGTAACACTGTGTAAAAATCTTGTTGAGAGTCAAATCCAACAAGGATTCTCTTTCTTCCTTGAACATTGCTCCTCAGTCTCTCCACAGGATTCCCAGAAATACCAATGGGAGTTCTGTGGCTCTCAGCACAACATTATTCTAAAGCTATTTATAGTGTTAACTGGAACTCTGAGAACACGACTTTCTTATTGAAAGCTTTGCAGACATACAAAAGGCACACTCAGTTCCGGAATATTATACTCTAAATGAAAACATGCCTATGTAAAAATAGTCAAAAGACTTTACATTAAGCCTCACTTAGAAAAAAATTCCCCCCAAACTCCTAGAAAGTAAATTGGAATCAACACAGGGAGATGTCAGTACTTGTAAATCTCACTATCTCTCACTTTTAGGAATGCCAATTTGTGAGTGAACTGTTAAAAGTGGTTTATGACACCCTGAGGTCAACATCGTATGTTGATACAAGATCTTGCTTATTTTAAGGACAGCAAGGGGAAATCCCTGTAAGAAGCCACTGAGAGTAAGAGCTGAGCTAAAAGTCTACACAGCGCAACATATATTTAGAAACTGCATAAACAAAGGCTAACATAGGAGGGGTGATTAACTAAGAAGAACTACTCCAGACAATTTCCTTCTAATGAGTGAGCTATTACCCTTTTCCAGTGCTAGGCACGTTTGTTCACACACTGCACTCACTGACACTCAAGGTAGTTTTCTCTTGACAAGACAGCAAACAAAGTGCAACAACTGGGCAGAAACCAAAGGGATTTTCACTGTGACAGTTAAAATAGTGAGGCTGATGGAAAACAGCAATTGGAGTCTTTGCTGTATACACAGCTTCACTGTTGTTTTACTGTACAAACTAGGGAAAGTTTGTATGTATTTTGGTCTCTAATATCCTATTTATATTTTGCAACAGGGGGAAAGAACTAGATCTTCTTATTCCACATTTAGTTGTAACTTTGCTGTCTTTTCTTAAGGCAACAGCCACACAGTGAACAAAGGAAGCAAGCAAAGGAAAGAAAGTATAGAGCAATACTTAACTGACAGGGAACTAGAGGATGGAAGAAAACCATACTGCTTTAACCTTTGCAGAAACCCACCTTTCTGATTTGTTTTATTGTATTAATTCATTCATGCATTAAGAGCTCTATTTGTATTTGCCAAGTATTTACAACTTCAGGAATGTGTGTAGCTTTTCTCATTTATAAAAACAAGATTTCCAGCCTGATCTGTTCTTGATTTTAATGTTAGCTGTATATTTTAAGATGCCTACAGCCAATCTGTTGAACAAACTGAGAATTACAGTATTCCTATCAGTATGTCACATGAGGCTCTAGGCAGAGGATGGCTCATAACCCTGTTTTCCCTGTCCATCTGGCTGATGTGCAACAGCAGTTTTGATAAAGGAGAAGGTATAGCTAGGGCTCATCGTATTGCAACTCACAGATGAACTTAGAAGAAAAAAAGGATCAGGAAAAGGGAAAAAAACTTGAACTCTGTCTGAACAGCAAAACTCCCCAGCTCCACCCCCCCAATTGCCTGCACCCCAGAAAGTCACCTTTTCCGAATATTTGAAATAAAAAGAATTTTTTCTTTCTTTTCTTCCTGCAACTTTCTTTAATCCTATAAACCCCTTCTTTACACACCAGTCACAGAATCTCAATTTCACAACTCAATTCCCTGCATTGTGTCTCTTCTCTGCAATCTCCTCAGGAGCTGAAATTCTCATGAATTCACTTTGTATTGTTTTGATCATGTGTTTCTCCCCCAGTGTGCAAGACTTATTTTTCCTACTCCCTTATTTCAAAGCTCAGTGACAACACTTATTTGCTGTTCGGCACTATTATTGCATTTCTCCGTGTAAAAACAAGACTCACTCCCAGGAGGTTAGGAGACTTCATACTCCCCTGCCAGATGACAGCCTACTCGTACTCCTACTATATAGACTAAATGGAACTCCTCAGCAAAGTCTGAAGCTTGCAGTATGCTTCCCTGACACAAGTGATTTGCTTCTCTAACCTTGCCTTCTCCCTTGTAAAACATACAATAATATCTAGCAGACTATCCAACACAATACTTTACGGAAAGTAGTTTGAAGAAAATAACAAGTAGCTGACCCTCTTTAAATGTGATATTTAATGATTTGCTGGAGAATGCTCTGGACCACAAACACCAAGAAATCAATCCTCAAAATCTCCAACTAACTTCCAGACTCCTACATTTTTAACTTCTGAAGTTATGCCCTGGGATGACTTCTCTAAACCTAAATTTATGAGCCACGAACTTATTCTCTGTGCAACAGAGAACTACTCAAATACATGATAGTGCAGTAGACATAGACACTGCTTTCCTGCAGCTGAAAGAATGGATAATAGGAGTGGTTCTGCTTTCTACAGCATCTCAGGAGCAGAGGCAAATGTGCAAAGAGGAACAGATTTGAAGAAAGAGGTGAGCTGAGACTCCAGCTCAGACTAGCCCTCAACACTGTGGTTGTGGCATCCTCCTCTTGCCTACTCAGGGATGCAGTAGGGCAGAATATACATGGTGATGCAGTGGGCAGAGTACAAGGAACCAGGCCTCCTGCATCCTTTAAACCTCTATAGTGTTGCTAGGGAATGCCAATATTCTTCTAAGTATGCTGGGGTTAAGAGCTATCTCTTCTTGGCTTGGTGAGCAAGAAGAACAAAAGTTCAATTCCCGATTTGTTCCTAAATTCTAGAGGAATGCAAATACAATCAAACTCCTAATTCTTACTGGGAGAATAGAAAAGAATATCTCACTATGAAGGTATGCTCTAACCAACATGTTTCACATTGCCTAGCTTAGTGTCCTACTGATGGCGCTGTTAGAAATCCCACTCATAAACAGATGACATTGCAAACACCCTAATGCCAGCGTAAGAAACATAGAATGGAATTGAAACATAACAAAGCCACTTTGAAGGGAAAAACGCCATGCTGCAACACAGCCAATACAAGTGCTGCACAAACTCCTTTAGACTACTGCTGCCTGTTTCACGGACCTTGCTTCTTTCACATCTCTCTTTGCCCCTGCCTGAACCATCACTCCAGGGACAGTGTATCTTCCCTGCTGGCTTGCAACAACAACCTCCAAAGGTCTTTATATTCCTTCCAGATGAAAACTTAACTCTTACCTTCCCTGCTTTTCTTCCGTTTGTGCAAAGGATTTTACAGTATGTGAGAATGTGAAGACGTATGTATGTGAAGAGGTATATGCAGAGTGAAAATACGCCCTTTTAATTACTACACTTTTAATGTAATGGTAATAGCACTGAAGTCAAGATCAATGTACCACGTCTTTTAAATATTTCACAGTGATAAAAATAATTGACAAAGTGATACAAAGAAATTGACAAAGCAGGATAAACAAATGGGAGCTGTGAGCGTAGGCAGTTTCCAGTATTGTACTTGTAACTGAATTACTTCTGCCAGCAGCTGAGATGCACACTGCTGAAAACATAACCTTTAGGGTAGAAAGCAAGACAAACTGTGCATTAGGAGAAAGAGCTGCAAGTTGGACTGTTAACTTCACTTTAAAGTATGTGGCCCCTCATGGTGATCTCAGTAAAGAGAAAAATGTATGTCTGATAATGTTTACTACTTTTTTAATTAAAAAAAAAAAGGCCTTTAAACTACAGAATCATTATCCACAGACTTTTCTACTCAAAATAAAGCATTGCCTATTGTTTTTGGGATACTGAGGAAGCAAAAGCTAAACTGAAATCCACAGAAGAAAAAACTGACATAAGAAGTTAATTCTGTGTTATGCTGATATTTTTTTGTGAAATGTATTTATGCTTTATGACTGCTCTTTCTTTCCTGAAAGACCTGTTCAAAATAAGGAGCATGAACAATTTTTCTAGTGCTTAAAACCAGCAATGGAAACTTGATTAAGGTTATTAAAAAAAAAAGATAGCATACAATGCTGAACAACTTTTTTTGTTTTCTCTCCAATCCTCCAGCCGTTTATTTTATCCAGCACAAAACTTTAATCACAGCCTGTCATTTTTCTATCAATATTCAATGTCACCATGTTATCCTTAAATTATCTCCACTGGAAACACAAAATGACAGGCTGCTGCAGCTGATGCTTTTCACTTTGATCGTTAATGCAAGATGGATGTGGGAATGGAAACCTATGCATCAAATGCAGGAAATCAACTAATGTACAAGGGAAGGAGGAAGGCACCTTGTAGGAAGAATTTACTACTCAATTTAGTCCCTACATTTATTGTAGTTTATTTTTATTATATTACCTAATCTATAATGTCAAAATTTACTGCTTGCTCTTAGGACTATTTATTTCTCTTAAGAAAAGGTATAGAGTTACAAACCTTTACCCTCACCTCTGCTGAGAGCATTAATTATAAATAGTCTGTTCTAAAAGAGAAAAACTTAACTTTGATAGATGAAGAGAAAGCGATCAGGGAATTCTTCTTATTAAGTAAGCCACAAAGTCAGCTTCTCAACCATGGTTTATCATTCACCTCATTCATAATCTGATTAAGCACCTTCAAGTTTGGTAGCAACACTGATAGCTCAGTCTGCATCCCCCTTGCCTTTGGCTCCTGCAATAACAGCAAAGCCCCACAATGTCATTAAACAGTTGGGGGTTTTTTTTGTTTTTTTGGGGGTTTTTTTTTGAGTGGATGGAGATTGCTGGAATGAGATCTTTATCTGCACTGTTTAATATCTGATCCCAAATGAGATTTAAAGGAGGAACAGAAATTAAGCCTAGTTTTGGAAAGCATGTATCTCAGGGTTTGTGCATTCATCTAAGGTCTGTTCAAATCACTGAGCTGTCGCACAACCGTAAGTACTATCACGAACTTGAGCCTCAAAATAGATTCAAATTCTAGTGGCTTTCACTGAAGATGAAGGAAATTAGTGGCTTTCAAAGCCACAACCAGCTCTAATCCAAGAAAACACATTTGTTTCCAAAAGCATGCAATGGGAAAAAAAACACAGTATTTGAATTGAGGCCACATTCTCAGCTGTCAGAAATCCATGCTGTTGCAATCACAGCTATGTCTATTTATACCGACAGAAGAATGCATTCTTATCGCAAACCAATTAGAATAATGAGCCTGATCTCTTAGTGTTTATTATCATCTCTGGCCACAAGTGCTAGGAAGAGTACAGAAGGTATTTACAATTCTCCCATGTTCATTCTTTATTCACCTTTGCTCTCTAATTTAAAATGCCACAGTTTATAATATATTCCCTCTCTGAAAGGGCGCCAGATTGCAAATATCAGTGTCAAGTAAATTTGGGAACATGAATCATCTTGTGTACTGCTGACTGAGCAAGAATTAAGCACACATAAAGAAATGCCCTTTTAGAAAAGATACTATCAGGAGAGATAACATATTCTCACCATGTAGGAATGTACCTTGAAACTGAACCTTTGTAACTAGGAAGACATGCCTGGAAAAATGAGAGAGCTGGCAAAATACTGATGTCAATAGGTAAATGCTTCCAGAGCTTTCCTGAAAGAACTGAAGGCACAATACAAGCCGCTGGAGCTGTGGGGTTGAATAAGGTCAAATCCTATACTGGTATAGAGGAAAGGCCTACAGATTCTCCCTTTTGGATTCTGTTAGCTGCACCACGCAAGTTAGGGCCCGCATGCCTGCTCAACCTGGCAGTATGCTCCCATCAGTTAGTACATTAAGTAATGAATGCTTCCAAATGCCAGAGGGAAAGACTGTTCCAGTTGTAGGCAAGGTAGTGTTATCCTACATCTTCCTATTCAGGCTATACAAGTGGTGATATCTTATTTTTGAGTCTTGCTCGTAGGGAAGTACTCAAAAAGAGCAGCAGTAAGAAACTGCATGTCCATTTATGAACAACTTTCTTGCCAAGTTTAGAAGGGATCAGATCTTTCTCAGTACCTATATTAACTTACATGCAGCCACCAGGGAACCTGTTAAAATAGCATCAACTTAACATCACTGATACTAAGGTAACAAACAGCTTTGCACATCTCTGCCTCCTCCATGTATGTACATAATCACATGTCCACAGTGGAGAAAGCTTTGCATGAGATCAGCTCACAGAGTAGACAACAGCTGGGCAGAGCTGGGCAAGGTACAGATAATGGTGGTGGGCAAAGAGAAGAACTTTTAAGCATTTACAGCCATTTGCAGCACTCACCTTCATCTCAGCAAAAATTAAAAGATTGAGAAAAGACTCATAAAATTGCTGAAAACAGTCGTCTGCTTAACTGGATGCCTTTCATCAAGTTATCAAACTCAACCCCTAGTTTTGGAATGCCTCTCAGCTGACACTGTTGTCTTACAAAACATCTGCTTCCATTATCCATATTGGAAGATGAAACCTCTGCACTTCAGCTTGACAGAGCAACCAAAGGCAACACTTCAGCAGCTACAGCACACAGCAAGTACATCCTATTCTTTCTAGAAACTGCACAGTCAAGGTGAAGGTCCAGGACCTCATCTTAAAATATACTCTGAGAACCAGAGGAGGACATCAGTGGCTGAAGACACTTTCTGAAACAAGTGGAGCTTTCTATCTCACAGCCAAAGCCTCTTTGCATGGGAAATGGAAAAATATTTAAAACAAATTACCAAAGCTCACTGCCTCAACCTTTCCTTCATTAATGCAATTACAAACTCGCACAAACACCCGCAAGGAAACTGTACAGGCTTTCAAGTCAAAATGCCAATGTAGCCTACTCTCAGGAGGAAGAAGCCAGTGCATCTGATATTAGCCATGTCGGACATTCACCATTCACAGAACGAGATCCTCTCACATTCATGAGTATCAATGATTAAGGAAAAAAAGATGAATTAGAATTACAAACTCTTAATAAAATTCACATAATTCGGTGACGTAGGAAGAGATGACAAAACATAGAAGAGTGCAAATGCCTGACAAAAAATAAATAAATAAATAAATAAATAAATGAGAACACATTACTTCTGCTCCAAAACTGAGAAATCTCAGTACACCAAAGCAGCAGCGAAGAGATGTGGAATTACTTATTCTTGGTGAGGCAAGAGTTTGCAGCATAGAGGACTACTGTGACGATAATGAGTTCCAGCAGATTGTTAAACTGCAGTTTTGCAGGCATGACTGACCAGCACTAGAACAATGCAGCATAAGAAAAAGGCATACAAGCGAAGAAAAGATCCTAACAAAATACACAATTACTAATCATCTAGAAAGGCTGTGAACTTCTAGTACTATTTTTTTTTCTGTAGGCAAGGAAAATACTTTCTGTTTTTAGAAGAGGAGACCCAGCCTTGCCATCCGATGATTTTTGCTATGCTAAGTATAAAATTAGTGGAATACAAAGAGCCTGAAGGGAAAGAGTGAAGGGAGTAAGATTTCTTATTGAATAAGCAGCACAATACTCTGTCACTCTGTCTTTGCCTATGCTGCACACTAACTACTGAAGTTAATTCAGTAACTTTAAAAAAAAACCTCTAGCCTGGATGAAATCTTAATTAATATGGACAGAGTTACTAAAGGCTGTGTGACCACGTGCTTTGTTTTTTCTAAAGCTTTAAGAGACATTGGAAGGTGGTCCCAAATCTGACCTCCTTTCTCTTTAAAACAAAAACAACAACAAAAAACCAAGCTAGTTTCAATACTGAGACCAGATTTAAAAGAAACAGAGCTTTCCTCTGCTTATCATAAACCAGTATTTTCATGTATCAAAGTTCCTCCATCGACCAATTAAAAAGATAAAAATAAATCAGTGTTTGTAATCCAGCATTTCTCTACTAGTGAAAAATAAAATAATTTTGAAAAGTTAAAGGATAAAAAGCAATGAAAACCACTAAGTTTACAATTCTTGTGCTCTTCTTCAGTTTATTATTTCATATAGTAGCCAAACATTAATTTTAAAATGTTCTGGGAAAAAATATTTATGAAAACGCGTATATCTCCTTAAAGAGGAAAAGTAAAATCTGTGTATGCTTCCTTCCCCATAGAGAAATACTAAATTTGAAAGCCCCTCCAGCACAGCCCTTTTCTTCTGCAAAGGGCTCTCTTCAAACCTCAGCCAGCAGATGCTTACTTGGGAATCAAAACAAAATTCTTTTCCACTAGCAGCAAGCACTTTCCTACCATTACAGAGCCAGGAGATCCCTGTTGCTGCCTCAAAAGACATGGTGGGTCCCACTGGTAAAATTATCTGGTGAATGCCAGGAGCAAGGATCTTTTTCATTTTTGCAGTTGGTATTTGAGTATGTACATACGTGCACCACTCCGTCCCCACTGAAACCAAGATTCTTAGTGGAAGAAGCAGATCCTTTGCCCTACCTCATCTTTACAGCCCATGCAGAATGTGTTCATCCACAGATGGGTGGGAATACTGGTAATGCTGGTGTTGAAGGACACAAGTAAGATGTTGGGAACCAAGAGTTGTATCCTGGCAGAAAATGCAAGTTTATCCTCAAAGGATCTCTGCCATGGGACCAGATCACCATGAAGATGAAATGCACATTATGCCCAAGAGGCATGATTACAAGCTGTAATCTGCTGCACTTTCAGAAAGATTATTTCAGCTTACACCCTCAGTGGAAAATGATAATCCAGAAACAAAAAGAACAGCAAACATTCTCCCCCTTCCTCCAATCCTTGTTAATCTAGGCTAATCCATTTCCATGAGAAAGTATCATTAAATTTCTCACGAGGTTATTTAGATTTAAATTTGCTAAGCATTTCTAAGATACTGTGCGCTGGCAGGTCATCACAGACATTTTCAAATATACTGCAAGGGACTGTGGAGACAATAATACATTTAATGAGAGTCTGCACTATGGTCATACAGTCTAAGATACCTTGGAAACAATCTTCTAAGTTTAAGATTGAGAACAGATTTTCTATGAATCAAGTGCATTCCTATACTTCTACTTTGTCACTTTTTTTTTTTGTCCTTGGTGACATACAGAGAGAAGACACACAAAATAAAGAGTACTAAGAAATAAAGCTGGAAACAAAATGAAGAAAGTAAGAATAAAACACTATTTAAAAAATGGAAATGAGATGAATAGAAGCAAGAGGGAGAGAGAAATCAAAATAGAGATTGGGATAATCAGAAAGCCCTCTCTCCAGGAACATTAACTTGAAGAATTGCAAACAAGGAGGCACACAAACATCTAAAGTAGAGGTGATAAAGAAAAAAAAAAAAAAAAGCACTCAGAAAGGCTACTTAAAACTTATTCATTAAATGGACTCACTATCACGTAAACTAAATTTTCATAACTATTTAAGATACCCTAAATAAAGCTGGGCTTGTACAGCAAGCAAAAATTACCTGTAATTTATTGGCTAGCACATCTAGCAGTTTGCTTTTCATCACTCACAGCTCCTTTTATTTGTGGATATTTTGGGTTAGTGAACTTTCACTCACAAGAATTGCACCAACACAAAAGATCAGTGGGATAATAAAACAGCTTGAATATTGTTTCTGGATATCGAGTGGGAGCCACTTTGCATACACATACTGATTTTGCTAATTTCTCCCTTCCCTACAGAAATCTATTCAAAATGCTATTTTTGTTTATGAGATCCTAAGTTCTTGTTACCAGCTACACAGCTGAAGATACAATCCTCCAATTCATGATATCATAACCTCTCCACAGCAAGCGAGTGCAAAGACATAAGTTGTTGCTTTCAGGCTGGATAAGAATATTAGGATAACGTAAGCCTTTAAGAAACAATAAGCCTGAATTCATGACAGTGCCTCTCATGTAAACTGAAAAATAATGTAACTGAAACAAAGAGAATGTATTGTTCAGAACAAGGAGAACTGATTCTCCAAAGAAATATATTCAATCATCCCCATGTGGGTTTGGCAACACCTCAGAGTTTTTTAAACATTCCTGAACCCAGATAGGTGTTTCGCTGGTGGTTGAAGGCTTTATGGGAACCCATCTGTATGCTAAAACTACACAGTATGTTAAAGAGAGACTTCTACTCTAAAGAGCATAAAAACACATTTGTGGCCGAATGCCTTCATATGTCACAGAAGAGTTTTCTTTCAGTTTTACAAGCCTATCTGATAACTTGTTTACCATTTTCACATTCAGTGCCAGCAACTTCTAAAGATGTTCCACATTTTCAGCATTCCAGATAATCACAGAGCATACCTAGTATGACATCCCTTTGTTACAAAAGCACAGGTGAGCGCACTTACATGCACAAGCACTTTTTCAGGTAGAAAAGGATCTCTCAAGCAACAGCTTAAAGTCATGGGCAAACAACTCATTTTGGGTAACTAACTTCATATATTCAATGTCACATTAATTTATAGTCCATACAGACAAGAACAGTACAGAATGTTGTAACCAGATGACAGAGCTATCCATCCACAGGGACACAGTCTTTTCCATGTGTTCTGAGCTTTAAGACCATCAGCTACAAGAAATACTGTCCCCTTAGTGTACTTTGAGAGTGTTCATACTCAGCTCTGCTCCAAAAAACGTTTCTAAATCTTAGTACCTTACAAAGGAGGCCTGAGACACATAGTATGTAAGCTAACATGATGAGTAACAGAGGAAGAGAATGGCTGTTATAAAAGCATTCATTTTTAAGTAAACTGGGAAGTGATGGGTTAGCAATTAATGTTGATCTGTATGCTATGGTATGGCCCCCTCAGGACACTGGAGGTCTTGCCTAAAAGGAGGAAGCTCAAGGAAGGTGACACATTCAAACACACTACATAAAAATATCACTTGCATGGAAAAACCACAAATTTCCATTACAGGAATGCAAGTTGTGCTAAACGCACACAATCCCCTTCACCCCTCACTGAACAAGTGCAAATGAGCAAATCTTACAGTGGAGCAGGACTTCACTGCATTTCCCACACTGTGCACCCTTGAGCTGAAAAAAGCCACCATTAAAATGAGAACAGTCACTGGCAAAGAAAAAACAAAGGAAGACAAATATCGGAAGAGAATCAATTAAAGACAAAAGGTTTTACATACGTTTGAAAAGTAACAAGGTGCTGTACCATTAACAATCAGTAATGGCAAAGAACAGGCACTGCAGTACTACATCTTACTCACAGGCATATCTATTCATTTCCCTATACTTGCAGAATAAGATAAAATAGCTCAATAAAACACCTTCGTGTAATTGTCACCAGTTATTCCTGAAAAACATTATTCCCCCAAAATAATTTCATGATTTCTATCTGGGAATTAAAAATCTGTGTTTATGTGATGAATGGAAGTCACAGAATAATCTTGTGAGGCCTGAAGACAAGTACAATCACATTAAATTCCCTCAGCTCAAGAAATGTCATCTTTACATCAGCTGGTACAAAAAACTGTTTCCAGCCTGAGGCAGTTACGATAAGGGATTTAGAAGCCATCACCATGTGGCCCATGAGATACAAAGGAATGCACCACAGCATATACAGCGTCTGTTGCTCACCATTTCGGAACTAATGTTCTCACAGCTGTGTGTGACTTAGACCAGCTGGGAAGAAGAAAGGGACTAAATGAGTCGCTGGAAGAATCCAGTATTTTGCCTAACCTGTGTTTAACACTGCTGCAGCAGAACCGTGGGTAAGCAAAATAAGATCTGATGATTATACAGCACGGATGGAGCTGTGGGTTCCCTTGAAAGAAATACACGTAACATGCAGTCTTAGAGAGAGCAAAAATGGTATTTCAGCCATATCCACGCTCTGCTAAGATGCTGCCACCATCTGAACAGCCCTCAGTTCAACCGAGGCAGGTCAGGGGTTACACAAAATGACCGTAGGCCATCTGGCATTCCCAGGCAAGCCTGTGCTGCTCTGCATGTGAGAAGAAGCATTACAAAGTCAGAGAGCAGCCTTGGAGTGGCAACTCACCTCAAGCAGAGGGCTGGCTTTCTGCATCAGGATACACAGAACACCAACAACCCAAGCTGAAATCTTTCCCTTACAGTACGTAAGAGGCTGCAGGCTGCCACAGAGGGATTCTGTCATTAAAACATTTGCAACCTTAGACTTGCAGGCTTGAATAACACTTTTTGAAAGCATGGTGTCAGACTTCAGACAGAGCTCTTGAGTGCAGGAGACTAAAGAGCTCCAGTTGGACACAGGGACCTCACCTTACTGCAGAAATTCATCGCTGTCTCAAGAAATGTTTAAAAGTCTAATGATTTAATTAGTGATGAAGCCAGGTCCTTCTGGGGTTTCTGCTGCCTCAGGGTTCAATTTGCTACAGCAGGTCTGGCTCTTGCATTCTGCAGAGGGATAAATGATGGTCCCCAGGTCTTCCGTTTTTCCTAATGTTTCCTTTGTTCTCTGCCTCATCCCCCTTAAAAATGCATTTTTCTTTGCCACTTCCCCTACCCAAATGCATTTTTTCCTTCATCACATTGCATGCCTGTCATTAATTGTTCAGGCTACGGTTTACGCATAACTTTTCTGTTTACATGCAATGCCACCCAAGAAATATTTGGCATAAGAAAAAAAGAAACAAAAGGATTCTTAAGGTAAATGTGAACTGAGACACACAAAAAAAGGAACACAACAATTCTGCTGCATTTCCTCTATCACTCCAGAGTGCAAATTTCACAGGTTATCAATTTCTAATAAGTTTCACAAAGGATAATTAATTCCAAATTTGTTTCTACAAATATATAACAGATGTACTCTTGAAAAATAAAGCACTTATCTCATACTATATCTCATGGAACTGATTTTTCTACTACTAATAATATTTAATTTTCTTAGGTATAAAAGCCTTACAGGGGGGTGCTCTGAAAGCAATGTCTCCCATTTTATGATGTAGATCCACAACATTACAGTGGATATTGGTGGTATGGCAGTAGAGGTAGAACTTTACTGTCAATACATTCCATTACATTTTGTCGCCTGCTATATCAGTTAAGTACTTACAGCTTAAAAGCATCAATATATGTTACTATACCTTATATCTAATTTTTAATTAAGAGCAAGGTATTTATGTTTGCTTATTAGTGTTCTTTTGTTGTTGCTGCTGTTTTTTTTTTGTTTGTTGGTTGTTTTTGTTTTTGTTTTAATTAATCTACAGGAAAACTTGTCTTACAGTTATGGATATGAAGCCTCTTCAGCTACATTGAAATCAGACACAGTTCTGAAATTGGTTATGAAGTATTAAAGTTAGGGGGGACAGGCAATACACAGACAGTTTGATCTTTGAAGTCTGCTTCCACCATTTTTCACTCCATTCTGAATTACCTTCAAGCATGAGAGTTACTCAAATAAGTGCCTCTATTCCACATTATGAGTGAGCAAATAAAAAAATTTAGAACCATCTCTACCAATATGACAACAAACACAAATAATGAATGCAACTAGATTATTAATTATACCTACTCAGAAATAGAAAGAGAAGTAAAGTTAATCTGGGAGTTGCACTTTCATTTAGTCAAAAACTCCAATTACAGCCCATGAAAGCTTTTTCTAATAAAAATGCACGGGGAAGAAAAGTCCACTTTTCTATCACAACAGTGTAACAGTTGCTAACAATTGCCTAATCCTTCAAGAAGCAGCTTAAAACTTGAGGGTAATCTAGAGCCCTCTTCACACAGCAAGAAGAAATACATGTATTCTGTGTTAGGATTCAGTTCCGAAAATATCTCCATTGTTGTTTTGGTTTCTATTGCTTTCCAAACCCTCAAAATAGCATTCATTCAAAACTGTTATATAGATGGTCATTACTTTTTAAGGACGCCCAGGACCGAAGTAAAGATTTCCTTGGCTCTGCTCAGAGTTGGGTTTTGCAAAGGAATACAGCAGTGCCTTTCCAACCAGCTGCAGCAGCCCCAAAGCTCCACAACTTTTGGATGTTCAACAGTTCACACCACAGACTACAGCACCTGAAGGCTGAGCTGAGCTTGGCTGTGAGGTGTGCACCAACCACATGTGTGCTCCCTTGTCTCTGGCCCTACCAGCTCTGTTCAAGAGCAGTCTTGTGCACTGGAGAATCCAATCCCAGCAATTCTTTCTTTTATCTATATTCATTGACAGACTGCTAGCAAATCTGTTGAACATGGCCAGGAACAGAGGTCACAGCAGTGATGTTTATGGGATTTCCAACTTCAAAGTATTCTGGTATTATTCTCACGCAAATTCAAAAGCATTCCTATAATATTTATGCATGCCAATGCTGCATTAAGAATCATTTTTAATCTTTCAAGGTATCTTTCCATGATATCTTCCTTACCTATGTAGTTTGTCTTCCAGCATCTCCATGTACTTTTCAGCATTTTCCTTTATGCTGGTCGCTGCAAGATAAAATTCAAAAGTTAGATAACGTTATAACTATTTAGTGTTTTTTTCTTTTTTTGTTTTCATTTTGTTTTATATCATCTGATCTCTTACTCATAAATTCCATTAATCATTTCCACATTCACAGTACATTGCATTCCCCCTTTTTCTTGAAAGTCTGTTGTACTGAATTAATATATCTACTAATTAGTGCATCACTGAATTAACCATGTTCGCACCAGAAAAAATGTTAAGATTAACAAATACTGTAGAAGTTCACTCTAGAAAAAGCAAAACAAAAAACACACAATACAGCTATTTCTTCCTCTTCACCAACAGCAGACACAGGCAAGAGATTTCCTGAACAAGAGTCTCTTAAAATCTTATGAAATGTGTATCCATTTTTTCTGACAGAACTGAAACACTGCGGCATGGACAGAGTTTCCAGAGAAGCTTTTAATGACTTAAAAACCAACCAACCAACTTAGAACTGAGGTATCAGCTTCACATGAGTCTCTACAACTTCTTCACATGGAACAAACTCAGCAAACTTCCTGCTCAATGTAACAAAAAATAACAAAGCTATTGCTTGTATGATCCTTGGTACTCCATGTTTAGTATTAGAAGGTAAACCTCCTCCAGGAAAATGGAAGCTTTCTGTGGATCATTACATCATTTTCTTTTTATTTTATCTCCTTAACAGCCTAGTAGGACTGTTAATTGGTTGGTCATTTCGAAACTCTTAGCTCACTGCACACATCCCTTTTAAGATAACTTATTTAAGAAGATACTTTCTATAGAGCTTCACTGTTTCTAAGGGTGAAACTTGCTGCTTGGATTAGGCACTATGAATTTAAATATTCACCTCCTCTTCCCCCTCTTCTTTACAATTCAGTGCCTCCAGTGCCCCACATATTTCTCACTTTTCCCCCTATTATTTTCTCCTCACAACATAAAGATTCACACACTAAAGACTAATATGAAAACACAAAGTTAACCAGATCAGCTGTTCCGAAGTTGCATGTGTACACACACAGAAGCTCATTAAAACTGCTCAGACAATATCATTAGCAGCAAACATCAGGGTATACGTGACATAGATTGTCTTCAGAAGGTGTTCATCTGGTCAGACAGAAGTCATGCATCACTGAAGCAACCTGCATTCTGATGGCAAGCATGGGGCACATTTTGCAATGTTGATGCAGTTGAGAAAGGCTGTCAGATTCATATATATATACATATACACACACATACACACATATATATATACAAATACTAATTCTCTATGAAAGCATCACAATTTTATCCATGGTACCACTGTCAGAATAGGTTTGGCAGTACAACACCTTAAGCCAGCAGGATTATGGAAGATTATGTTGTGTGTGGACAACTGCATTAAATGCTACATTCACAGGTCCATCCTACCATTAGAAAAGTGCTGATGAATGTTAAGCAAAAGGTTATTCAAGGATTTTCACAACAGCACTGGAAACTATACAAGTTTCCTAATCTTGTACCAGTTTTATAATAAGTACAGAGCTCACTAAAAGTTCCTGCTTTCATTATCGTTCTTTTATTCCTGTGCTTCCTGTGGAAGTGCAGAAAGCCTGCAAGTCTTCTTTTAATGACATGGTACAGTTTAATATAAACTACAAGCAGCTTTTCAAAACTCTCTGACAATTGGCAATGTGTTGACCTGTGGTTCAACATACACTTTGATAACAGATAGCTTGGAGGTACATTGCTGCTGTACTTCCCATTCTCTTGCCATTGTCACAGTATCCTTGAACACAAGCTGTTACAACTCAGGGTCTTATTCGTTCCCATAATAAAGTCGGCAAATATTATTAATTTTGGAGAGGAATGAGATGAGGTGGAGAATCTGCTTCACACTCACTTTGTTTCTAACCGATATAGTGACTTCTTACAATACATGAAAGATAAACCTTGCTTTCAACATCTCCTACTGTGCTCGTCACTTTTTAATTGGGTATGATCTGATAGAGTAATTCGCACTTTCACAGCTCAGTCCTGCCCCTACATGCAATTTTACAATGCCCTTGAAGCACACAGCTTAATATATCAGCATTATTCAATGACAAAAAGTAATGGACAAGAATACACCAGCAGTCAAAAGTAGGTCAGTTAAAAGCTAACACTCATTTGGAAATCACCTCACATCACTAAACCGCACTCTCTGCTGTCAAATGTTTTAACTACATTAAAAGGAATGCAAACTTTGCTGCTTAAAGAGAAAGCCACCCAGACTAGCTTTGTCTCCTTGCCACTTGTGCATGTGATTGAAAAAGCTGTGACCTGGAGATTTTGCTTGAAGGAAAATACTGCTTAAAAATTCTATGGGGGTTACTTCCATCGTAACAAATTGCAGGCTGGACTGCAACAAATACACAAATTATTTCAGCTTTTTTAGATCATCTATTTGTAATAGAAGACAACCAACAAATTAGCAGCTTTTTTTGTTCTAGTTTAATGAATCTTTATTCACCAATGCTTCAAAGCACAAAAACTTCAAGCTAGAAGCCATGCGTGCCTTAAATCTAGCTAGGAGAGTACTTGATGACAGACCCAAAAAAAAGTAATAATAATTTATGAGACTCCTTTCTGCATAAACATGCCAAATGGTTTATTTTTATATTTAAATGAATGGGATTGCTTTTTTCATGAGTTCTCTAGAGATTTATACAGTTAGCTCACATTGGCCTTAAGTGGAGTTATTAAAATAAAAATGTATAAATACCTATGGGAAGATGAGACGCTAGGGTATTTGCTAAGATTAAAAATAGACTTTTCTTCTGAAACCTTAATTGAAGAAAAGTGAATTCAGCTTTTCTTTCTCTTATTATATTTATGTTTCTTCCTGCCTACAGCAGCAAAGTCCAGTCCTGGAATCATTCCTGGTCAGATGCAGCTGAGGGGAGCAGCAGACTCCTGTGGTGGTCTTTTAGTTGCCACAGAGTATAAATGTACCATTTTAAAAGCTGCATAAATATCTTCCAATAATTAACCTACACAGCATTAGTTCAAAACATCACGTGTGGTTTCCCATCTGAAAGCACCTCCACTGGGGCAATGTTACAGTTCTTAATTACAGATATGATTTGAGCTTCCATGTAAAGCTTTATTATTTTTATCCTCAGCCTTCGTTGCCACTAACTGTGTTTACAGGGACAATGACACGCGCTTTGCATTCTATAATTAATATTTTCAAAAAATTGTTAACTTGGTACACCTGGAACCCAGTGAAAATTCCAGACGTGAATGCTCAGCACTTCAGAAGACCAGCTCCTTAAAACCAAAGTAGATTCCTCAACATCCCAGCCATTTTGCATGGTCTTCTGCAGGTCTTAAGCATTCCATCACACTAGTGATCCACAACTTGAGTTTCAGGGGGAAAATCACAAGTTCAATTTTGGCCTCCCATATTATCAGAGCTTTTTTCTTGTTCATTTTTCTCTTCTTGTGGGTGAATGGTGACACATTTTGGCATGCTGGAAAAGCTGCAATGGCTGCTAGCAGACACAGACCAAATACAAAAAAAAGTGCCACACATTGCTAGCCTGTGCAGCAAGACCAAAGACAATTCAACTAACCTCTCATTTTCCGATGTGTAACTTTCTTTCTCAAGTACTCAGTTAGTGAAGCAAAACAAAACTCCCAATGATTTCAGTGAAACTTTTGCTCAACTTAAGGAAGTAGGATGAGATTTGGTTATTCAGAATGATATAAAAAATACAAGTATCTGCAAGGACACACATTGATCCAGCTGCCATAAATATCGAGGGAAGAACTAGGTGCAAACAAGGTTGACATTTCTTGTCCTGTCACTATTCTATTTTTGAAACCTATAAAGTGATTACAAACACTAAGAGAAATGCAAAAGCAGAACATGATCAGCTGAAAACATCTTATCTCTCCTATAGTGGAAGATGTGCTGTATTCATTTGTGAAGCTGCAGTCTGAAAAACTGCGGAAAAGCTTCAGTATATTTAAAGGTTAACTTGAAAAGCCAGTCAAACTTCAGAGAAGACGTGTCAGCTACTCAAATACATGTCAAGATGATTTATCAAGCCACAGTAACAAGATTTTGGATTACAGAATAGCAAGGAATTTTGCAACTTGCAGACAGGCAGAGGAAAAACCCTAAGAAAGAACGAAAAAGGCCTGGTTCGAAGAGAGAAAAATAGGCGGTTCAAATAAAGACATGTAAATACTCCAAAAAAATCTAACATTCTGAGTTGACTCTATCAACTACATTCTATTCTGGTTCACTGATTACTTTTTCAGGAACGAAGTAACTACTGAGAAATATTGTTACTACCTGTCTCTTCCAGTGAATATGTTTTGCACCAAGGAATCTGTTAATCCTTTAAATATCATTACAGAACAGAACAAAATTAGCCTAGGGAAATTATTGTCACTGAGATAAGTCAGCCAAAAAATAGGAGTCTAAATGGTCTGCTATTCCATAAATAAGATGACTACACAAAGGTGAATTGTTATGATAAAAAACAGCACTGAACAGCTTACAGTACCACAGTCTCACAAGTAAAGACATAACCCAGAACTGACAGAGTTGAGTATCTACCTAATAGGAGATTCCATAACACAACCACAACGTTTTTTACTCCCTCTGAAAGCACTTGGCCTGGAGAATACCCTGCCACACAAATGCAAAGCTGTACTTTGCAGTTAGATGACACTAGTGGGTTGTTCAAACGCAGTTCTTCTGCTGAGACTGAGCTGTGTGAACTAACAGACATTCTCTACCCCTCTGCATGGATGAGAAACTGAAGCAACTGCTAGGTAACTCAGTAATGTTGATTATTGTAACAATCTCATCCCACAAGATGATAGTGCTTTTCAGGATCTATAACGAAATGCCACTCTGCTGCTTTCACAACTATGGTGGATACAGAATGTTGCATCTTGACCATATGGAAGTTTCCAACACTATTTCCAGGTGCTTTTCCAAGCACTAGGTGGTCGACTGCTCTGATACAGTAAGGTAACTCTTCTGATTATAACAAATCACCAGTTAGAGGATCCAGCTTGCGCACTGCTGTCTTGCAACACAATTCCTCTTAGAATGTTTCCCGTGAGTTTATTGACACTGTAGGTCTAACCTTCACTCAAACATTTGGGTACATTCTGAACAGGAAGAAGAGTACAGTCTAAACTCTAGACATGTCTGAAGTAGGTGGACATTGCAGTACTCAAGACAGCCAGCCTTCTCACTTTAGGAGACCCCAGAAATACCAAATAGCAACTCCATCTGCTCGTCCCTCTGAATACAAGGCTCCCATCCTATTTGTAGTTCACTTAATTTGTAGGTCTTGGTGCAAAATTAATTACTTTGAGCCTACAATAAGTCAAGTGATACCCTGATTTTGATGTGAAAAAATACAGCTAAACATAGATGATGTATAGAAATGACTGACTTGAGCAAGGAGGCCACATTCTGGCCTCAGGCTGGTCATCAGTCCAGATATACAACACAGAAAATCTTACCATTAATGGAATTTTGACAAAAAAATAAAATCAGAAAACCAGATCTTACAAAGAGAAATGACAGGAGATGCTAGCAACTCTGCCTATCACAACTTACATTTCTTTCTGGGCAAGGCATAAATGGTTTGCAGAGCCAAAAAGAGGTAGGCAGGGCTGCCCTGCATAAAAAGGCACATTTGAAAACCAGACATTCCTATAATTTACCTTCTGAACCTTCTGCATTGTATGTGGTACTTTTCATCGAAAGAGACAGTTGACTCCTCAAGTTCTGTGATGATTAAATTGCCTAAATTGAAGGGAATTACCACAGCATCATCTGGATGCTATGTTTCTTTCAGATTTCTGTAAAATCTAGTGACTCAGACACAGTGGTTCCTCCTGTGATATACATGTGGGAGAAAGCAGCAGGAAAAAGGCAAATTTCTTTCTAAATACTTTCAGAAAATAATCTACTGTTAAAAAAAAAAAAAAAAAAAACAGCTGAAATTCAAATAAATTTTTTAGTATTCAATATCGAGTGAAGCTTGCTGCCTCTCCATTAAAGGGACTGTAGGTGAAATACTGAATCAGCAGTAACAGAACACTGAAATTACAGGACAACACCCTGATACTTTAAGAGGCTACAAAAAGCATTGGGAAGGAGGGTAAGGCCCTCGGTCATTGAGCATTTAGCACAAGACCACCCACTCATCCAGCCCCCAAGCCTTCCAGGCAGGACCTCTTGCCCATAACTGTTCTCAGGTAATCACAGGCCAGGCACAGACATTTAATCACAGGTTTGGTTACTTGTCCACACACAGCTTACAAATACTGCATCTGGGAAGCACCAAAGGTAGAATAAACAAGCCAAAAATGTGAAGAAAATCATTCCTGCCTCTCTATAAACTTGGCACTGGATGGCAACATTCTCATTTGTGGTAAGCCTGAACAAAACACCACATCTGGATATCTCTCTTTCTTTGCAATTCTGACATAAAGAAGCCAACATCACCCAGAAATGCTTTCTCTATTACAGATAAGATTTTACATTATTTACAATCAGCTGAGATGTGAAACTGTGCATTTTTCAGCTATGGCGTGACCACACAGTGCCATTTTGGAAGTATGCTGGAGATCTCTGCCTCAAACATGCTCAGGTAACTAAGACTCTTCAAGTCTCCTACAGACAAGATGAGTTTTGTGTTTTACTCTTCCAAACTATCACACAAACACCTGTTTTGATAGCTTGTCTGCAGTCACCCAAGCCACTATACAATCATTTATCAACATGCCTTAACTTTGGAAGCATCTTCCCAAAAGCTATGTAGAAAGTTTCCCTTTGCTTTCCATTCCTATTTTTCCCTTCCCCTCTTCACTGAGTAATGGAGGAGAAATGAAGAGGAAAATGGGAAAGGAGAGCTTTTTTTTTTTTTTTTTCCTCTCTTATCTAGTTTCATTCCTCTGCCAACCATCTGTTCAAACACCACCCCCCCAAAAAAAAACACCATCTTTCTCACTTCTTCTTGCAAAGCAGAGCCTGAGCATCAAGGAGATCCATGCATCCAGTTTGATCTCTGTGGATTGTCAGCCATCACAAAAGATCATCTGGAAACCATTTACACAAGCTAACAAGGCAGCCAGACTCGACATGTGCATAGGCACCGAAAGAGTTCAAACTTGTTACTTGAACTGCCACAAGTTTTTCCTGAAAGTAAGATTTATTTTAACACAGTTGTATAAAACAAAAAGACCCTGAACAAGCCATTTATATAGCCATCCAAGACAAACAAAAGAGAACAATTAGGCTATATTCAGTGGCTAAGCTCCGTGCCAGTAACTGAGAAAACCTAATACCTAAATCATGAAAAGAAGGAAGAAGTCAAAATTTTTTTTGACTGATAAACTACAAGAAATCTCAATTTAATTTCTGTCTCAGCTGTATCTCTCATTCTTAATAGGGATGATCTGGTAGATGATCAGACTTACATCACAACAATTAAACAATGTCAAGTCTCCTAAATAGCCTTGTAGCTACTTAAAATACTACTTGGTTTAAGTTCTTTTTACAGTGGTTACTTCACTGAACTTTCAGGTATTCAGTACTACACATAATATTTTAGTTCTAGAGTTACAACAAAATTTATATTAAATGAGTAAACCACTTTGGCTTTTTAATTCAAAGTCATAAATGAAACAGAAAGATTTCTTGACCCTTTCTAGTCCTTCCAGAAAATCTTTCAAAACGAAAGGACTCTGTAAACTCTCCTGATAGTACTAATATTATTGATTACCTTTTCTACAGCTCAAACTGTTGGCTAGTCAAACTATACAATTCAGTGAGAATCCTGGCACCTACACAGAGACAGCCTTCATCTAGAAGATAAAATATATTTTATACTTCAACAAATATAATAATTTAATGCTGAAAACACAACAAAACAGCAGAGTGAAAAAAAATAATTTAAATTTGCTTCCAAATGCTGCCATGGACTCCAGCTCCTGAAAGAGATGAAAAGGAGAGATGAGTATAGATGTGCTTTGAAAGATGTTGCTTTGAAAAGCAACAAAAAAAAAAAGTGTGTTAAAAAAAAAAAAAAAGACTAATGTTACCACTGAGAATGGAAAACGACACATCTTCACCCTAGTAGAACAAATGGCTGCTAAAACATCAGTCCTTTGGATTATTTTAAAGAATGGAAAGTAGAGCTTAAAGGTATCTTGTGAAGGTTAGAACTAGTACAAATTGCAGTAGCTATGCGAAAAAGGAATATTCAGCACTGCAAACTATTTTTAACAACCTTGAAATGACATCAAATAAAGCAGTGGCTTCCTACACCAATACTTTCAAGCGCTAACAGCAGATAGCACCAACTTGCATTTTTGCACTAATGTTTTATGCAAGAACCTCCAAGAACAGGTCTTCAAACTACAGAACACATGTGGAAAAGCTGCAATTTTATTTTTTTTAAATAGCTGACAGTGAAGAGCAAGTGAGGGAAGGCATGTACACTGAAGTTTTCAGAAACCTTTGTAAATCTCTTGGCCACTGTTGGCTGTATCAGGAATGGTTGCTGCATTGCAATTACAGGGCTTCTAAAAAAAAAAAAAACACTGAAAAAACACAGAGCTGCTGAGTAGACCTTGTTCTGCAGTCACTCCAGGCAGGAGAACTGAAGCACACAACCTTAGCATACTGCATTTCTTAATCCCTAATAAACTTCATTTTGACCTCTTCCTCCTAGCATTATTCAAACCGCTCCCAAATTTCAAGAAGCTCATCAGTAATATTTAGCTATACTTGACACATCTAGTAAACATGATGCTTTTGACCATGAACATGCAGTCACCTCTTAAAAGACTTTCACCTATTAACCTTTAAAGCTGGAACAGAGATTTAAGAGATTTGGAAAAATTCCAGAAGTTGAACAAAACAGATGTAGCTACAAGAATGTATACACACTAAACGCCCTTACTAACCCTGAACACTGAAAGGGCAGATGCACAGATACAAATGAATGCTGCTGTGTGGACAGGTATTTTCTGAACTTTCAAGACACAATTATTGATTTAATCAGCTGATTTAAAAATAATGCTTTGAGTATAAAATCATTATTAGCTTTCTTACTTCCTAGCACAAAATTTTAATTTGCTGGAGATATTGAAAAAGACAACTTTAATATCTCTAAATTAAAGTGGCATGCAGGAAGCATTTTCCCATGAGGTGATGAAGTACATTTCAATTGCACAGTAAGCAAGAGATTCCAATAATGTTCCAGTGGAAGAAAAAACCTTCCACATCGCACTTTACTAGGTAATTTCCACCCATGTTACTCCGTATTTTATTTTTTTTTCCTTGATACCCTCTTCTGTCACCAGAGCCAGAGATAAATTTGCACATTATCCAGACAAACCATGAAATGCTTTAGCTTCCTGGTAATCTTTTTGGCTAAAGAAGAGGCTTAATTCATACTTTACATTGAGAGATGATAGAAAAAGCAGCCCTATTACAAGTTCAAAATGTCTTTCTCAATTGAAACTGACAGTTTCAGCATCAACAGAAAATCTTTTACTTGAATTAAACTATAAGACCTCTGCTTGAGTAATGTCCATAAAAGAAAGGCATTCAAGTCCTTGCCCTTCATGCATCATCTCAGCCTGCCTATACTGTAAGTAGGATGGATACATTGGTTCTTCAAAGCAGCACAATGCTTTAATGCAGCCTTTTTTTCTTTTTCATCCCTAATGACAATAATCATTTCTGGTGGAGTTGGCCTTTTCTCTTGAATGGTCCCTATGATTTTAATTTCTGTAGATTTTGCCTGCCATGTTTCTCCAGATGTTTTCCTCTTTGACTCCTAAGTCTATGTGGTTTGTGTCCCATTTTCTCTTCTCTTCTTTTTTTTTTCCATTCTTCCTCTGCCTTTCAAATTCCTTTTTCCCTCAGGCTGTAAATAATTTAGTACCACAGGGAATTTTACTTCTGGCTTTGCTCCCAATACTAAATTTGCAGAGCTTAATTTACTACCAGAAAAGAAAACTTCTAACAGAGACTTCAAAGTTTGCAGTTTGAGGACACTTTGCTGGTCATTCTGTTGATTTTTGAATTAAATTCCTGATGGCTGATGTACACTCTTCCTACTCCAGCTTAATTTAATGTGTTCTGATATAAAATGTTCCTTAAGTATGAATGCAAATATTTATCAATTTAATCTTTATGACTCAAATTATCTTTCCAGTATCATCTGGAATGATTTAAGTTTTTGAGAAGTTTTGAAAAGATGAACTAGAAGTCAAACTCTGGTTAAGTCAAGCTTCTAATCTTCAGGACATACAAAAATCCTTAGCAACAGCAGTATTATGAATCTGCTTGTCAGAAAGAGAAGCGGATGGAGTCAAGTAGGAAAAAGTCATAAGACAAAGATCATGTTGGAAAGTGACTGCTTAGAGAATTGAGCCCAAGGGAAAGCTCTGTGGATCTGAGCTGGTCTGGCAGCTGACGAACATGTTAAAGCCCATTTTCTAGGGTACTAAGTTGAGGTCTGAGCAGAGACAAGTGCATGCTGCACATTTTCTCAACTGAGCTGCTGCCTTTTTCCTTGGCTGATGGACCGACACGTCAGACGAACGTCTACTTTTTTTTTTTTTCTTTGACCTTCCCTCTTCTTCTTTTTCCCACTTGAATTTTATAAAGCTGGGCCTGAATACCCATAGTTTAATATAAGTGGACTTACATCAACATGTATGTTTATGGAAAGCTGAGGAATGTGTGGCAGTTTTCTGAATGTCAAGGTTTCTCACAGATTTCTGGTGCTCACACCTGGCCAACTCATGGAAATGAAAAATGCACACACAGCAATGCTTCCACGGTGTTAGATTGCAAAAGGCATTTTCAAAGCTGTGATTGTGCATTTTAGCTGTGAAACTTTCAGTGATATCAGTAGAAGTCACACAGCTAAATCCCCAAGCAACACTTTTGGAGGATGACTTACATTTAAAAGAGGATAAGAAGAAAATACCTCTTACCCCATTTTCTGCGTAACACTATCAGTTTTAAATTTGGAAAAGTGTGGAATCATTTGGGGGAAATAAATGCTTCACTGAGTATCAATTTTTCCATCCAATTAGGCTGGGCATTTACACTGAATGTTTAACACATATCCCTGCTTCCCCTCCCTTTCCACAAAGTATATATATTAAACACAAGTTAAGACTTGTATGTTTTCAACTTTGTTGATTTTATATTCCTGTTGGGATTTAAAGTACTGTTTTGTTTAATTATTTTTCTTCCACTCATCCATAGTATTGAATGACAGTAATAATGAGCTCAGAATCATTGTACAAATCCCAGTAGGAGCCATTCATAGTTTGTTAATAGGACATTATATTTGCATTACCATGTTCAGTTCAAAGCACATTGTGTAAATTAGCTCCAAGGGTTACTACCACGAATCTAAAACCAGAACATCAGGTCAATTAGCACTGCACAAAAGCACATTAGTTTGGGTGAAATCATAAAGGGTGTGATTAAAATTCTAGGAAATCCTCTCCTATCTTGGCTAAGAGCCTCTCAGAAGAAGGCTGGTTTTGCCTCCAGGAGAGACCAGAATGCCTCAGCTCACACAAGTGCAGCCTGATGCCAGTGACCCAAGGCCTCATAAGCAGTGCTGACCTATTCTAAAGCAGGGGAAAATTAGCTTGCAGTTCACATGAAAGTCCTCAAGTTACCATAGAGACACTGTCTTCCCCATTCAAATTAAAAGAACAGGTAAGTATGAGGAAAACTTTGAGGATCTGAGAGTTCAACATAGCACGTATTTCTTACATGAAAATTCAATTAGCTAGGAAGAGCTTATTTAGTTTCTACCACAGAAAGCATACTACCACTACCCAGCACAATTAAGCCCACAGCCACAAATCAAAAAGTCACAATTTTGTAGTGCTGAGACAGGGAATTTCCAGGAACAATAAGCCATACGATCCCAGCAATACACTGTAGGGCTTACTTTTTGGGTAAACAGCATGTGAGCATTCACAACAGCAGATAACTCTGCAAGTAGTTAATGAATTCCACAGATCACAAGCAAACAGCACCCTTGAACAAAACTGCTGGAAAAGAAGCGCCAGGAGAAGAGATACAATAATGTTGTTCTATCTCAGGACTATAGTTCTGATGAAGCCAAGGGATGTTCCAAAAAAAATAAGAGGCCAAAGGATGTTACTATCTGGTCAGTTGACTGGTCCAAACCTTCTAGTCAATTCAAGTCAGTCATTCCAAGCTGTCAAGTCAACATGAGCTATGTCTACTCAGCCAAAGATGATTAGAGATTCATTCCTGTGGTTAGCTTCTTTTTTTGTTTTGTTTTGTTTTTGTTTTGTTGGGTTGTTGTTTTTTTGTTGTTTTTTTGTTTGGTTTTGTTGTTTTTTTTTTTTTTTTTTTCTGATCAACGGCCTTATAATAACAAGCTTCTTCTTTAAACATTAACCCATAATAATCATAAACCATTACTCTCTGCAGAAACATTTTTAAAGTAGTGGCTAGGTAACTCCAAAAATTACATAATCTTGAATCAAACAACTGGATTTTAGATTACACAAAATAAATCATTCAATAACAGTTTTCATAGTCCAGTGCATAAGAACGGTCATTCCTTATGCACTGAGGTGGTTATAACTGTGAAACAGAATAATATTTCATCATTAACATTTATAAGGCTTTTCTTTTAACCACATACACAACTCTTTGGTAACTATCTAATAGGCTTAACTTCAGAACACACTGAAGTTCCTGACAAGCCCTGGAAGAAATGACTGGGATACGTGCAGAACGAGGTATAAAGGTATAAAGAAGAGATACTGGAAAATGAATGAGGAAGTTTGAGTCAAGTAACCTCGTGAAATGCCTCCAGTCCCCAAATCATCACCAGCTAAATAGCTGGAATTTTCCTTGTGGATGAAATTGTAAGAATGAAATTATTTGCCTGTGTGAGTTATTGGGCATGTTTGTTTGGCAGAGAACAGCATTTAAATACACAACAGATTCCACTCTACTATATGGACTGCAGTAAACACAAGGAAGATGAGAAACTACACATAAACTGAAAGAAAATGAATACATTAGCAGAATAGAAACTAACAAGAGGCATATTTTAGGAAGCAAGCATTATAAGACTCCTACTATTACATGAAAACTCAACTGCAAAAACAGATGAGATAGAGCGATCAGCAAAATAAAACGTGTTTAGTATAAGTGCTTCTGAAACCATACAGAGTGACACAAATCAATGGATTATTTACTGTATCTACATATTTAGTAGCATAGTAAAGCTCAGATTAGCCTTTGAAAGATTAGACTGCAAGCAGAAATGAATTTACAGAGGCAGGAAAGTAACATTTTACTGCAAGATTCAGGAGGAGCCACTGTGATTAAAATTCTGCCTTTTCAGGACTACTCCGCTGAATTTGAATTCTCTACATTTTGTACTTTCTTTCTTCGTTTCAATTTGTTCCTGTTTTCCATTAGGTTGTTGGTGGGGACAGTTTCTTCCTACATATTTTATATCTATTAAAGAGGCAAATAAACTGCTAAATATTTTATTCTGTGAAAATAAAAGATTTCCTGTCATTCTGTGTTTCTATATCATCACAGAAACATCAATTAGAAATTTCTGTTTGACATACACAGACACAAATGCACCAGACTTCCTCAAGTTATATCCACTCAGGGTCAGGACAAACTGAGGAGAAAAATCTTCTCTTTTTGCTTTCTTTGTTTCACATGAGACTGTCAGTCTGCTACTGCTTCCCTAATGAGAGACTGGTGTAACTATTATTCCTAATAGTGCATTATTCCAATTTTCATCACTTTTAAGACTAAATTGCCCAAAGAGAAAGGGGCTGTCCAAAGGGGAACCATTCCCTAAGAAAATGCATTTGAGTAAGAGCAATTAAATACTCACATTCTTAGAAGTTGTGAGGCAGAATTGCTTAATAATGATTCATTTGAAATGATCCCAGAGAAGTGCAAATTTTTTAATAGTTTCATTCTCTGTGGTCCTCCCCAGAACATTTTCAAACAGGGTACAATACAGTAATCTGCAGCAGGGAACAAGTACTGCTTCACTAATATTGGAAAGCGGAGTATGTCAGCAAAGAAAAGTACAGCTGCTGAAATTTGATTTCTGCCATTGCATCCTTACTAAAAAATGTATTCTTGGGGGAAGTTCTGTGATATCTGGACAGCTGCAATTCTTTGAAAAATGTGAATATGTTGATTTTTATTTTTTTATTTTTTTTAATATTTTCAATTTTTATTTATGAGCACTTGTTATCCCATTGGCTGGATGATCTGTAAGAGTTACCGGCCAGCTGAGCTGGTCAAATATACAACAAGGGGCCAGGCACGGTCAATTCAGAAAATTCTGACATTTCAACTTTCAGTGCCTGGTGTTGCCAACTTTTCCTCTTGAGATTCTTAGCAATTCCTTAAAATCTACTCTCTGTAATTACAAGAGCTCTTCTCAAACCATTTTCCACCCCACCTTCCGGTGCTACCTTAGTCATCCATTTTCTACTTGGAAAGTAGGATTTTCCCTTTCTTGAAGGTTCACGACCAGGACCAATCTCTGCAGCAGACACCCCAGGGGCTGGTCTTCAGCCCAGCACTTCAGGAGCACCCTGGCAGCACTCTATCCCTATGGTAAGTAAACACTGCCATCTTCTGATCCCCTGCCCGAGCTCCTGGGGCATGCCAGCCTTCTGCAGTCAGCCAGCCATGTAATGACTTACCCAGATTCAGATGGCAGGGCAGACCTGCCAAGCTTGTACTGTGCACGGAAGAACAGAGGGGCAGAAAAAATGAAGGAGGATGGAAAGAAATCCTGGTGTAACAGCTTCTAGCATCCAGACAAAAAAAAAACACCTTGCATTCTAGTAAGAATCATCTTTGATTAGCTTTTATCTTCTGGCCTCCTTAGCCAAGAAATAAGCTACTAAGGCACTAAATTAAATTGGATTGCCTGTATTTGATTTCTACTGTTTTGAGACAATAACAGTTCTGAAAGTTGTTAATGTTATCATTTTTCTTCCAGGGCACAGGAAATGCAACACAGAAATAACCCATATATAACAAAAATATAAGTAATTATCCATCCGCCAATTATTTGAATAACTTTTATTGTTTTGATCTAAACTGACCAAGAAACAAACTGTAGTTTCAGTGGTTACCTCCATTATTCTTGAGATCAATTTCATCCTTAGAAAGAACTCAACATTGCAAAGGTTCTTTAGACATAAGAAAAACATACAGACACCCTAGAAATAAAAAGCCTAAATAAAGGTCTAATAAAAACCCATATAAATAAGTTATTTCCACAAATTTCTGCCTTTTTTTTTTTTTTTTTTTTTTTTTTAAAGATTCTTAAATTGCCTCTGGTGCTGTGGATTGGGTAATTCTGGCATTCCAGATATGAAGGACCGGACCAGATGGACAACAGAGGCAAAAAATCCTTCACTGTTCAAAAACCTTTATTTCAGGGAAAGGTTTCTTACAAAAAGCACGGAAGCAGGAATGTGCTTTGGTTGCAGTGAAGGGAATTCAAGCTGGCTGGAACCACAACTATTTCAAATCAAGGAGCTTCAGAGTAAAAGCACAGCTTGTATGTCTAGACTGTCCTTAAGGATAGATCTCAGCCTCCTGTAAATGTGCTTATTGCCACTACAACTCTGAAGAGAGGATTCTCACTTTTTTCTAAGACAGTAAGCAAATGAAGCGTCTACTGAATGCAGAGAGCAAGCACACCCTGCTTATGATTGCTAATAGAAGACCCCTTCAGGAATTACTTCCTGGCAAAAATTAGAGCAGCTTTTGGGCTGCACAGGGAACTTCCTGATCCTTACTAACTAGCAGTATTCAGATGATGGCTGCAGAGTACCTCCTCCACAAGGAAGCTTCTGCACCCAGGTCCTGCTCAGTGCCCTGCCTTTAAAAGAGCACCACTCGCTTCTGGATCCCAAAAACAGAGGAACAATTCTTGAGGAGATAAATCATTTCATTGTTTTGCAACTACGTGAGCAGACAAGCATAGGCACTGTGTCACTGAAATTAGAGGCAGAGATGTGAGCTGAATTCAACAGTTCAGCTTGTTACTCTGAATTGCATGCTGCTTCAGAATCACAGACTAAGCCTATTAAACTTCTAACCAAAATTAAGGCTATTTTTGGCATTTCATTTCTAATAGCATTACTGAGGCTAATCCAAATCCCACTCCGTACCTGTAGAAGAGGACATAATGCATCTTGCCAACATGCATTTCACCACAGATGATGAGCTGGATTTTTGTGGCTCTGAAGGTCCAGAGTGATTCAGAAGACCTGTAGCATCCTTAATGTCAAAAACAACCAGCGTTAAGGGAGCGGCTTCCCAGCCTTCTGCACAAGAATTCACCACCTCTCACCAAAGGAGACCTAAGGGAGGCCAGCAGATCATGGAGGGCAGAGCATCCCAGGTGCCAGATCTGCAGATTACAATTGACAATGCCTACCAAAGGGGCCCTCAGACTTGCCTCGAAGAGAGAGTATAACTTGGAGAGGTCAAAGCAAAAAAAAAGTTAATAGGCTGGTACATACCACAGAAATGTACTCTCACCCCTCTCAGTAGGCTCTGGCTTTGGCCTCCTTTTTCTACTTCTATTCACTCTTCTGAATGGCCAATACATACTAAGACCAACCTCAGTGTGAACAGCTGCATCAGCACAACACATCACATGCAAGTTATTTCCCATAGGCCATAACAGGGTACGCTCAATCCAAACACAAATCAAACAACATTTTAAAGTAATGCTTTTATTTAGATTTTGTCATCTTGCTATCATTTATCATATTTCCTTGTAAAACTTTTGTGTCCCCACACATAGTTTTCCAGACTTCCTAGTTGAACTTAGAATTAATAATGATAATTAGGAACAAAAAAGAAAACATTCAATAAAGTCCCTTGGAAAAATGTATTTCAGCCCTGATGAGCTTTAGCTAAGTTGAACTATTTATCGATTTATCAGTGAAACAAAGAGGTAAAAAGAAAAACAGAATGCTCAAGAATTAGAGGAGTACAAACCACGAAAAACAGAAGCATGAGCCTCTGCAGCTGCCTTACCTTTAACAGTCTTAGCAAAAGCCCTAAAAAAACCAAACCCACAAATTTTGAGACACAAGTTTTAAGCACTTCTATGTCACTTAGGTGAGATAAAATTTCATGTGAAACAGAATGCCCTCTCCTTCCAGAGATGGCATGCACGCACATGGAAAAGTGAAAAAGTAATCTATCCTACCTATCTCATTCTAAAGGTCATTTTTAACAAATTCTGCTACTAATTCTCTCGCTAATAGTATTCTGCTTTGAATCCTCTTCCTGGTGATCTGCTGAGATGAGCACATCTCAGCACTTCCAGTTCTTGGGGACCAAAACCACAGCTGCAAAATTTGTCTTTAATTGTTCACACTGAGCAACTAAACTCTGTAATAATAATTGATTTTGAGTTCAGCTATCTCTCATAGCATTCAGGGGTGTCACATCAAAATAGCCCTAAATCATCTTCAAACTCCACAAAAATATTCTAGGATTTAAAGTGACTACCTCATGTTTTCCATGGAGATTGTATCAGATTCATGATAAAGTATGCTGGAACAAATTACTGATGGAGCGAGGCATTGCACATCAAATCAAAAAGTTCAAATAGACAGTGATCACAACACTGCCATTGGAGAAAGAAGCACAAATTTATTTGCCTCAATCACAGCTCCTTTGTCTACCTGCATAAAAATCACAGACAGAGCCTGGAAGACTACAGCTTCTGATGAGCACTGATGGTTCACAGTAGGTAACCAGCTCAAGAAGATGCAAGAAGGACAGAGCAAAGGGTCAGAGGTTTGACCTCCTTTTAATGATCTGTATGGAAGGGTAAGTCAAATACAAAATATAGTGGTTCTGGGGCTCAATTGGAATGCACAGAATTGATGCAAATAAGATAGCAAAGCTATGGCAGTAGTTTTCATGGTGAAAACCTGTAACATTACACTTGTACAAGCAAATATAGACGGATTTATATTCATAATTGTAAGAATTAGGAAGTGGCAGTTTTCTTTAACGAGTAACACTGCTGCCTAATAAAACTTAAAAAGATGTATGAGTCTCAGTAGCACTAACTTGTGTAGGATTTTTTTTTTATTTTTTATTTTTTTTTTTTGAAATAACAGCACTATTTTATTAATATTACCTTTAGTTCTCACAGCTTCGGTTTAAATTAAGTAATAAAACAGAGAACAAGAATATAAAATTATGCTAGTGAGGATCAAATATATATATATATTTTCATTTAAATGCTTTAGAAGCATCCAGATAAAAGCACAAAACAAAGAAAAAAATTCAGGTCAAGTGAGGATAACTTCACTTTATCCTTCTTGCTAATAAACAAGCATTGCACATACTGCCTCAGAATACATTTTATCTAGTTAACACAAACAGCTCTGACATGGGAATTAAGGACAAAAATCACTGCTTGCTAATCTCTTGATTGTTTTTGGTTAAGATAAACTAAAAACAGGCAGTTTGAAAAACACTGCCATTTGCTTGTAGGAAACATGTCCATTTGTGTCTCCAAAATATTCCTGAAATTGCATTTGAGTGAAAAGTATTTGTTAATGCTTGTTAGAGACCCCATTAAAAAAAAAAAAAGTAGGTTTTGGAATACAGAAACACATAAAAAATATCATGGTAATAATTCAGAAGCAACATGACTTCAGAAAAACCAGATCATTTTGTCATTCTGCTAGAAAAGCAGCTTATCAATCAGTTCTTCTCCTCCTAATGAAGTCATTCACTGTTACAGGCACCATCAACAGATCACTCAGCAACAGACATGTATTGATCTGACTTGAATTCAGAGCGTCTCATCTGGACTCATGTTTCTTGGACTTGAAACACAGAAAGAAATTCCCTAAAAGAAACTTCTTGAATGCAATAGAAATCCTGCTTCAATTAGGTCAGCTGCTGAACAACAGGTGCTCAGTTCATCACCTCACTTCAATTGGAGAGATGGTGCAGCTACAACAGGCACTTCCTACCTGCAAATGCAGGAAAACTCCAACTGTTGAGGCTTGCTATAGCACCATGTGACCAGAGTGCCAAAAAAGTGGAAAGCCCTTGGATGCTAGGGGCAGAAGACCACGTAGAAGACCAGATAAGTTCCCATCTGCAACAGTTAAAATGGGGACCAAAGACAGCATGTTAAGGGATTTCAAATTGGAAAAGAAAGAAAAGACAATTCCCTCTACATTGTCCTAGAGCAACAGGAATCAGATAAGTGTAGAGCTAACCTATGTGTCTCTGTATGTGACACCATGACATTCAATTTCAAGTTTCCTCTCTGGAGGTTAGAAAAAGAAAATTCCATCTTTGCAAGGGATTGACCATGACAACAAGACATCTCACATTGAGATGAACTGCTTCATTAGCCTACAGGCAGAGGTGAGCTGGTTGGTTCTGCTGACCTCATACTGCTCTGAGTGCTCTGCCAGTGGCTGCTGCCCTCGATTTTTCAACTGCATAAGACAAATGAATTACCACAGTATGCTCACAGGAAAAAGAAAAGAAAAGGTCTAGCTTGAGATGTATGCACCTCTGGAAGGAAAAGAGTGGAGTAATGTGACAATGCCTGCTACACCCAACGAGGATCTCACTCTCAAAGACACCTACAGTCAACATAAGTACAGTCCTATTCAATTTCACAGACAGGGGCTTCCTGTCGTGGGGGAGAACCAGAGGTATTTTCCCTCACTGTCTGCCAGTGACTGAATCAACCAGTGTTGTTAGAGCCTCCAACATCCATAGAGTCACCAGAAAAATGCTGACAGATGCAAGCAGGACAACCTCAGTAGAAACAGAGCAGCAGAACAGAGAACAAACCTGGGGAAACGATCAGTGCAGTGAAGTAACAGAAATATTGAGAACATATTAGTAGCAAGTGTTTGGCAAAAACAGGTCAGAAAAGGATCTTTACAGAATGAGAAGCAAGTTAGCTGTGAGATGAAGCCAAGCAGCAAGGACTGACTACCTGATAGAACAGGAGTAAAAAAAGAAACAACGACAAGAATAATAACTGTGACTGCTAATTATTAGTCCTGCATAGTGCTTTGAATGGAAAGCATAATACTGTGTACCAAGTGTTCTCCAATCACACCATTTGGAGACAAAACAGGGCTCATTTGAATTCTACTCTGTCAAATCCACAAGAAAATGCTATGTTTATACAATATGAAAAATAATTCCTGACAGAATAAAAGATGGAGTGAATAAAGACAGGCAGCATACAGATTAAGTTATTTTGTTGTAAAACATTGGTTGCTTCTAGAACTGTACCACTGTACAGTTTGCACTCATTGCTTTAGAGCTCTTAGTATCCCCTGGACCCAGTCAAAACACAAATTTTTAGTTATTTCTTAGTATACTACACAAAATCAGTAAGCACAGTTGTGGACTATTCATTGTATTCTTAGGAATGCAAGCAGAAAGTTAACTGAATGAAAAGAAGAAAATAACCGTCCGCATTAGCATACAATATCTAAGAGCTAAGTAAAGACCTTCCTGTAATTGAAATCAAACAGTACTTTTTCCTTCATGGTTGATCATCATACTAAAAAAGAATCATCTCTTCATATGGTGGTGTAACAATGCTGGGGAGGTTTTTACCTACACTATGCTTTTCAGTTACCTAACTTTTCTGTGCTCTGATAATGACTGAAGGAGATCCAATTAGTATAAAATTCAAATTTATTTCCTGGTAATTATACAGATCATAAATTCCATTGCTTTCAGGCACACTTCTATGTGTGCATGAGTGAAGTGCCACCACTTCATCTTCCTTATACTTTTTTTCCTTATTTACTGTTGTGGTATCACAGGCCAAGCTACAAAACCGGAATTTTCCCTCACTGCTGAGACCATTTCTTCTGCAAAAGAGCCCAACAGCCATATAGTTGTTCTTCAGTTACAATAATTATTATGCAAATCCCCCAACTCCACATGGTTACCCAGACTTAGAACTCATTACAGATTCATTAGAAACACAGTTGCTTCCATCTTCTCTTTCAGATACTCGAAATTTAATAATTAACATGAACTAGGGGATAATACTGCAATAGGAACATCATATTCATCACAAAGCTTTTGTGCTGGTGCACAGGATTTGTTCATGCTTAATTTGCTATTAGTTATACTTTAGATTGTAGTCTGTCATGGTTGGTTTTTTTGTTGTTGTTGTTTGTTTTTTTGTTTTTTGAGGTTTTATTTTTTTAAACACTGAAAAAAATCCTTATTTGAAAATAGTCTGCCTTATCTTCCAAATAATTCTGTCTCTGCTCACATATAATAAAAAAAAAAAAAAAGAGATAGAGGTCCCAGACTAAATAATTTTGATGGAACACTGAAATGTTCAGAAGAGACTTAAGGCAACTGAGAATCAAGGTGAGCTTGAAAGTGGACATCAGCAGCTGTGGATGGCTTTTCTTCCAGTTGCACAGATGCTAAGATAAGGGAAGCAAGTACTGAGCCAAGATGCAGGACTGATAGGATAAAATAATGTAACACAACGTCTTCAGTCATAGAATTAAGAATTAGGTACTAGCTTAAACAAGCAAAAATACAGAAGTGAACTGCAAAGATATCACAAAATTATAAGTTATACTTCAGGTGGTTTGATACTTTTAAGCCTTGAGAAGTTCCATATTCATTAATTTTGAGGTTATTGCTGACTTATTGCAGGCAGAGATAGTTAAATCTCAAAAGTAAGTACAGATGACACAAACAAACATCCACAGTAATATCAGTGACTTGATACAGTCTTTAAAATCAAAGGGGATTTAATTAGTTAAAATTGGCAACAAAGATGAAAAACAGATCCCTACTGTGGATGTGAATTCTGCTTAACTAATCAATGTAATCAAATGCATAAGAAGTCTTCACACTGAAGTTACTCACAGTCATCTCCCAAGAGAGGAGAGGAAAAATTACCCCTTCACTTATGGGAAGCAGCAAAGGGGTGGGAAGTGCAAAAATTGGTGTGCTGCTGTTCATTACTTCACTGTAAAGCAAATTCAATGGGCATCAGCTAATGCATGATTGTCCAAACCTTTTGGTTTGCCTGGACTGCACTGAACGAAGAGGAGTTGTCTTGGGCTATGCCTTTTTGTCAGTGAGACAGGACAGGAGACTGCATGCATAATAATCTGCACCACTGGAGGTGACAAACTATTGCTGTCAAGTGAGAGGGTGTTTCTCTCTGCTAAGATAGGGCCTATAAAGGTCTGGTAGGGAGATCGAATCAGACTTCTGAGTTGAGTGTCTGATTGCAACTCTACACATCACAGTTGAAAAATTTGCAGGTAATTTATTTGTCAACTGGAAATAGGGTGGCAAATATACAAAAAAAAATCTTTTTTTTTTTTTTTTGCAATCTTGAAATCTGTTCTCAGATTCTTTTATGAGAATAGGAAGCACAGCTGCCTATTTTTTGCTATTCACGGGAATGTATTTAGTCAGTGTATCAAAATGCATTATTTGCCATAACTCGAGCTGGCACTGCACTCTCCTGGTTTCAGCCCAGATGGGGTTAATAGTGAACTGATGTTTGGCTGGTACTAAGTGATACACGGGAGAAAGTGATCATCATGATGGCACAGTGCAGAGACTGGGCCACAGTGCAAGCTGTGCTGGGCTGTAGGCAGCCCATGGGCTGGACTAGCCCAAGCTAATGCATACTGTGAGACCACCCAACAGTTTAATCTGTTACATTCCCTATTGCTGTTCCAGAAAAACAAAGGATGGGTCACAAAAGGTACTGAAAGCCACTATCACAGCAAACTAGAGAAGAATAAATGCAACCGTGGCAAGTTCACTGCAGAATGCTGACGGCAACCCAAGCTTAGAGATTACATAATGAACTTCTGCAAAAATTCACAGCAAGGCTGTTTTTCAGGCAATACGAATATGCTGAAGGCTGGAGAAAAAGGAAGAGGGAGGAAAGCAAGATGATTCATTCAGCACTTTTTCTCTGAAATAAGTGGCCTGTACTTGTTCACTGAAGGGTAACTCAAAGCGCATCTAAGCCAAGCTGTGCAAAGAGGGAGTGCTGGCAAAAAAAACAACGCACCATACTACTGTTGTCTAAAAGTGTCTAACACAGTTAAGAAAGAAAGTAAAGGAGTCAAATGAAAGAATATATGCGTACATATATAGAAATACTCTTTTTTTCCTCCATCCCCCTCCAGTGAAAAGAGTAGGAAAGGCTTGCAAAAAAATTGCTTGGTGCACGATCAATACACTTTTATCCATACATGCTGCAGCAAAAAAAGGTCCCCTAAGTAGCTCTTTTAGTAACTTAACGAAGCATGTTTTTGTGTTAACAATTCAATTCTAATCTCCTCCTCCTCCTTTAATTTCCCCAGAGAGATTCAATAAAGTAACTTCATTTGAAATGTCACCTAGAACTACAAATAAAAAGGGTGCACTAAAAATGAACTAAAATTCCAGTGTAGAGGTCAATCTTACCACTAAGTATAAAGCATAGTGAGATAATTAATAAATACAATAGCAAGTGATAGCACCAGCTTATATCATAGAATCATACCCCTGAATAGGTTTGATAGCTTACTACAAGTCACTTGATTGCCCCATACTGTAACTGTGAATGACCTGTTAGCTATGTAAAATCAGTTCTTCAAGATTTCTCTGTCAGTTTCCCTTCAGTAGTAATTGAACTGAACATGGTTTCCTAAACTACATGTTGCGTAGTTAAAGCCAATGGCACAAATCTTTGAGATGTATTTGGAATTTTTTTTAAATGTGCAAAAAATAAGATAAAATCAAGTAGGAATCCCTCTTCCAGAAAATCTACTGCTAAAATTCAACTGACCATGCTGGTCATTTACTTTCTGAAGTGTTCCTCCTTCACTTAAAACAGCATTAATATTTCCACCACACCACTGCCAGCATCATAGACAATGAAGAATTCAGCAAGGGGACAACCACTAGGGATCGGCAAACCAATATAACAGTAGGATTCATTTTGCTGCAGATCTCACTTAAGCTATCAAAAGAAAGCAAATACACTACACAGCTAGAATCATCCCCACAGAAGAGTATTTCAAGACATTTTCCACGAGGATTCAGTGGCTTAAAGAGGTATGAAATAGTAAACCCAATAGTTATTTCCTTTACTAAACAGGTACAAAATGTGCCAGAAGATCTGCACAGAAAGACATAAAATGTTTCCAAAAGGCAGCACTAGACAATACGCATGAGAAAGATCACATTACAAAGGTCCAACATAAATGAATATCAGATATCATCATAGGATGAAAAAACAAGTGTTGCACTATTATTTTCCAATAAGCTTTTTTTTTTCCTTATGTCTTCCCACATGCTACTCCTCAAACATCTCATCAATGTTGCTCAGAATCTCAGTTACATCAGTTAAGATTTTGGTGTTTCTGTGTTCAGAAACATACAGCCTTCATAACCAGCTGAAACTATTTGAGACATGGATGTCATATGAAAAATGACTGTGAAAATCCTGAAAGAGCTGTGCAGTAACAAAGGAAGATGGGGGAAAAAAATCATTGAATGATGATTTCTAATATAATGCTAGCAACCTTTTCATATATGGGAAGTTTCTAGATAACAACATAAAACAGTGCTTCAAAAGAGTGTTGATCTACCTAGTATAAAGCCATTGCTTCCTAATTACAGGAACTTCCCACTTGCTTAGAGGAAAAAACGGAAAAGCCAGGAGAGAACAGGCTGGTATTGGAAGGCAACCTCAAAGTGAATGTTCCTCAGAGGCACGTGAGTAAAATGTAGCAACTCCAGAAACAAAACAAAACAAAACAAAAAACGAAACAAAAAAACAAACAAACAAAAAAAAACAAGATTAAGATTCTCCACAGGAAGCCTTATTCTCCTCTTCAGTAGTGTAGGTACCAAGGTGCCTAACCTCCACTAGCACCTAAAGAGACGCTCTGCAGCGTCAAATCACTCAGAGCACATAACTTAAGGTTCCAAATTCTACTGGACTTTTTGAAAACCATGACCTTTACTCAGTCATTGAAATATGCTTTTGTAAGACATCCCTAACTAGAACAAAATCCTCACCAGAGTAGGAGATGTGACTGTGGTGAAGACAAATCTGCTTCTCTCCCTCTTTTTCCTCTAACTCCATCACTACAGCTTTTTTTTTTTTTGTATTACAGTTTAACTGGATCTATTGAGAGCAACTTAAAATCCCAAACAAGGTGAAAATGAGCCTTGTACAGAAAGTCCTGATATCAAAATCCCATGATTAATGTAGCCTCTTCAGAGGGGCTATTTTACTGCATTATAACTTAAATTTACTCTGGATTTCTGCAGTAATTTGTAGGTAGGAATTTATAGTATTCATATAAGAAATACAATGCTGTCTTAGCAAAAATGATAGACAATGCTGACTTAGAGTTGGCAAGAATGGATTAGATTCAAAAATAATTTAGCAGTCCTTTGTACTCTAAGTTTTGATGATGTTTTAATAGAGATGAATGGACAAAACTTTTGTTTTAAAAATCAACTTGAAAAATATTTTAAAGAAAAGGTCGGGGGGAAAGGAAATTTTTGGAAAATACACTCTATTTGAAATTAGTTTTTTGCTCCTACTATTTGTTTGATGCTTCAAAAGCATGTAAGCATTAAACTGGAAATAATGAAGGACTTTGGAATAGGCATGAAACATCCCAGGAATCCTCTGTGGAAGTGACTTGGCACAATGTGCTGTTGGGTCTTGTTAATCAAGATAAGTCTGTTTATAACAAAATATAACTCTTTTCAAACATTTTCATCCCTACTAAAATTTTAACCTACTTCATTAGCTAATCAGAACATATCAACCTTGTAATTTGGTGGTAATCTAAACTACCCAACACACCTCCTCTGAGATCAACCTTCGACATCCATCGTCATGTAAAGCATTCCAGGTTTAGCATCCCTGTTTTGACAACAGCCCAATGCTCAACATTTATTTCTCTGGTATTGGTCTGTTATCCCACTTCTCACTAGAGAAGAGAGATAATCAGGAAATGACGCTGCCTATTCCATTGTTATGGACAGAGTTCTGGCAGTAAACCTAGATCCTTGTTCCTCCCTGGCAGTCTGGATTTTTATTCAAAGATGACAGATCTGTCAATCTAACCCTTCAGATAAAAGAAAAAATAATTATTGTCTTTAAAGGACCCAGACCCGCCTGAGTTTTAGAAAAGCAGCTCTTTGTCCTGTTGCAGAACAGGGCTGCAGGCTATGAACTCAAGTGGAAAGAATCATTGCTGTTGAAGTTCTGGGCAGAATACCAAAGCCTCCGGAGAGGCATGAAGCTGAGAATACACCTCTTTCCTTAGTCTTTCTTACCAGCTAACTCCGAGCAGCTTCTGCCAATCTCCTTCAAGGTACTAATTCTCCCTAAGTACTAGGGAGTATACGTGCATGTATAGGAAGTTGATACAGATGACACAGTGAATGTTCCTTCCAATCTCTGATATTCTGTTTGTGTGCATGCACAATTACACATGGAAGTTCTAGAGTCCAAATGTCAGCAATCAGCACTGTAGCATCCAGTGCTCTCACACTGTTTTCTCTGTAACTCTTCAAAGACCAGTAAGCAAGACACATTAGGTTGCCTGCTAGAGATCCAGAGAGCATTTGTCTGGCACATATTATGGAGACCTGCATACTAAGTGATGCAGCGGTCCCCATTGGCTTCAGCCTGTGTAAAAGGATCTCAGAGGTGCTGAGAAACTAATTAATTTGTGCTTTAAAAACAGTCTTCAGAAACTTGGAAGAATAATGTTACTCTGCTTACAGAGTATTAATTCTTCTTCAGTTTAATTTAATTCAGACTCCCTTTCCCTTGGCCTACATCTGCGATCCCACAGTAAATGCACCAAATACAACATGGAAGTAGAATGCTTTTCAATCAGTTTCATAAGTTCAATAATTATGCTTGTGTACTCTGCTTCAAAGCATCAATTTTAAATTCTGTATATGCTAATCTGACTGAAAATTTTAAAAATAAATCACAACTTTAGACTGTAAAGAGGTTTTGCTCTTTTTTCATCTCTGTTGTCCTCAGCATGTCAGAACACTGGGCATGATGCATGACTGCACACCTATGTCAGATTATGATCACCTAATACAAAAAAGGCAGAACTAGATGGAGTTGGGAGGATTAATTCCTTTATGTATTACTGTGAGATCCAATTTGAAGGCAGACAATCCAAATTATGGAATAATAAAACCCTGTACACAATGCCCACTGTTCAAAAAACAGGATCTGAATCAAAGTACGTACATTACAGAGACTACTGAATAGTGCAAAACTATCTCAGACACAGGGATACTAATCCAGATGCTGGGAACATGCTGTCTCAAAGACATGATAACAGGGACCGCAGTATATTAGTCTTGGGATTGATCAGGCACTCCCCACCGACACTTAGGTACCAAAGTGGATGGAGAAATTTCTCAGGCCAGTTACTCAGCACAACAGAACTTGCACAGGAATGCAGAGGTCAAATACACAACTGGAGAAAAAGCAAAAAGTACCTCTCTGTAAAACAGTTGCAATCTTGGATTATAACTAAAACGCAGCCCGGCTTTAAATCAGTCTTAATCTGCACTCCCACTTTCTAGCTAATCTTCAAAAGAAAGATGTGATTCTCTTTGAGTAACAATGATTAAAGCAGGTTTATTTGCAAACAGATGATGCTTAATACAAATAGTGCTTATGTCACATGCAGATATTTTTAAAAAGTTACTACTTACCAGAGTTGCATCTTGATTATTTCATTAGAAAATCTTAAGATATATTTACAGAGTGATTTTAATACAGTATTTATAAGAAGCTCAGCATGAACGAAAACAAGATCTTTTAAAAAGGCACAAAAGAACACTGCAAAACTCTATTAATCACTAAAAACATTACTTTGACAAGTTGTGTACAAACAGTAAGACAGGTTTATTCAAAACTGTATTTTACAAAAGGAAGCATGGCCTCAAACTAAACAGTGGACACAGCCAGTGCTGAGTCTCAAAGTCTCCCAAGATTACAAGCCTGGCAGGTCTTATGTCCAAACATAGGTGTGATTTGCAGACTGCAAGAAGGAAAACAGGCTCCTCGCTAGTTTAACTCAGTCAGTTTCTCGGTGTTCAATAAGCCAGCCACTAAACTGAGTCAGTCAAACAAACACAAAATGATCTCACAGCTCCTCTAGGAGAGGCAAGGAAGATAAGCTGCTATCAAAACTACAGTATTTCAAATAAATAGGACCCTGAGTGCCTGGAGTCCAAACTCCCCTTCAGATCAGCAGATGCATTTTCCTGTTAAAATATTACTAGTTCTGTTCACAGAAAGCTAGTTATGAAAAACTGTGTTTAACATCTCATAGCAAGCTTAGTCCTTCACTGCCTCATAATAGTAGCAAACCAATTTCAAATCATTTGCTGTTACCCTCGAGTTTAAAATTCTGCATTATTTGTTGTTTCACAATCTTTCCCAAAGCCTCATCCTGACTACAAACCCTTATCCCTTGCCAGTGGAAGGTTTTACTTATTTTTAATCATTAAAAAAACAGGCATACCGTACCCATAGCTAGAGCAGCAGTTCCTCTAGCTACCACTTCCCCAGGGACATCTCCACTACCAACACATCCAATTTGGTGCTAACAAACCACCAAGAGTCAGCAGAAATCACTCCTACTCTAACCACATCACCTGGAGGGTGCCTACAGATGTTATAAGACAGAGCACCAGCAGGGCACTGCCAGTCACCTCAGTGCCATTTTCACCTCCTTTGTCTGTTCAGCTTTAAATGTCCACATTACAAAGAGCAGATAATAGAAACAAATCTTTTCTATGAATATAGTTCACTCTTGTAGAGGCAAAATGTAGATGAATCCACACACGCTTTTGTCGAATAAACATATCTAATATTGCTTTATCACCTGAAATCATACAAAGCCATTGTAATCCGAATCAATTGGTCTCGTTTCCTACATAATAGAGCACAGTAGAGCTCAAGGGTTCCTTTTTTTTTTTTTTTTCATTTGTAGATGCATCAGTTCCCAGAGCAGAGAGCTGAAAGTCCCTCTCCATGGAGCCCTGGTGCAGACACACAGGAAATATTGCATTCAGCTCTGGACAACTCATTACCAGAAAGATAACATATTAAAGAGGTTATTAGAGAAGCAACAAAAATGATAGGTGGAGATTGAAGAGATTAATTACACGGAGACCTTAAAAGTTAACTACACAGAGGATGCCAAAGGAAAAAACTTTCTGGGGGATACAACAACAGCCTGTTCATACTTGAAGGATATTTATGTCAGTAAGGAAAAATGAATTATTGAGGATGGCAAAAACCAGTTACAATTAGAAACAACAGGATGAAATTAAGGGAGGTTTGAAACTCAAGGAAAAAAAAAGAAGGGTAATAGAAGCAAGGCTTTGAGAAGTCTATCGCCTGGATGACTTAATAGGTCTTTTGTATCTCTGCCTCCTGTAACTCTATGATAATAATGATGGAGCAAAAGAAAGGACTCCAAGTATGAAATCCAATTAATTCTTTGCCAGTAGGCAAACCAGCTTATCAGATATTTTGGCTTAGCAATAAGCTTAAGCTTGGCATGATAGATCCTACCTGTCAGTTATTCAGATGTAGCTTTTTGTAAAGTCTTCAGGGAAGCCAAGAGTATTTTTATACTTTCATTAAAACAGAGACTACATCCATCAAAGGAGGAAGTTATATTAAAAAGATCTGTGGCATTTTCAGACTAATCTGTGCATCTGACCGGTGCCGTATTTAGCATTATCTAATCTGCTTTGTGCATCTAACAGACTGCAAGCCCTTTGGGGCAGAAATCCCATCCTCCTCTTTCTTTATATTACACAGTGCTGAGAGTGTTGATGGTGCTCAACAAATAATAGCCAATTCCAAGGGAGGAAGGAAGTCTGTGTTAGCACAAACTGCAGTTTTATTTTCAAGGCATAAACTCTTACATTAGTGATGGATCTGGGGGACTTTGTGTACATTCCAGAAGAAAAATAACTCTTAGGAAGAGGAAGTACTTTAAAAACACAAAAAATGCATTAGAATGCTCAAAAAAAAAAAAAAAAAAAAAAAAAAAAAAAAAAGATAGGTATGGAAACTGGTAGGAAATGGACAGAAAGGAGATAGAAATTTTCTAGAGGAGGAAAAAAAAGTAAATATTGAAACTAAAATCTAGTACAAAGTGAGAAAAGGCATTGTTTAAAGATACATACAGGAAATCTGTATGCATTGTGATTCCATCTTTAAGTGCATGTTCAGACAGCACTTCTCAAATTATAACCATTCACCTCTAGGGGTACTTTCATAACAATCCGCATCAGCACACATCTCTATTTTCTAAGGAAGTGTTTCAATCAGAGCTCTCACTATTTATTGATGCTAGTTTGGCTCATACAAAACTCAGTGTAGAAATCCTGTTTGATTTGAGGAGCCAATGGATTTGCTTCCCCTGTTAGCATTTGCCAAAACTAAAGATCATAAAGGGACATGCATAGCTATATATTGATATGTTGTCCTTTAAGGTGTTCAGAATGAGATCAAGCCATGAACTATTCATAAGATCAGTGGGAGCAAGTTATAGCTGGTAGCAGCACACCTAGATACTCCTCTTTCAAACTCTCCCTTTAAAAATTAAATATTTCATCTGGATATTAATGTATTTCAGACTCCTCGCAATTATTAGCTCAGAATCACGTATCATTAACAACTATATACTTATCTTGAATGCCTGCCCACGTTGCTGTTAGGTGAACTTCCTTCACAGGCAATGCAGCTGCCACATGACATACTGTTGACCAACAAAGGGACAAGTTTTCCAGAGACACTTTGTTGCTTAAATGATCCTAATTAAGCATACGAAGCATCTGTTACATACTGTTCTGCATATATTAAAAAAAAAAAAAAGATATTCCAAAAAGTAACTTACATTAAAGTAAAATGATGGAGATAAGCACTCCTACCTCATTAATGACATACCCTAAACATTCCATTTACACAGTTGCAAACTTCAGAAACTCTTACTAAGTAGCTTCTCTTTCAAAGGATAATATGAGAAAGAACTAAAAAGACAAAAAATTGAACATTTCTAGTTCTGTTTCAGTCAAATGACACACAAGTGTTTGTGGAAAACTTCTACATTTTTATTCATAGAAATTATTTTCTTCATCAAAGTTTGGTTTTGGTAGGAACTGGGTTTTTTTTCCTTTTTTTTTTTCTTTCAAAATTGTGAAGCTTTACTGAGATGGAAAAATATATTTTTACTCATTTTTCATTAAATAATTAGTGATCCAAAATTAAATACATATGCATGAAGTAATATATTTAAAGCAGGATGTGTATCTTACTTTTATTGTCATTTATGTCAGTTATGTCATTATACAGCCTAATTTCTTGTCCAAGTCAATGGGACTTTGGATGATTTACCCCATAGGAAAAGCCAAGTGAGGGGAGACTGATGTATTTTTCAAAACTCATAAAAACCAAAGGCAAGACAAACACAGTGACAAATAGTTTTGTAATACTGGTGGGAAATGAGCTCTAAATAAAGAAGAATAACAGCATATTTGTCATCTTATGCGATGTTAAGTATTTTTTAATTATATTTTCCAACATTAGATAGTAGTCCCATTTGCAGGGGTTATGAGGCAGCCAGGGGAAAAAAAAAAAAAAAAAACAGTTAAACATGAGCAACTTCAACTTTACATTCAGTTCTGTCAAATCCAATCAAACCTTTCATGTTGCCCTCCAGCTGATCCAGTTATTCGTCATAGCAGCCACTCAAAACTAGACAGTAGCTGATTTTCTAAGTAATCTAGACTAAAAAAGGATTGTATAGCCACTCTTCAAATATTATAAATATTTATTATAAATATTATTTTAAATATTTACTTAGACTGCTGTTATCTTTGTAAGGTTTCTTTTGGAATTTCTTTTCCAAATTTTTAAAACGTTTGCTTTTTTTTTTTTTTTTTTTTTTTTTTTTTAGGATGCCTTAGCTGTATGCCAGTTGTGCTGAAGCCAAGAACTTTCAGCTTACCTCTACCACAGCAACAAGCAAAGGCACAACTGCAACAAATTCCATCAACCAAATCTGATTGGAATTCCATTGGAAAGCCTATCCTTGTGAGATTCCCAAAGCAATTCTTTGCTCTTTTCTTTAGCAGTCAGTTAAGACCCACAAGAGAAGATTGGTATCTGAATAGACTCATTATCAGGGGAAAAAACAGGACAAAAAATGCCAAGGAGGAGAATGGATGAGGGAAAAGAGAAGTGGTAACAGCTGGAAAAGGTTTTCAATGCTATGGAAAGTTCAACACTTTCTCCCTGTGATGACCAATGTTATTTTGTTGCTTTCAACACGTGAACTTCCATAAGTAAGTAAAGCAATTGAACAATCTCAGAGCTCCCTGGTTTGGAGCCAAAAGGAAAGCACTACTCCCATCACACTGTAATTGCCTGTAAAAAACAAGGTACAACAGCCACATTTTACATGAACTCCATTTTATATCAGGAGAGAATCTAAACCACAACCATCTTGTGCTAGGAAGGATGCAGTGATATACTAGGATTACATGGCAAGGTTTTGGTAGAGAATTGCAGGGATGGCCACTGAAGGGTGGTACATGGAGCCATTTTGGAGCCACGTTGGAAGCTGCAGCCTATGAAAAGTACATGTGGAATCAGTTTAGAAAGGATGGGATGGATGGGACCCACACGGGGGTAGGACAGAGATGGGCTGTAGAGGAGCAGCAGAGGAAAAGCACTGTAGACTGATTGCAGCTCCTACTCCCTGCACCACTGTGCTGCTCAGGGGGAGGAGGTATCGCAGAATCACCAAGGTTGGAATAGACCTAAAAGATCATCCAGTCCAACCATCCACTATCACCAATAGTTCTCACTAAACCATGTCCCTCAACACAAAATCCAAACATTCCTTGAACACCTCTAGTGTCGGTGACTCCACCACCCTGGGCAGTCCATTCCAGTGCCTGACTACTCTTTCAGAAAAGTAATATTTCCTAACGTCCAGCCTAAATCTCCCTGGTGCAGCTTGAAGCCATTCCCTCTAGTTCTATCACTAGTTACATGAGAGAAGAGACCAACCTCTATCTCACTACAACCTCTAAGGTAGTTATAGAGAGTAATAAGGTTGCCCCTGAGTCTCCTCTTCTCCAGACTGAACAATCCCAGCTCCTTCAGCCACTCCTCATATGGCCTGTGCTCCAACCCCTCACCAGCTTTGTTGCCCTTCTTTGAATCCGCTCCAGGGCCTCATTGTCTTTCTTGTAGTGAGGGGCACAAAACTGGACACAGTACTCGAGGTGCGGCCTCACCAGAGCAGAATACCGGGGGACAATCACTGTTCCTGCTGGCAACATCATTTCTGATGCAAGCCAGGATGCCATTGGCTTTCTTGGCCACCCAGGCACACTGCTGGCTCATGTTCAGCCGAGGATCAATCAATATCACCAGGTAGAAAAGGGTGGATGGAGGAAAGATGTTTTTAGCTTTCTTTTAGTTCTCACTGCTCTAATTTGTAAGTAGTAGCCAATAAACTACATTAACCTTCCTACATTCAGACTGTTTTCCTGTAACAGTAAATGGTGAGCAATCTACTTATCCTTAACTCAACCCAAGCTCTTTTTCATCACATTTTCTCCTTCTCTGCCTTTGAGGAGAGAAAACAAGAGAGCAGTATGGTGGAGTTTAGCAGCCCACTGGGATGGATCCTCCAAAAGTGACCAGCAGCATGAAAGAAAGATTCTATCTGTACTGTGATTAGCATATGCCAATTCTTGCAAAAACTGCAACTACTAAGGAGAGTTAGTAGACAGAGTAAAATCAAAGAGTCCTATGCAGAGCCTACACTAAGCCCCCATTAACACTATTGTTTTTGACAGCCCCAGAGAACCCTCACACACAAGTTAGCCCTTCCAAGATCTGAGTGATCACACTACCTTCAAATAGTTTGCCTTCTAAAATGACAAAGAAAAAAAAACAACTTAATGTTTCAACAGGATCTCCTGGGCAAAGCCAATGAATATTAATAAGCATTTTCCACAAGATTTTGCAGTCCTTCAAACTTATTGTGAAGATCAAACCAACATTTTTAGCTTGAATATAACTATGCAGTTTAATGTCTTGCACACACGTATTAGATTACCTGCTAAGATAGTTTATAAGACACACTAGTCATTGGAGCAAGCACTGGGCACTCCATAAACTCCTTCACTACAAGTATTTTTGTCATAAAATCTTTCAAGAGGAGAAGTTTAATTATATTCTGAAATCCAGAATTCTCTGTAAGGAGTTTCGCAGCTTTAATCTCATCTGTTTCTGACAGCAAAAGTAGTAACACAGCTCTTGGAATGACTTTTATATATGTGCACACAAAGCTAAGCTGTTTGTAAAACTATGAAACAGTGCTGTCCTCACAGCAGCATCTATCAGAACTTTGCTTGACATTACCGTCCTGACAATGGAAATTCATCTGAAGCCAAGGCTGTAAAACAATAATGTGTTTACCAAGTGTCTTCTGAAGAGATGACCAATTTGCTTTCATTTCACCTTCTAAAGTTGACAACCCATTCAAACCCAATTCCTTCATTTCACTCTGACACCAGAAATGCCCACTACCTTTACACAAATCCAAAGCCAAGTGCTCCACTTGTTACATTGTAACTAAGGGTTGATTTTTTTTCTTAAAGTGATTTTCAAAAATTCTTTTCAGTCATGCTCACAATCAAAACTATTTGACATAAAAATATGAAGCCCCCAACACAAGAAGGATATGGAGTTGTTGGAGCAGGTCAAGAGGGCCATGAAGATGATCAGAGGTCTGGATTGTCTCCGTTATGGGGAGAGAATGAAAGAGTTGGTGTTCTTCAGCCTGGAGAAGGCTGTGAGGCCACCTTATAGCAGCCTTCCAGAACCTGAAAGGGATCTACAGGAAAACTGGTGAGAGACTTTTTATAAGAACATGTGGATACAGGATGAGGGAAATGGTTTTAAATTGGAAGATGGTAGGTTTAGACTAGATATTAGGAAAAAATTCTTCACTGTGAGTGTGGTGAGAAATTGGAACAGGTTACCTAGAGAGGTTGTGAACACCCTTCTCCCCTAGAAGTGATCAAAGCCTGGCTGAACAGGGCTTTGAGCAACTTGGTATAGTGGGAGCGTCCATGCTACAGCAGGGGGTTGTAACTAGGTGATCTTAAAGGCCCCTTCCAACCCAAACCTATTAGAATCATAATTCTATGTTTCTATGATATACAAGAACAAACCTTGATTTCTAGAATGCTGGCAGAAATCTTCCTGCTTATCACAAGTCCATAACTACACCACCAGAAACACTTCACTGAAGCATTTATTTTCCTTGGGAAAAGCAAGTTAGAGACAGCCAAATCTGTAGAAGCAAATTCTGAAAAACAAACAGCTTTTCATAGTATTGCTGCATTGATACCTGCACTTTACTGGCTTTATATTCCTGTCCTTGTCCAGTCCCGAAGTATGCTAGACTCACTACCACACAGCAGGGTAGGCACATTTGATTTTTGGGCACATTTGATTAGTTGCATGTGTGCATGTACACCAAACTTGCCATGGACTTTCAAGAACAACTGTTTCAATTACTTCCTTTCCACCTAGATCACTTCCCTGTATGGAAGGCATACATACATCCCCAGCATACATCAAACAAATTGTACAGATCAAAACATGAAATTGTAGTCAAAACTTGGCAGATAAAAGACTTGATGAGTTGTCTTTCTTATACACAAGGACTTCTCATGTCATGTTAACAAATCTGTGCAAAGAGCAACTCCTAACATTGGGTTCAAAGCACTTTGGGTCCAAAGGACATTGCTGATCCAGACCTGTCCACCATTTTGAAATTCTCTTCCACAATAATTCTAAGCATTACTGAGCTATGACAACTTAGCTTTCAACAGCTGTTTTCATTTTTAACTTAATTATCATATTAATTGTGCATATAAAGGGTTCAGGAACCTGCATTCACCAAAACTGTTCGAGTTCCATCTTATATTAGGTGTACTACTTGAAGAACAAAAAGAAAGAAGCCCAACAGCAAAGTAAGAGGCAGGTTTTCTTGGCTCTCATACAATAGAATCAGTAATATGAACACATTTAAAGTAAAAATAAAATAGTAGGAAAAATCATTATCTCAGTAAGGCCAACCACGAAATTCACATTTTCCTCTTATTGTTAAGCAAATGGCTAAATGATAGCAGTGAAAGGAAAATGGCTGCGTAACTCAACATATCATATTCTGAAACAGTAATTCATCCACAACATTTGTATTGATTCTAACAGATAATAGTATCCCCCCTTGAAACACATTTCATCTCATTTTTACTCCACTCTTCAAGAGAGTTTTATAAATTTTTCAACCACTATAACAGGGCTTTCAGCTACACATACATGTTCTGCAATTATGTTGAGCTCCATAAATAGTCAGGCAGTGCACGTTAAGTAAAAAGAATCCTGTTTCCTTCCACCCCCCTTTTTTTTTTAACAGGTTCTTTCATTCTGTATTTCCTTCATATATTTTATGTTGGCAAATTATTAATATTTTTTAGTTTCCCTCTTGATACAGGTCCTGATATTTTTAGCCCATAATCACTGAGTTCTAGTTTAAAATGGAGGACAATACATTAAGTTTTATAGATATGATTTTGACATTATATTGAAAGGTCCCATTACACATGCTTATCAAGATATCAATAACATTCATGAAAAATGCAATTGCATTTATAGCAGATTCTAAAATAAAAAGTCTGTATTTAGGTAGTCGAGAGAGATACTTGGGGACTATTAAAAATCATTAACAATGCACATCATCTTAACAGACTACAAAACACAGGAGTCAAAATCTCCTATTGTACACATCAAGATATGAGCATTCATTCTCACCATTAAAGCATATCTCCTTCTGTTTCGCTATTCCAATTAAATCCTGACTTGAATTCTCTTTTAGGCTTCTCTGCAAGTACCATGCTTATAAGACAGTACTAGTTCTCACGTGCTATTTCCACCAAGGTGTAAAAGATTATGAGATACACTGAACAGCTGAACTACCTACCTATTTGTGCGCTTAGGAAAATGAATAGCAATCAATAATTCATTTTATATGGACTACCAACAACTGAAATTTTTCCACAAGCAGATGCATCTCAGAGCAAAACAGAAATCAAGGTAGAGAGGGGCTTGCCCTTGGTTATCAGTTACTTCAAGCATCTGATTGCCCTACTGAAACTAGGCATAGTTGCTACAGACAAAATAAACTGAATGATAAGTTCATATCCACAAATAACAATAGAAAATTTCCACTTTCCTATCTCTATTGGTAAAACTCAGCGTAGTTTTGTATAATGGCTACACAGAAAAAAAACCACTGCACTAACATACTCCCTTGTTTCCTCTTTTTGCTCATATTTGAAGAGATTCATCTACTATGAAAACAGCAAAAATTATGCAGCCCAATCACACATTGCCATATAGACACTGTAAAATTTGGCTTCATTACATTTTGCAGCATCTTCAGTGTTGATCACGGATAATAAATCAGTTTCAGAGAAGCATTCTGATGTACTGACGTTTGGTCAGACAATGCCCAGACTTGTCTGGTCTTTAGAAACATAATTCCCTTGAAGTGTCTGTTTTTAAGCAAAGAACACGGCCCCATCCACCCCAGGAAATCTGGTTCACAGGCGAGGTGGGTCAGGGGCTCAGTGTGACCTTGCTATTCCTCTACCACTCCGTTCTGTGAAGAGATTGGTGTCCAAGATCGCTCTGAAACAAGTCAAACATGGACCTGTTCAAGAATATTTCACTTCCCAACCCCCTGCATTTGCCATCTGTTTTGCATCTTTTGCTTTAGGAAATGTTAGTCAGAAATCAGATGCCTCATCAAAACATTCTGTGATGCTCCAACAACCCAAAAGACTTAGCAGAAGTTTTACAACTTTTTTCCTATTACACATTCTGTACTGAAACTTTGCAGTACTTTTTTTGAACAGTTATAAAGGAAATGCAGAATATCATTATTCTGTTATGCAGCAGAAGTAGAACAAAATATAAATGTGTCAATGCTCCATGTATAGCTCCAATTATCATTTTTAGAGATTATTATTAGTGTGATTAACAAGATTCAGCTAGACCCATCATTTTAGCAGTACACATGAAGTCTGTGAGTATGCTTACTTGTCACATTTACCCACTGAACTGTATCAGTTGGTCTTTTCCTCTTTTGGAATTAACTCAGCCTATGAAAAACCTGAATGACACTGAGTTCATGTTTCCACCACGTGAAACAGCTGCAGGTCTTTCACACTGCACTATTCCTTTAAAAATTTACCATTCAAAAAGGGGCTGACATAATATCCTAATTTTAAATGGTTATTCTTTCCGTTACAATCTCACGTGTTTTGAATACTGCACTAGGGCATAATAGAGTGTGAATAAGTAATGAAAGATAAAGAAGTGAATTTCAATAAAAAATCCCCTATTACCATTCTTAATTCTTATCTGTTGTTAAGACGACAGCCATCTGGAATATTATAGCAAGATGGGTATTCTAGAACAACCCAGAGAGAACAAAGTATAATTCAAAACCAAGAAAAACATTCTTAAATCAGGCTTTAGGAGGACATTTTGCTATTAAAAAGTAGTGCAATTGCATTGATCTATCTTATTTTGGCCCACCCTGCACTGGTATCTATTCTGTTGACGAGGAGCCTAAATAAGGTTGTGCAAAGATGCTCCCTTTGGAAGCTGTCCCGCTGGCCCCCGGCAGCCGCGTCTGTTGCGACAACATCGCCCTCTCGTGCTGTGAGGACAGCAAAGGAGCCTCCCGGCCTCTGAAGGCTGTCATTACTTTAATTGCAGATTAATTACAGCTCTTCACCAAGGTCAAAAGGAACACTCAGAGGCAGCATAAAGGGTATCATGCAGAAAATACATAATGTTAAAAAGCCTTTTTTAATGCTAGATGTGAAATTTTAGCCTTCATAACAGAGATTGCTTCTTGTGTTGAAAAACTGTCCAGTAAGGCATCTCTCCTTAGTACAAAAATAGTGACCTTTCAGCTCACACCAAACAGAATTCAGTGAGGCTTTTCTCTAAATCAGTTCATTCTTGAAAATACCTTTTATTGAAAACAATTCTTCTCCAAATGAGAAGAATGAGACTGGCCAATGCTGTTATCCTACCTGTAATTATATTTATGTTATATTTGTGAGAACATTAAACTTTTAGATGGATCCAATTCAGAAGTAATGGAAACAGCAGTGCAGTGTGGCTGCTCAGTGCAAGAGATAAATCATATAAATTGCATAATTACAACTTCCCATGGCTCCAGAGACAATTTGTGCTAGGAAAAGCAGTGAATGATAAAGTGAGATGACTTTTATAGTATCCAAGAAAAGAAAGCTCAAGAATAGTCATCGGGACACAGAGGTGATAGCACAGTCCCTTCTCCAGAGCATGTTCAACTTTCTCCAGCTGAATGCTGTGCTCCAGAGAAGAGGGACCAACAACACCCCCCACCCTCCTCACCCCCAGCCATGTCTCTGCTTTGCAGGCCAGGAGACCCAGATGAGGGAGTCCCTCACACTGAGATAGCACCCTAGCCTCCAGATCACTGATCTCCTACCTCTTCATTAAGAATAAATAAAGGAATAAATAAATTCACTTGGTTACTTAACCAGAAGAATTTCTTCCAAACTACAATCCCGTCTTCAAATGTCATCTTGGTTTTGATGAGAATCCTTTTCTCCTTCTCAAAGACCTTTAAACTATTCCCTCAAGGCATTGTTTTTTCTCTTCAATTTCCAGTTCATTAGACAAAATGATAAACAAATTATTGGCAGTAGCCAAATCACAACTGCCCTCTCAGAAATGGAGAATCAGCCCCTTTCTTTTTCTTTCTTACTGGACTGATTTACTACACTTGCATTAAGCCTGGGCCTGTATCGTGCCCTGACAGCATAGGGAAGCATTTCATCAGTGCTCTCTGTTAATGAAGACCACGGCTTTGGGAAGCTGAGCTGAATCTAAGATTTCCAACAGGTGGCACAAGGTAAATAGTAATACTAGATCTGGAATAAGGCCAGTGATACTTAATTAAGCTGGCATAGCTGATGATATAGTCTCTACTGCATGCTACAGCAGTTTAACTCAAAGCTAGTTTCTCTCTTCTAGCAATTTGCACCTGTTTTCCAAGCAATTTACAGCGCACATACCTACTCTGCTGTTAAAACTTCTTACAGTAAATCAGATTTTCCTGTGTTTGTTGAAGCAATAACTCACAGCAAAGGAGGAAGCAAGAACATATTTCAGTCTAATAAAATCAACTTTATCTTTAGTTCAAAGAATGTCTTATTCAAACCTACATACAAGACTATCAGTACATAGAGGGAGCCTTGCCAAAGATGGGAAGAGTTAAAGAGTTTGCTGTCACTTGCACAGTGAGCCAAAATAAAGAAAATAATGTGTGAAGAAATCAATCATCTACAATACAAGTGGGGAACAAAAGCTAAATGAGTTTTGCCTGTGCTAATGACCTTTGACTATAAGATTAAGATAACTCTTTCTACCCAAATTCTTATATGGTTATTTTTTGGCAGCAACTCTTATTACTGCACTTATTACTTTATAACATAAAAAGCAGACAATACTCACAGTTAAACTGTTCCCTAAAGAATCTCTACTTCCTAAATCTCAATGTTCTTCATTAAACAATTTTTAAGTAGGTTGTTTCCAGAAACATATCTCCTTGCCTTTTTCAACTTCAAAGCTAACATAATTTACAGAAACAACTCGGGTATACAAGTTTATCACAAGCTCTGTTGCTCAGTAGGAAAACACCATAGAGAAAATAAAGAAAGAGAATAATTCCATAGCCAAGTCAGCTTGAGATTACTGAGGCTTAACATAGCAGAAATACTCCTCTGTGGGATAATCACATTGTGCCTCACGAGCTTAGTACTTCATCACAGCCCAACGCGGGCCTTTTTCAACTGAAAGAACAGATGGCAACTTGGAAAACACTACTAAAAGAAACACGTTTGTAATGTGTAATGGTACAACTATGGCAGAGCTACCAAGCCACAAATGCTTTGAACACCACATTGAACAGGGATAATAAGCATGGGAAGGAAATAAGCAGGTTCATGATAAGGAAACCATACAACAGAGTATGTTCATCCAAGACCTGTGCTGGATTGTCTCTAGTCCAGTTATTGCTTACAAGAACAAATCACTCTGTAGAATAGGAAAGCAATTTTTAAGTGGAAGCACTTCAACAGGGCACCTTTCTAATTCTGGGACAGGGAAGAGACCTGGCAGAATAAAATATTACTCAACTTGCCTACCAATGGAACAGATGTGTTTCTTTCCACCACGATAACAGTACATTGCTGGTGACTGCACAGAGTAAAATACAGTCTAAAGAAATTTAGTGGGTGTAGTGGAATTCCAAGCTCACAGCCTGAACCAATGGGTGAGCTACATGAGTGCCTGGACCAGGCATGGGGGTGGTCTAGAACCACCCCTTCTGTGTCCGTGATATTTCCCGTGACATCTGAGTCTGCGTGGGTCCCTTTTCCCCCCATACTTCTCTGTTGCAGCGTGATGGTACGAATGGGGGAGGTCACATTCCTCAGCTCATCCCTTTCTCCAAACTGTTACAAGGAGGGATGAGTTAATTCTTCTTTGATATCTTTTCCTATAGCACCTATTTCTCAAATAAAGGATTTGTCATTGTCTTCGTTTGCTCTACAGTGGGCTAAAAAGAAGGCATGTACTCAAGAGAAAGGCACAGAAATATCTGCCTGTTTGGCTTACTCTCTTACACTAGTAGGCTGGAGAAATACTTGTCAAGTATTGATCATTTTAGTGCTATCTGTAGACTAATTAGCAAGTCCCCAAATCATGCAAGTTGAATGAAGAATCTTTCTGTAACTTAAGTTTACTGCATACAGTTTGCAACTAGGAAGCAGCTTGTTTTGTTTTCTTAAAAAACAATAATATTAGGCATCAGATGTGGAAAGCACAGTTGAACTGGGGAAAATAACTTGATAAAAATAATAAACAGAATAGAAAATGAAGTTAGAACCAAAAGCCTGTCTGTGCAGCTTACTTCAGGAACCATTTGCAGCACGAAGAAAAAGAAGAGAGCTATCCGAAATAGGAGAATTTGTTTGCACAAGCAAGATACAAATAGAAAGATCCCAGAAAATCCAAAAGATGTGAAACAAAAAGGAGAGAAAATTAAATAAGAAAATGAACTGTACATGTCAACTGGACTATGAAATGGTGAAGGATTACAATCACAGAATCACAGAATGGCCAGGGTTGGAAGGGACCTCAAGGATCATGAATCTCCAACCTCCCTACCACGGGCAGGGCCGCTAATCTCCATACCTAATTGGTAGACCAGGCTGCCCAGGGCCCCATGCAACCTGGCCTTGAGCACCTCCAGGGACGGGGCATCCACAACCTCTCTGGGCAGCCTGTTCCAGCACCTCACCACTCTTTCTGTAAAGAATTTCCCCCTGACGTCCATTCTAAATCTCCTCTCCCTCAACTTAAAACCATTTCCCCTTGTCCTGCTGTTATCTACCCTTTCAAAGAGTTGATTCCCCTCCTGTTTGTAGGCTCCCTTTAGGTACTGAAAGGCTGCACTGAGGTCACCCCGCAGCCTTCTTTTCTCTAGGCTGAACAAGCCCAGCTTCCTCAGCCTGTCTTCGCAGGGAGGTGTTCCAGTCCCCTGATCATCTTTGTGGCTCTTGTGACCCTCTCCATCAGCTCTCTGTCTTTCTTGTACTGGGGGCTCCAGACCTGGACACAGTACTCCAGATGGGGCCTCACAAGAGCAGAGTAGAGGGAGACAATCACCTCCCTGTCCCTGCTGACCACCCTTCTTCTGATGGAGCCCTGGATACCATTTGATTTCCGAGGTGCAAGAGCACACTGCTGGTTCATGTTATGTTTTTCATCCATCTGGGCAATGAAGGTGAGCATACAAATAAGATGAGAAGAGCAATTAAAAATAAGTTATTAACATAATGCTCAGATTTTAGAGGCTAAAATGCTTTTTTTCCTGCTGTAAAGATGCATGGCATTTATTAAAGATAGAGTATTAAAATACACGTTTCACGGAATGCTTAGAAAGAGCACACAAAACAAACATAGGAATGCTGAAGATGACAGACTCCAGGGGTTCAGAACTTTCAAAACAACTCCCAGAACCCAAAAGACTTTTAGAAGATACACAATTTCTTACTTCTTTATATTCCTTGGGAAGGCACAAAAGACGCCTGGTACCCTACTTCAGGGGATGCTATAGAAACAGAACTAACAGTTCAGCATTTCAGAGTTGTGAAAAAGTATTCTAACTCAGGAAAGATCTTGGTGCCCTCATACTGTACTCTGCAGAACTGTGATTACATCTTCCATTTAGACCAGCAAATACTGGTTTTCAAGGTCAGGCAGACAGCTTGTAAAATGCTATGCACTTTTACAGTGTTCTGTGTTTTCCTGCAGTCTCCATTTCCCTAACCAATCCACTCACACGCTATGTAAGTGACCTCAGCAGGGGTCACCATGAGAGGAAAAACGCAAGCAGCATAAGAATGAGATAACACCTACACACTGTGCCTTTGAGGAATTAAAGGAGTCAGAGAAGTCTTGGACATGGCAGCTTCAAGAATAAATAACTCAGGTATAGATAGAGACTGATCTTGGGGCATTGTGTACTGCTCTGGAAAAGGTGTGAAATTGTGTTCTGTGTAATTAGGAGTTCTGATGAACTGGACTTCAATATTTTAATAAGCCAGACAAAATAAACCATGCAAAGACTGGGGGAGAAAAAATCATCAGAAGTTGGTAAATTAAAAATGAAAGAAAAAAGGGAGAAGGAAGAGAACAAGAAGTACCTGCAGAATACAGTGAAATGATAGAAAATGTTACTAACATTCTGCATTGGATACCATTCACCTTGAAAAATGCGGAGTTATCCAGTTATCATTATACTGATAATACAATAATTCCAGAAAGCAAGTTTAATAGAGCATATTGTATTCACCTATGCTGGCTATCCACAAAACATGGACTTAATCCAGTTGGAATTAGGTATATATATATATTTATATTATATTATATTGTATTTATATTCTTTTATATATATATATAAAAGAACAGTGTGAAAATTTGCAACAATTTTTGAAGAACTCTGACAAACTAATTGTTTTCCATTAAAAGACGGACTCATTTTAAAACTGAAGTTGTCAGCTCCAATTGCTAGCCATCAGAAGTAATCACTTATATTTTCATCTACAATCATAAAAATCTTCCCATTAAGTTTGAGCAGGCAGTTGCAGACTTCCATCAAATGATCTCAGCCTTCTGTTTATTGAATTGAATAGACACACTAAGCACTTCGGGCCGCCTCCCAAACTTTTAATCATCCGTGACTCCCCTACAAATTCTCTTTAATTTTTGAAAATACCGTCTTCATTCTATCACTGAATGCCAGCTAAGACAATCAGAAAGTCACAGAGATACAAAGAAACAAAGTCCTGAAATAGCTCTTTGTGAGAATCAAGTGGCTCGAAGTTCACTGATCTAAAACAATCACATTTTAGCTTAAAGACTACAAAATAAAATAGGTTTATTCAATAGGAGAGGCCTTCCAACTGCAAGACGTATTATTTTTTTAATGACAAAACTGAAATATTTTCTAATTATAATAATTTCTGACTGTTTTGCTCTTTTCTACATGGACAGAAACAGAACCTGCATCCGGGTAGCTCAGATGGATGCTGTAAATTCTGATGCAGCAGGACACCTGAGGTAAAACACTCAACTCTGAAGAAACTGGAGGCAAGCCTTTGACTGATATCAATTGTACCAGAATTTCTGATTCCATGTATTTTCAAAATTATCTTTCAAATCCATATTTCAATATCAAGATTACAAGAGATCAGCAATTCTTGCTTTTTTTCCCTTCAGAACTTAGTATTTTTCAAAGATTCTTAATGTCAAATCCACAAGGTAGTTGGTTGGTGCCTATTTGCTTTTTTGAGGCATTGAACATAGATAATTTTTCCCTATAGAATGTTTTAGAATACAGACACTGGGAGGAAAGGAAGAACAGCAGAGAAAAATGTTACCAGTACTGCTAATCTAGTTATAGGATTATCTGCACAGAAATACACATATATTCAGCCTGTCATTTCCAGCTCATGTTAATTATATTTCAATGCACCTCACATGATAAGAGGTATAATCCAGGCAAAAGCATGTAGAGGTTGTAGTCCAATTTATACAATATGTCTTCCAGCTGATAATTCGAACAGGTAATGAACTGTTTAATCTTATGCAGCCTGACAAACACTGTTTATCTTTACTCAAGCTTTCAACATGCACATCAAACCAAACATATCTTTTGCAAATATGATGACTGAATCTTCTTTTCAGCTAGCTTCATTTGTAGTTTTAATTATATTCCGCCTACAACAATATTTTTATATAAAGAAAGAAAGCAGAGTTTGAACACAACTGGGAAAATGTAAATTCTTTAGAATATCCAGTTAAATGCATTGCTTACATGAAGAATTAACTGGTTTCTGTATTCTTAGTCTATCAGCTGTAACTTGACATGTAATCAGAAATAATTCTACTCACTTGGCACCTCCTGTGCAACACAGGTTCTGTGTAATTATAGGTGGCAAAATTCCTGGTCTCATACTACAGGCTGTTACTATAACCTCCTGTGCTTAAGCATTGAGCGCACGGACCACAGATTTCACAATGTAATGGCAGAAGCAGCAGTCACTACCTCCACTCTTTATCATGGAACCACATCAGGAACCAACTGAACCACAAGCAAGCACATTCTGTTCCTGCACCAGGAAAACAGAAATCAAACCTGATGGATGCAGAACTCCGGCTCTCTATCTCTTGACTCTAGATATTAGCGATTCCTTGCTTTTCTCTCTTTTACCTCAGATTATGTCTTCAAGGACAGAGGCAGGAATAAAATTCTTGGATGAAAAATTTCAATTCCTGAACAGGAGATACAGGGCTTTCCACTGAGTAGTAAGGCTTACATTACCTCACAGTAATTAGTTAGGATTTAGTAGAAGTATATTTAATAAAAAAAAAAAAAAAGCAAGCATAAAAACAAGAAATATAAATATATGTCCTTTTGGAATAATACTGGGAACAAATAATCTCTGTATCACTTTTATATCTTAGTAAAAGCTGAGAATTGGGCAAGTTTTGTTTTTTATTTTTTGCTTTTTTACTGTATAGCATGCTTTAGAATAATACGTGCATGTAGCATCAAAATAATTTTGGGGACAAAACCAGCTGTTCTATAAAGGATTACAATTTCAATATTTCTATTGTATTTTTAATCAAAATCATACCTCCTCCATCTTTCAGGGAATATTTTCCACCATTCCAGTTTGGGTTTTATTTCTATTTATCTATGTATATAAATTCTGCAGCATGCTTAGAACCCTGTATGATTCAAGTAATGCTATACAGCAGATAGTTATTTCACTCTTTTTAAACATGTGAGCATTAAGTGAGAAGTCAGACAAGGATGATATCATTCTAGAATATCATAATAATAGAAGATTTCATTTGCCTTGTACTTTCACTACTTTATTTGCAAACTTCCCAAAGAAATCCTTGAAACAGTAACAACAAGAACAAAACAGAAAAAAAAGACTAATCTTTATCTGACAATCACTAAGAACAAAAACTGGGAAACTAAATGTGTTTCATAAGAGTGACACCTCGAATTCCATTCCAATGGAATAACTTCCCAGGGGTTTCTTTTGCTTAGATATTCATACTCTTAGATGCTGCACTTGACTAATGCCAGTCTATTTCAAAACAAAGATGAAATGTACCAGAAAATTATCAAACTTTTCATGTAGTTACTGACATGAATTTACCACCAACATAAGCAAGTATAAATCTTTAGATTTATGCACAAATTGCATATATTAATGAAGGCATGGAATCAGATTTGCGCAGTATCTCAAGGATACCATGAACGCTCGTAAATGAAAACTTCGGGGTGAAAATATGTTGGTGTGCCAAGACCTTTTTATTCAAAATATATCCTAAAAGCACATCTGTAGCTAAAAAGGTAAACAACAGTATAATTCTCTGTTTTTGCCATGGTGTAATCCTTTTTCAGGCCATCAATTTTACATCAGTGATCTCAAATGATCTAAAACAACATTTTATCTTTAACAGAAAAAAAAAATAAAGAAAAGAAAAAAGGAAAAAGGAAAAAGGAAAAAGGAAAAAGGAAAAAGGAAAAAGGAAAAAGGAAAAAGGAAAAAGGAAAAAGGAAAAAGGAAAAAGAGAAAAAGAGAAAAAGAGAAAAAGAGAAAAAGAAAAAGAAAGAAAAGAAAAAGCAAAAATCCAAAGCATAAACTGAATGTAAAATGCTGTACTATTTTCATATTCAATCTGCAGGCTGCTTAAACTAATGGAAGAATGACTGCCTGACTGGTTTCACTGAAGTGCTGCTTGAAAACAAACTGACACAGTTCCTTAAGTATCCTATCCATCTCCATACCCATGCTCAAAAGAAAGTAAATGAGGCTTAGCCTCGGCTGGGATAGAATTGGTTTTTTTCATAGTGTTTGGTATCATGTTACGTTTAGGTTCTAAGATAAAAACAATGTTGATGACACACTGATGCTTATATAGCTCCTGCTAAGCAGTGCTGTACGGAGCCAAGGCCATTTTCAGCAAAGGGCCCAAGGAGTTGTGAGAGAACAGAACTAGGACAGCTGACTTACACTGGTCAAAGGGATGTTCAATACCGCATGACATCAAGAGAAAGGAGTTTTGAAGGGGGTGGGAGATTATCTCACTCTCTTCTGCTGCTTGAGGCTAGCTGGTCTTCGATTAGGAAGTGGTGAGCAATTGCTTGTGCACTACTTGTTATACATGTTCATATATACATGTTGTCATAACCATTATTCTCTTATCTATCTTAATAAGTAACTTTTATCTCAACTCAAGAGTTCTATTTTGTTTTTTTCTCCCCAGTTCTCCCTCTCATCACATTGGGAAACGAACAATTGTGATGCTGTGTTAAACCACAAAATAGGCCAAATACGCTATAGAATGAATTTTCGGGAACAGAAAATACCATTCCACATTAACATAACATGAGCAATGTCAACAGTGCAAGAAAATGTAACGAATTTCTGATCAAGACACTGAGAATCAAAACTGAAATGAACAGTACAAAATAAAGAACCCTGTCTTTATACTTGTAATCTGTCAGTGTTTCAGGATAAACTCAATGATATAAGACTCATTTTGTAACCCCATCCAACATGTTCTGACCAAACACACGCAGGCAATATCTGCACAAAACAAGAAGATAAACAGAAACCAGATTGTGAAAGTTCAAATCTGAGCCCATCAGCATCTTAGGAAGATGCAGTTGCAGAACTTTAATCAAATGAAATTGATCAGAACTGGTGACACATACTACTAAAATGACTTCAAATTCCTTCTTCTGTGTTGCTTCAAATTTATTCCAATACAACTTAATCATGCAAAGCAGAACTATGTTAAGAAGTGGTAAAAATCTAGAACATGGATGGCAAGCTAGGAATTATTTGTCATTATCCCAAAAGAGCAATACTCTGAGCAACAGCATTTCAGATGTAAAGGAACAAGTCATCAGGCATTCTCACAGAACTTTGCACTTATTTATACACACAGCAGAACATTAAGGTGTGAATGTTGAATGACACAGAGTTGAAAGTTACCTACTCAGTTTCGATTCCTAGCTTCTATTATAGCAGAGGGTTGTTCAGTAGCACTTTACGCCATCAAATTACACTTCCGTGATTCTAAAAGAGCCACTCTAAATTTCCGTGACACTACAACTTGGAAAACCTTGTCATCTTTACTAATTATCCTACTAAAAGATAATTTGCCATGAAGAGAGACAGCCCAAAACTTCAGACAGGTTCTATTTCTTAAACTCAGTTCTCCACGATCACAGAACCAACACTGGGACATTTCAGGAGTTTCTTTTATGTTATGTAATCAGGTCGTATTGCTGTCTACAAAGAAAATACTGCATGGGTATAACATTTCAGTAAAGTTTACACCATCATATCTCAGAAGAAAGGAATAGAAGAGACACTAACCTTTCAGCTTCGGTATAGAAATGGCCTGATCAAAAGACTCCTGCAGATACCAGTGGGCTTTGAATTAAGCGACTATGACAGTTCAAGTTGCATTAACACAGTTTTTATGTTTTCTGCATTTAAGCATATAGAACAGTCAGATTCAATTTAATACCCTCATTGAATTCATATAAATGAAAGCCCCATCCTCTAAGTGAAAATAATGAAGTACTTCACATATTCATAAGAACACCACCACACAAGCAGACCTTTACAGTCACAATTATGACTAACACAGTTTACAAGCGACTTAAGCTATATGGTAAAGAAATATGCTAAAACAGACTAGTTTCTGTTCTTTCCAACTCTGACAAAAAATTATGTATAAAAAATATATATTTTTTATATTTTGGCTATAGGAAATGCCCAGCAGAACATGTTCTTCATCTACTAAATTATAGACTTAACATTTGTCAAAAAGGTAATTCCATAACAAACAAACAAACAAACAACCCTTTAAAACTACTCAAATATTATTTTTCAGAGTACTCACTCAAAAAAACAAACAAACAAGCAAACACAAATGCAAACACACAACAACCAACTCACATTTTCACTTATTTTATATAGATTTTGTGAAAGCCTGAAATGGAATGAAAACTGTCGGTCCAGACTCGATCCTTAAAGTTGCATAACAATTCGTAACATGGCCTCTACCTACTATTACAGAATTCTAAGTCCAAAGAAAGAATGTAGCTACACTTAATCTGACAGATGATAGAAAATGAAGAATCATACTCATAATCAATTAAATGCTGATAATATACACAACAGTAGAAGCCTAAGCAAATACGTAAATACCAATTTCTCAAATGAAATAGCAAAAAAAGTACCAATGAGCAGAATGCAATTACTCATGCTGCATTTGGCAAATACAATGTAAAAAGAGTTCAGAAAGGTTGAGCTTCTCATTTTGTTCATTTCCACATAGTGTTAAACAGCCTACAAGCAGGCTGGTAAGAGCTTTAAGACTTACACCAGAAATTTCTTAGACAATAAAACCCTCAGTGGGAGTGCAGCAATAAAAATAAAAATATCACATTCTAAACAATGGTTAAAAATAAAGTGGGAGTTATTAAAAAGCGATTATGATGTACACGATAGTCTTTATTTTATATTTCCTTTAGAAATTAATTCAGTATAGAAATTCTACTTAAGATGAATTGGCGAGCATAACCTAGCAATTAGGTTGTGAAATACATACATTATTTACCAGGAGACTCTTTCCCTGAAAAATTGGGTAAATGCAGACAGAAAAAGAATTCAGCAAATGAGGCACTAGTGGTAATGAGGAAATTGAGACAAAGAGGGTAGATTTCATTTCCAGCCCTAAGTTACAAAGGCCAATCAGCACAAGCCAGGATATTTAAGTACAATCCAGCAGTTTGCTGGACAGGGAAGTAATTACGTTTCACGTTTTTGGAGCATGGTCATGGCTGTTCTGAGCTGTAAAGCAATTATCTTCCTTGCCATAACTGAATCTTTGGACTTTAAAAGGCAGATTTGGTCAACAGCAAAGTTCTGATAAAAGCACTGGAAATCTTGAATCACCACTCTTAAGCTACAGAAATTTCTGTGGTCTAGAAAAATTCAAAGCTCACATAAAGCATCATTTCGAATCTGTTTATGAAAGTGATTAATTCAACTCAAAATAGAATGGCTTGGCTTAGAAGAGACCTCAAGAATCATCAAGCTCCAACACCTCTGACACAGGCAAGACCAACTTGCATATCTAATATTAGACCATAAAACTTGGTTTTAACAATACATCAGGTAAAACATCATAACTCCCATTTGTCTGGCTTTCTTAACTATAAAACAGCAACAACAGTTAATCCCATTTATAGAAGCTTTCTGATTCCCTCAGAAGAAATTTACTATAGGAAAGGGAAAAATCAGTACTATTCATTTTAAAATACAGATCAATATGTTACTTGTTAATGCGTCTACTGTCCAATAAGAAAAACATTTTTGAGCATCTCTAAAATTATGAAAGGATTTTTGTCAAATCTCCTTTATAAGGAGCACTGACAGCTCTCAGCACAGAGAGCCACTGCACTACATCTGCAATATCTTTTATACTTGGGCAGCTGGCAAAAAGTGAGAAAATTCATTAGCATACTAATGATCTGTACTATTTAAAATTCCAGCTCTGATTATTGTGTGATTAAGTCTCTTCCCTTGACGTCTGCTTCCTTATACCTGCATTATTGTGAGAAATCAACAATTAGTAATGAAGTAAAAAAAAAACAGGTGACCAATTTATACACAAGAGAAACATACACACATTTCAGCATTTCCTTTGTTGTTGTTTTCTAATGCTTCCCAGACAAAGTGGTATTATTTTCAGTAGAAGATATCTCAAAAAAGTTTTAAGAAGTTGACAGGCATGAAAGATAACAGTTCAAGTGCCAAATTACACAGGAATAACTATAAGTAGGAATACCTGTGCAGAAGGTTTCAAGACATTACAAAACAAAAGAGGGGAGTAAATAGAATGTTATTGCCTGAAAACAAGAGAAAAGCAAGACTGAGGTGACAACAGATCTTGCCACCTTAACTTAATTTTCAAGAGAAAAACAAAGCATCTTTTTTCTACAGCAAAAGATGTTTAAAACCACTGATGTATTTAAACTAGACCAATGCCTACAAATAACAGACTAAGAGACATAAAGGTGGTCTCTGTTAACTTGGTGGCCCTATTAGAGCAGTGAGGTTTGGACCAGCTGGCATCCTTTCCAACTTCAACCATGCCACTATCCTGAGACTAGAACTACTTTCCACGTGCTACTTTCAGTAACCTACTTCTAACTGATAGGCAGCTATCTCATAAAAAGTTGAGCTGGGTCAAAGCACAGCACAACTCTGCACAAGGACGAATCACAGATACATCTCAATTGTGTATCAAGAATCAATCATGATAGTCTTGCTTGTTTTTGCTATTTAAATTAGCATGGTTAATTTTGCCTCAAGTGAACTACAAACTCAGGTTGCCAACGGCCCGATCCAACTTGGCCTTGAATGGCTCCAGTGATGGGGCATCCACAGATTCTCTGGGCAACCTGTTCCTGCTTTTCACCACCCTCCAATTAAAGAATTTCTGCCTAATACCTAATCCAAACCTCTCCTCTTTTAGTTTCCATCCATTCTGCCCTTGGTTGTATCATTACTAGACTATGCAAAACATCCATCCCCATCCCTCTTTCAAGTACTGAAAGGCCACAGTGAGATCTCCCCAGAGCCTTCTCTTCTCCAAGCTAAACAAGTCCAACTCCCTCAACCTTTCTTCATAGGAGAGGTGCTCCAGCCCTCACTCAAGTTGTACCTTTTACAGTGCAGAAAAATATACTCGATTTTCTCCAGTTATTTTAAATAACAAAGAAAATGCCACAGATCACAGCAAAACCGAACATAACACACCATGTATAAAAGCAACATGTATTTCTCAGCATTTGGCAGCTCTCTTTTCACCCTAATGTATCCCATAAGGGTATGGGCTTCCTCACCCATGATAAAGCCACCATAGGCAGTATTGTGTGGCATTCAAGCAAACAAGAGATAGAGAAACAGCTATAGCAACAACCTGTTCAATCATAGTATACTACATCTTTTAATTATGCCAAGGCAATAAAATCCTGTTTCAAATTTTCGTGCTTTATTTTCTAAACATGAAAGTACCACACAAAATATCAACTGGTTCATAAAAGTGGATGTCATTTTTAAGACATAATTTGTTCACATTTTCTAGAGTGTATCAGAATGCTGTTATTCAGTTAAACATGGTGGTACCAATTTCATGCTACCAATTTCAAACCTAGAAGTGTTTCCATATTTTTAAGAAGAAAACAGTTCAGAATACACGCAAGGAGGTCAGGGACAAGAAAATGAGAATATCTTAGATTTCAATTTATGTATCTCTGACCATTATGTGCTTGGTAGAGTTATGTTACGAAGGAATAAATTTCTCTTTATGCCTACAGAATTATAATAAATTAAAAAACAATCCAAGCAGTAAACATGAAGTGCTTCGCAATTTGTTTTCACTAATTTTAGGACAGTAGAGGTCATACCTAAAGGAAATCTCATTACACTTACACAAATGCAAAGGGAAAAAAAAATAGAGCCTCTTCAGTGCCAACAATTCTGTTACTTCAGCAATACTCTTGCAGAGGTTTTGTTTGAAATGTTGCTGAAGTGTGTAAATGAGAAGTGTGTATGTATTAGAGGAGATTTAATTGTCTGAGAAACAAAAGGAGAAACACAATGGACAGATTGGAAAGTCAGAATACTCCCCCCTTCAACTGATTTGCAATTTTAGGTGATGAGGAAACACCGTCTGATGTGTTTTCTTTCTGTGGGTTTGGATGACATGGCTTAGGTAATTACACACTATCAGGAACCAAAAAGATCAAAAAATTGTTTAAACGGCCATTTAGTTTCTAGCAGAGCAATTTCTAATCTAAGCTGCGTGTGTGTTTATTTTTCTATTTTTCTTTTAAAAACTATAGCCCTGGATGTATTCAGTTGTTTACAAAAACTTTGTTTCTAAGATACCTCTGCCTGTCCAATTCTCTATGAAGAGTCTACATGTGCTTCAAAAGCAGACATTCTTCCTCTTCTCAACCAACTTACTGCTCATAAAATTCTGAAAAAGGAAAGAAATTTCGAGTCTCTAAAGCTTCATAATAGCTCTCATATTTATACTTTTCTATTTAGAGGTATCTATAGTAACTATATTTGCAAGTAATAGTTATTCAGCCTATTCATTTAATCAAACAACAAGCCTATTTTATCTGCCTAACTTCAGGAAGGAGAACAGTAGAAGATAGGGTAATCCAAGACTAATAGTGGCTTTGCTAATTTTGATAATTTGTCAGCAGTTTTCCCAGTAATTGCAGAGAATTTTCCCAGTCCATCATAACAGTGCCACCTCAGCACACTGCCCTTGTGTTTGAATTCAAGCTGCATTTGATAGGCTTTAAAACACTTCAAGCATAAGTTTAAGAAAATAACTCTTTCCTTCAGAACCATGTACCTATCACACCTCATTCATTCAGAGTCATTACCAGAGATTTATTAAATAGGCTGCACTGCTATTACAACCAACACCACCTACTGTCAGCACGTAAAAGACTGCATATGTTTTTCTGTATGTGAATTCATGCACATTATCATCATCACTATAATTCTGATGGGATTTAGAAAAATAAAGTATTGAGAATTGGGTTAAAACAGAGCTCAAAAAGCAGTATATTGCCAGGATATCCCCTCTCTCCCTGAGCTCACTCTTCCCCAGAGCAAACAGATGAAAGCCTATCTAGCACATTGCTTATCTAAGTTCTGGCCAATCTTTCTTCTGAAAATCTGTATGTTTTGTAAATGCATGACGGTTTTATCAAAGCCAGTAGACTTCCAGATGCCTGTGACAGAGCAAAGGCTGTAACAGCCTGTGAACTACTTACTAAAGGCAGTCTCTCCATGTTCAAGCTCTTGCTTCAGTTTGTTGTAATCATCTTTAATTCTCTCTAGTTTCCGGATGTTTCGGGCACTCAAAACTAGAAGCTCACTGAGAAGTCCTTCCAGTTCTTTCTTCTCAGATGTTAATGATCTTATTTCTTCTGTCAGATCCTTAGCAGTACCAAAATTACTTCCTGCATATTTTTGGGGGTAGCAGGGGGAGGGAGGAAAGAGACAATAAAGGAGACATTTGTAACATCAGTAAGTTATACAGCAAACAAGGAAAATTAAGCAATTATAGTTCCCAACAGCAGTAAGACCAAATTGGGAGAGGAAAAATAGGGGGAAATAAAGCAAACCAGTCTTTTTTCAAGTATGTATTATGTTAACAGATTAAAAAAGTCATAACTACAGCATACCTAAAGTCATAGAAAGTTAAGATTCTTGAATAACACTTATTCCTTAAGCCTACACTTTAGAAAATTCATACTGAAACATACTGATTACTGTGCTGTCACCTGCCAGACCATTTTCATGTTTTGGAGAACACCTCAACTTGTCGTACTTCTACAACAGCTGCCATCAATCTGCTGAACTCTGAAATATTCCTCTTTGAGCAAAGAAGCACAGTACATTTGTTAGGTAGCAAGCAACTGCTGTAAAGAATTTCAAAAGAAAATTCTGAGAGGACATAACTAAAGTCAAGACTCCCTGCTTCTGACTGTCCCTAAGCCTCGGAGGTAGCACAACACCTCAAATGTTGCCTGCTTACCTTGCTCTGGAAATTCCAAAAAGTATTCAGGCCTTCTGGACAGTGATCCAGAATCAGAAGTTCAATTCCCAACTGGTTTCGAGTACGCACATTAGTAACATCTGCCACTTAACATTTCCCTGCTGGCTAGTTCTCTCAGGACATGGTAGGAAAAACAAGGTGCAAGTACTTATACATATCAGAAGACCACAAATTATGGCTAAATGCTGAGAGTGGCTCCATTCCTCCAGAGCAGAAGAGTGAACAGAAACACTTCCATCAATTAACTTGAAGAAAGTCCTTGAAGAAAGATACTGATGAAAATTCAAGTAGTCATATGAAGACAGACATACCAAAGAAGATTGCACTTCTCAAAATTTTGGATAAGACTGTATCAAATCACTCAGGTCTAAAGATTAAACCTTGCTAAAACTCCCTTTTTTCCTGTTGTTTATTTAGTCATGAAGATACAGCAGTTTCAGCAAACCCCTCCTTGCTTAAATTAATCATTTCTTCTTCAAAACACCCCTAATTCCTGCTCCTCTGACAGTTTGCCAGATCTATGTTACAAGGAATTATACAATTAAATAATTATAGATTATTTATTTTCCTATTTACAAGTAGTAGGATCTTACTGTTTGCCAGTGCATTTATGAAGAAACAAGAGGGCAAACATAATATCTTAATGCACACATTTCCAAATGGATGGAACACAGCAGAAGATAAGCATGACCGCCACAAAAAATTGCCAGGAAAAAAAAGTACATATTCAGATGTTTCTAAGGCAACAAGACAAATAATTAAACAGTGTGCCTTTATTTCTCCTGAACTCATCCCAAGCATCAGTGCACAAGAGCCTTAATAAAACATGAAGGCAAGAAATTTTTCATTAGAATCTGGAACTTCTCTTATATTTCAGAAGACAGCAAGGAAAAAGGTATGATATTTTATATGAAAGTTTTATACATATTAAATGAATCTTAATTCCCAGAGGTAAAGTTTATATCAAAACTGAGGCTATGAGGAAATGGCAACAGATACATGCCCAGAAGCCAAACTGCCTGATACAGCTTCTCCTGACAGCAGAGATGTCAAAGTCTGCAGTGAAATTTCAGAAAAGCATATTCAAACTCATGCAACATAAGTATTATCAGTGAGCTTCTGACCTCAATCACAGCAACCAAAATAACTGTTTTCTAAATGCCATAAGAAGGTTGATTTAAAAATTAATGCACAACCCTTAGCTGCTAGCATTAAAAGACATGCCCTCCTGGGAGTTTTAAGTGACAAAGTCACTTTGGATGCTGTAGAAATAATCTTCAGACATGTTAAAATATTTTATTCTGCTTACTTATATGAAAATGTTAAAATTCCTCTTTTGGTAAAATAATTATATTTCATCTGAACAAAAGTGAACATAAGTGAACAAAAAACCTGCTACTTTATCAAGCACTCAAAGTTGTGTTTTACATAGCCATACCACTGGAAGAACTAGTTGGCTGGTATCAAATGAAAAAGTTAGTCATAACTCTTAGAATCATGAAGTTTGGAAAAGACCTCTAAGATCATCTAGTCCAACCACAAACCCATTCCAACCATGCCCACTAACCATATCCTTCAGTGCCCCATCTACACATTTCTTGAACAACTCCAGGAACAGTAGCATCATCACCTCCCTGATCAGCCTGTTTCAATGTAATGCAAGGATTTCCTTTCCAGGAACCACATGGAATTGGGATTATAATAAAATTCAAAATTATTCACTTTTGCTTGGAAAAACTCTTATTTCTATGAGCATCATTCATCTCCCTATCCCTACAGACAATAAGATCAGCTAAGCTCCACTGGCTTGATGAGAGCACAAAAAACACCAGCCAAATTAAGCAAAACACTGGAAAAATAAAAAAATGAATAAGTATACCCAAGAAAAAAGTAGCCATATAATTCTTTCTATTCATTGTGAAACTAGATTGTTTTCCTCTTTTCTGAAAATTCTACTAGTATGGCCACATACAACAACTAAATGGCACTCAGCACATGTATCTTTTCTCTATGCGTAATTATATTATCAGATATTACTTTATCAAGCAGATTATTGCCCACATGTTTCTCTCAAACTAACATCTCATTAATTTGATAATATTTGCCAGTAACAAATTGACTAAAAATATCCTTTGAAGTCTTCAAAACATAGGACAAAGTTAATGATGCAGTCTTTTTGCTCTAAGTCTCTCATATTTATGCCAGAAAGTACACTCATATTTTCCATTATTTATGCTTAATGCGGAGAGGTACGTCTCACCCCTTCTGAAACTATATTCATCACAATACAAGCAAAGGAACAATTTTTGCATAACACTGAAGCATATGTACCAGACATTCAGACCCATGTAGGAAAGAAACTGGTCTGTACTTATTACTATAAGCTAATCCTTCGTAGACTAATGGTGCCTTTAATGACACAAAGAAGTGAAAATTCAAGTTTTAGCTTAGGGTAATCACCACCATGCTATTTATCAAAGGCACTGGAATTCAAGCCTGAAAATCCTCCATGCCATGAGAATACAAAACAATTCCAACCAGAACAAAACTTGAATATATATCATTTAGCTTCTCACAAAGAAAAAACAGTAAAAACATGAGAGGAATAAAAAGATTTTGGAGATAGTGCCAGTGTGTTTGTGCAATTATTATTGTCAAGTAATAACATGTGCTAACACGTTTATGAAGCAAATGCTACTGAAATGATTGATATGATTCTGAAAGATGAAATAAGATAATCCATTTAGAAGTAGGCAACAGACCCCAAAACATACATTTAGAAGAGGAATTCTCTGCCTTGGAAAGCCTATTGTACCAGGTATAATCAATCACCAAAGAGCAGCAACTCAGAAATCCGTCATTGATCAAATGAATTAAATTAATGATATGTAATGATATATTAATGATAATGAATTAAATTAATAAATTAAATCAGTATTAACAATTCAAAGACTCAAGCGAAAATCATCAGTGAGAAAAGGCACAAAAGCCTTGAGGAGAAAACTCAGATTTGGAAGTTGGTAATTCAGCAACGCCGAGTTTTAACCTGTTTTAAAGAGCAATAGAGACCAGTGACCACAGTGTTACTTCGATGCTCTGGTGCCTGCACTGGGAGAGATGAGCATAGGATCAGCTCATTTCCCCTCTCTCTTGCCTCTGCCTCTCCTCCACACCACTGTCAAAGGAGAAGACAGACACACCTGAGAGTAGGGGAACAGCTCAGACCAAATCTTCATTATCTAGAAGGCTTCATGAAATCATCATGCTCTGTTTACCAACCTAACCAAGAAACAAGTCACCTGGATTTTTGTACTAAAAGTGCCTACACTGAAATTCATGGGATTTTCATCATGTTCTCCTGGATTTGTAGGAGGGACAGCACTAGCCCTTTCTACAGACCACACAGGAGGTTTTCTTGCATCCTTTCCAGAGATCTTCCCATGGGGTGAGAACATCAACCCTTCACAGCTCTGCCCATCCAGAAAAGGAACTGCCAGAAAGATTATTCCACTCTTCCTTCCTCCAGGGAGAGCAGGTTAGGTAACAGTAGAGAAAGAGAGTAAGTCTCTGCATGGCTGACTGACTGCTCGAACAGAAGCAATGATTTTCTGCTGTCTGGTCACATATCATTTTGGAGTTTCAGCTACTGTAACTTATCTTTTTCACTGAAAGTCAATAACACCTGTCAATCTCATTTGGATGTAAGATAAAAAGACAAATAGCATAGTTTTCTTAGGTCTATGTGACTGTTAAGGACTTAGCTTTGGAGCTCACTAGTATTATTTTTGTAAGTAGGTTAATAAGCTTTTCAGAAGGTTCATAACTTGTAGCAAGACACTTGGATGGGGCATAAACTGATAATTGTGGGAACACATGCCAGTACACAGCGCTGTATGCTGGAGCAGGATGTGATACAAGCATGAATTTTGGTAAGAACTATTGTTGATAGGTGGATGGCTGGACTGGATGATCTTGTAGATCTTTTCCAACCTTGGTGTTTCTGTGATTCTGTGATGAAGAACAAATTGCAATATGCTTCTGAGGCATCAATCCAGACCGCTGCCAAAAGTAAGATGCTAAATGCAGAGAAGCAATTTTGTCATCTGACAAGACCCAGGTTTCTGTAAAACTCCAATTCACCAAAAAACTTAAGCCTATATAAGAAGGTACAAAGGGGCCTTGGTATTCTTGTCTCTAACATTAGATAAGTTTTCCATCTGTCACCAAACAGTCCCTCTCAAAATTTAAATATACAAACAGGAGCACTACTGCCTTTGAGCAGAAAACAATAAAAACAGTATGCAGCGTGGCAGGGAATATATCAACATCTTGTTGAGAATGTGGTGACTACACTTAACCTGCATGAAGTGACAAAAAGCAATATAGTAATGAAAACAAGCATCCACATTTTCAACCTTGGATCTGCGTGTTTTGGTAATGGCAGTCAGGCTGGTAGATGTCAGTATAGACCAAAGGACATGTCCTCTCTGTAGCATGCGGTGCTCTTTAAGCCATTCAGAACTTGACCTAAATCAGCATCTAAGTAGTCAAAGAAACAACAATGCCAGCATTAAATTTTGTGTTTAGTATACATGTCATATTGTTTAGAAGCTACACTTCTGCACTTTTCATTGTACTGCTGGAAATCATCCTACAACATTTCCAGTTGTTCCGATGTATTTGCAGATATTTAATGAAATAGAGATTGAGATAATAATAAAATGATGACACAAAATCTCCTACCGGTAGAGATCAAAGTATATATATTTTTCAAACTACTTAAGAAGTCACTCATTCTAATTTCTGTGATTGTACCTAATTTGCATCTGCAGACATAAGGAAAGTTAATGATGTGCGTCTCATAGATAAGTACATAACACTTTCCATTTTTCATTCACATTTTCTTAACTACCCACTAGACACTTTCTGGCTATCTGATCTCATACTGTCACGCATCCTCAAGAGAGGAAAAAAATCGTATAGCTATTGTATGTGTGCATGTGTATACATGTTTGTATATATGAACAAATTGCAATATATCTCAATCTACTTTATTCACATATAGAAAACAGATCAAATGATGTTGAAAAATGTATTTTAGGTTACAACTCTCCTCATTCTTAATTAATTTCTCACTGAGGAAAAAATGAGAAATGTACCCCCTCACACATTATTTGATTTCATACAAAACAGCCTAGAGTAAAAAACAAATTTTAATAATATTTCTGCAGTTATATTCACAGTTGCTTACGTATCAAATTTCTGAATTTTTCTTAATGTTTTAGGTTTATTTGATCCCACTAGATTTTGTGCTAAATACACCCACCATACTAGCAGAATGAACACTGTATTGTGTACTGTCATATTTTTCCTATAACTGATGACAGACATTTTATAAACACATTAAGAGCTTTTGTAAGAAGCAATTACTATAACATTTGCACACAGGTTTTCAAGCACTGACAATTAAGGTGTTTTTCCTCATTTGTTCGTCAAATCAAACGAATCAAAACAACGGCAACAAAAAATAGCAATCCAACCATTGGATGGTAAACCAAAAGATTTTACCAAAAATTATTTATAAATGTGTACATCAACAGTAAAATCTCATGCAATGAAGAGTATTTGTTACTTATAATTAGCTAAAGCTACTAACTTCAAAACAGTGAACAATATAATAGATTCTATCAGTTATGTCTGGAGAAAAAATTCTTAACTAGCATCTCAAGAGTATTAACTCAGAGTTATCTATCACAGTAGGCAAATGCCAATCAGAACTTAAAGAGCTGCATATATAGATAACCTGAATTTTAACTATTGATAGAAATAGCTCTTGAGCATTCAATAATAAGGATTTTGTTTGTTTGTTTGTTTCCTTATGAAATCTCATCATAATGCCATTAGTCTGCTGTATTTATTCTACAGCCTTCAAAAATCTGAGCATTAATTCTTTTCTGTTTCTCCTCTGAATTTAGTTTTACACTTCTTTCAAAGAAGAAATAATAGCAAGGAAGAACTTGTACATACGTGGTATCATCTCTGCTGTCATCTGATTCTGGTTTACAGAATCTTTTATTACACAGTCTTAAAACCAAAGGTATTGGATTGACAAAATGGCAGAATTGCTATGCTTACATTGCATTTATGCTGGTATTTTTTTTTACCAGAACAAGACCAGCTATATTATTTGCATATATTCTAATATACATACACAAAAACTGTAAATCACTGTAACTGCAGTAGAAAGTGCAGTACATATAGAACATAAGTACTTTCCAAAGCTATTCAGGCAGTTATTTAATGCTGAGGTGTATATCATGCATTCCAAACCATCACATCATCACACATATGAAAGCTCTGAAAAGAAAATAAGTATTAAAACATTAATTTTACCTAGCTTAACTATGGGGATACACAAACCCAATCGCATGCAATTGCATTCAGTTACTTTCTTGCTTTGACACTGCTCCAAAAACCTTTAACACTAACTTGTTCCTGGGGGGAAATGCTGTGTTAAATGAAGACAGTGCAACATCTGCTCAAAAGAAAACAGTTGTTCTCAGATTGTTAGTATTGTTGTTTAAGGAAATTATCTCACTGAGTGATCTAGTTGCCACAGTAAAAAAAAAAAAAAAAAAAAAAAAAAAAAACAGAAATAATGTTTATCCTTGCCTAACGTTTCCAAGACTAAAGAGTAAGTGGAAAAGTATGTCCACTAAAATTAAATGTTACTGCACAATTAATAATTCCTTTTGCATTTTGTACTATTCCAAGGCTGCCCATTTAGTCTGAAGTAGAGAAGGCTCGGGGGGACTCTATTCTCTCTACAATGACCTGCAAGAAGGTTGTAGCAAGATGGAGGTCAGCCTCTTCTCTCAGGTAACAGCCATAAGGGGAGAGGGAAACCTCTAGTTGTCAGGGAAGATTCAGGATCAGATATTAGGAAAAAAAATACTTTACAGAAAAAGCAGTGAGGCATTTTGGAACAGGCTGCCCAGGAAAGTGGTGGAGTCACTGTCCCTGAAGGTGTTCAAGGAAAGGGTAGATGTAGTACTTAGGGACAAGGTTTAGTGGGCAATATTGGTGGTAGGTGGACAGTTGGACTGGATGATCTTAGAGGTCTTTTCAAACCTTAATGATTCTACGATTTAAACAGCTGCGTATTTCCCAACTGAGGATTCTCTCACTTCTCATGATTTAGTACCACCATTTCAGGGGATATTTACATACGATATCTTGCTTAAATGATGGCCAGTATTTTTAAGGTTCAGACTTACTTCTTAACTATGCCTTACTTAAGAGATACCATTCATTTATGCATGACACATGACTACACAAGACCTAAATACTTCAGCTTTCTCTGTATTATTCATTGCTCATTGTTTTTGCCTTTTTAAGCAAAACAACAACAACAACAACAAAAACAACAACAACAAAAAAAAAACCCACACCAGCTATTTTATCTCCTTCTTCCCCTTTCCTCTTCTGAATTTACCAAATAATTTCTTCCTGACCCTCTTTCCTACTGCCTGCGTCCTGTCTTTTCTGATTTTTAGAAGTTTGTGCTCTAAAGTGTTTTTATTTTAGGTTTTTTGTTTGTTTGTTTTCCTTCAGAATCTCTTTTCAGCTTTCCAGTCATCAGAGCACTTTTTTTTTTCTTTTGTCATTCCATTATACATTACATACTATTCTGCCTTTAACAAAAATGAGAGCCATTACATCTAATATAATTAGCCATTTCTTAATACAAGTGAAAGAAATTGCAGCAGCCACTGTTACAAAATTACCTTTCACCTTTGATTTCTGACCAGTTCCCTCCAGCTACAAAAATGAGATCTAAATTACTTGCTCCCCTTGTACTTGTACGCATTTTTCCTACCTCCCTGCCCCTGCAAAAGAAGTTATCTTCATCACAACTCACTACCTTGCTTAATCATCTTTGATGCTTTCTTCCCATTTTAGCATTACTTACCTGTTAGGAACAAGCACCCATTATTTTTAACTCCAGGCTTTCAACTCTACTACTAGTTGGACCTGAAGAGCCCCAGTCACCTTCTGTTTCTGATACAATGGTAACAAGACATTGTTCGAGTATTCTCACATAGGGGCATTAAATTACATTGTTTTACATCTTTGCCCCAGCTTCAGAAGTCACATTTTTGCTTTTATTTATTTATTACACAATGCAATATCTTTCCCTCTGCTTGCCTATCACAATACACTATAATTTGTAACTAACTGAAGTTACACGTCTCAGCTTCCTCTACCAAATCTCTGCAGTATTGATTCACATTTGATGGTATGCCAGAAGTTCATCTTTTTTCTTTTAAATTCTCTTCATGCACACACATCTAAGGCACATAACCTGCTTCATCATTCTCCTGCTTTACACTTCTAAGCATTTCTAAAAAGCAGCTCACTTACAGACTTAAAGTCATGGTCATCCTACAAAGCTGTAATTGAAATCCCACATTTTTTTCCAAGAGAGAAACCCAAGAACAGTGGTACAATGTACAGCACGTCTATGCAATTGTGCCTCCCAGCATAACCTAGAAATGAAAGCTATCCAGATTAGATTTGGAGACAACAATTAAGTCTTGATAAATACACATTAAGTCAAAGCCCTCATATTGATGTCAGTAGACACTATTTAAGATGGGGATTATCTGAAACTGGTTTTGATCATAAATGTGCCTCTTATTTTACACTCGCATACAGTTCAGACAAACTAATCCTTGCATATGAGTCCAGACAGTTTCTTCATCAGCAAGCCTAGGATTGAGAACCAATTTCCAGGTGTTCTTGAAAAAGTCTCCACCTGCAACCTCACTGTAAATAAGCCACCAAACGACAAAAAGTCTTCTCTTCTCAGTATCATTGTTGCTTTCCATCATCTACTACACCAGAACACAGTTGGACTTCACACTTTTTTTGGATTTACTTTTACACATACTGTAGTCAAAAAAAGATTTATACCGTATGAAAATATATGTTTATGTTATAGTGCTCAGAGCTTTTCAGTTGTGGAAGATCCCAAAAGGCTCCTAGTTCTATCACTCACATTGTAAAATAGCATTTGTTTACTCAGATGGACTTCATATGTTTTAATTTGTAGCACCAAATTCAGAACATGGTACTAGTGGATATTGTTTCCTATAAAAAACTTTGGACAGAATGGGAAGGCAATATCAAAAGTTGTTCAACGCAGTCATGGAAGATGCTGGGTATGAACTTACATAGCAAAAAACACTCAAATCCTGTTGAGATTCTCAGAAAGATAATTAAAGAATTTTACCTTAACAACAATTTAAGATTGTAATGCTTAGTCATTAAAATTCCCCTGAATAAAGAGTTTTTCAGATTAAGAAAAAAAGAAATATTGCTCCTTATCATAGAAAGAAATAGTACCAATATTTTTTAAAAAGCTTGCAAAGACACAGTATTATGGTCACAGTAGTAAAAAAGCATTTTGTAGAAGCATCAGCATTAAATTGACTCTTGAATTCATCTCTGAAGCAATCAACCTCTCTTAAGAGCTAACAAGTACAAAATATCGTCACAAATGTTTTGGAAATAGTACTCCAGTATTTATTTGCTCCCTTAAAGTCTCAAACTGAAGAGCATCTTTTCCAGCCAACCACTTCTTGCTGGCAAGAAGGAGCAGTTGCAGATTCAGTTTTTGGGCTACTGTATTCCCAAGAAAATCATGAAATGGCTCAAATGGTCTAAGGGGCAGAGAAGGGCGATTGGTCAGCTTACCTTGTAGGTGAACACAGGAAAAAAAAATAGGGTTTCTACTCTGAAAGGTGTCACGAAAGCAAAAGAAAGTGGCTACATTCATTACTGTCACAAGATCTCGACTTGAGTTTCCTTCTGGATTTTGCTGAAATTTGACATTATCCACTTCTCACAAACAAATTATGTGACACTGCACAAAGTTTCAATAGAAAGTAATTCAGTGTAGAGAAATAGCTGTGCTTTGCTTTCTTTCCTTAGTAAAAAGTGCATTAGTCCCAAATAACTGTCACGTAAAAGTGTCACAAGTCAGACTCTGTAATGACATCTTAACGTTATACTGGTTGTAAATAACATGCATGAGTGCTCCAATGACCAAATGGCTTTTACGTTGTGAACACTAGTTGTTTACTGATCTGAATTGTAGTTGTAGCCAATTATTTTATTTCATTTTAAAAGGTCATTTAAAGCCATATTTGTAATTATTGCACCTTTGTAATAAATTTATTATGACCCTTAGCTTGAGAGCTCTAGGTATTTAACTTGTAAAGTCCAAGAATCATAAAGTAATTAAAAAAAAAAAAAGTTTTATTATTTACCAATGTCATTTATGGAAAATGGAAAAACATCATGTTCTTTGCATATTTACTGTCTACCACACAGTAATCTCTTAACAAGTAGTTCCTATCTGTGGAGAGAGGCCTGAAGTACCTTAAGCAAGGCATGACACAGCCTGGTTCTACCATGCTTACCAAGACTCTAAGGGATCTATATGAGCGTAGATCAGTGACTTTTCCCAAGATGGTTCAGCTATATAAAGATCTAATGTGTCACTCATCAACGTCAGCCCTTCTTAGAATTTAAAACTTACCCGATACAGCCAGCATTTTGGCCTCAAGTAGAGCTGGTAGTTGTGTCTCAATATCATTCACTTTCTTCCTTAAAGTACTGCAGAGCTTCTGACTCGTGCAAACCTAGATTGAGGCAGACAGGCATGATATATAATTCATTCATGTACAAATATAAGGCAATTTAAATGGAGCTTCAAATGTTCTTGGTTTATAGACATGACATAACATCCTACAGCAAGGCAAAGAAACTTAATAAAAAGTGATGTCTTCAGAGAAGTGTCAAAGATGAATCAAAATTTCTAGGCTTACCACACATTCTCTTAAAAAATAGAGAAGAGTAGTGACATTGGCTATCCATATAGGAGAGGACGTGCTTTACCACTAGACATTGAGGCTGTATTTAGAAGATAGGCCAGCCAATGAACTCTGTACATTTTCAAAATTAGCAGTGATGCTTGGAATGAGTAGAATGTAAATGAACCAATGTTTGGAGTTTAAGACCTCGTAACTCGGAATACACAATAACTTTCAAACAGAACTTGTTGCCACGTATCTTAATGAAAAAGAAAAAAAGTAGCTGCCATGCTCCTGAAAAGGCAATAACAGCTCAACACTTCATTTCACCACCAGAAGACACAGCTGAATTGGGTTCAGGTTTGACTATATAAAACAAACAAACCAACCAACCAAACAACCTGGACATCTTTCAGCAATGAATCATGGCTAGTATTAGAAATATGGAGAGAGAGAGAGAAAGATGAGAAGAAAGGTAGCTCGATTGTTTGTATACTTGAAGTGTACACTGTCACCTCAGAATGACTTCAAACACTGTACACAAATAATATAACCACTATGTATTCAAAAGCGTTGATTTTTACTCCATATCGCATCAACTGTGAAGAACAGAAAAATGAACAAAAATCCCTCACCTAGTTAAGGCCAATACTCTTGTTCTGAAGGCAGAAATCAAGCAGTTGCTCAGAATTGTAGCTGACACTTGAGAAAACATTGCATTCATTGGAACCAAGGGTAAAGCAATAATCAAGAAAGAGACAGGGCAGTTGTGAAGAGATGAGATGTGAAATGAAATCTCCAGAGGAATGTTTCTCAGCTCTTCCTGATATTTTTTTCTCAAAGCATGTGTATATTCCATGCATATTAACAAAAGCACAGCTCTTATTCTGCTTTTTAGGAGCCTTACAGCTCTCATGGCTTACCTGTTTGCATAACTGAAGGATAATAATTCAGATACAGCACTGATTGTAAATCTTACTAAATGGTGAATACCCTCTTACTTTAGCTGAGAGTATCCATTAACTAGGGATGGATCATGGAGTTTTTGAATGAACAGATCTAATCATCCAAGTCTGTAAACAATTCAGAATCTTCTTATTAATTTAAAAACACATGCCACTTTTACATTAATTATAATTTTTCAGTTTCCAGGTATTTCACTTTATTTCAACATTTCCTTCTCAGTGACCTGCCTACTGATTTACTTTAAATGTTAAAATAACCCCAAAACTGTCAGAGGTGAATAAATGTGCACATAGAACCCAAGGCCATGTCTGTCTCTCATCTCCAAAACAAATCTTAAAGTTTTTAATGACTTCCTTCTAAGCAGTGTTCTCTCTTTAGGGGTACTGAATGGCTCAGTGAATTGCAATTAGATTGGGAATCTTTCAGCTCTAGGAAAACTGTGTGAATACATCTCATGCTGGTAGTAACTTAAAGTCATTACCACTAAACAGACATTTGGCAATTATGCAAAACAAGATGGGAGGAGGTTTAAACAGTTTCTAGTAAACACTGGGCACTTTGTAAGCATTACTGTCAGAATGAAGCTTGCTTGCACTTTTTATTAATGGACTAAATGCAGGGACCAAAGGCTGAAAGAAGAATACTCTAACTCAGAGATAATTCTTCTGGAACATGAGATAAATACATTACTGAGCCTCTGCGTGTATCTATATCACATGTATTCTGCAGATAAATGAAAAACATTAATCTTCAGAGCTATCATATGGCATAGTTCAACAAAATTAAATGAAAGACTGGAAGAGGCAAATAATTTAACGTCTTCTAAACTAATAGCCCTGCTTCTATTTTACATCAATTCTAATCTATGAGGTCCAATTCCTTTAATTTTTTTTTTGTATTATTATTATTTTACCCTAACAGCAACTACCATTATTTGTTACAGCAGCTTTTTCAGCCTCTGAGGAAAAATTGTTCATTTATTTATTTCCTAGCTAACAATAATGATGAGCATTCACAAAGCTCACATCCTCCTTTGCTCCAGGTGAACATGCTATCATTGTGCTCCTATTCAGATAGCCCGTACTCATGTTTGAGGACTCAGTAATTGGACCAAGGAGCTCTAGTTACAAAAAACTTCCCTAAAACCAAATGGGAGCTTCTTTACAGTCTAATATTAAAGTATTTCTCTTAAAAATCCTTAGTGTTGTTTGGTTGGTTGGTTTTAGTTTCTGTCAACTTAAAAAAAAAAAAAAAGTGTCCCTTTTTTTTGGAATAAATCCTACAGATCTTTGGTTAGGTACATAAACAGCACTCCAGAAGATAGTTGTAATTAAAAATGTGGAATGCTGTTTAGAAAAGCTACGTGGAATCAATCTGAAAAGAAGCAAAATTTACCCATTTTTATTCTTTCTGTCTTGACAGCATATGATGTTAATCTCAAGTGGCAGAAACAGGAACAAGGATATAGACGAAAACACTGAAATTAACTCTTCCTCTAACCATCCCAAAGAAAAAAAGAAAAAGAATTTTGAGTAGCTTTCACATTTCTTTACAACAGTGCTTTAGAAAAGACGTGGAAATTGTCTTTATGCCACCTGAAAAGAAAGAGGAGTCCACCTGGATACCTTCACACAGCACAATCTTCACATTTGTAAAAGCTGATATTAATGTCTGCAGGAAGAATATAGATGAAGGATTTATAGATAAAGGATTCTGCCTTCCCTGACAGTCTGATCTTACCTTCTGCAACCCCAGCTGAAAACAGCACAGATGAGGCAGAAAAGGCCACATAAACACTTGTGGTACAGGGGGAAGGAAGAAGCCTTTCACAAAGTAATATTTTTCCCATAAAATGAAAAGGTTTAAAAAGAGCAGCTCTGTTAAGGTTGAGAAGAAAATATGATGAGATTTGAACAATTGAATTTAATAAGTGATTTGGAGGAGTCTGATTACCTGCTTCCTATTTACTGTTTTTAATAAATAGAAGCCATCACACAAGAATGGAATGAAATTAAAGTAATATTTTACCTACTGAATATTTAAAGAAACAAAATAGGTTGTGGAATTCTGCCATGTTCACTTTTCAGTTGCTACCTAATGTTTCAGTTCTTATTCAAAACTTCAGGTTAAACTTCTTATTTAACTTCAGGTTAAAAAAACCTTCAAAATGTACAGGCACACATTTTTAGGAGAAAAGACAAACTGCATAACATGTTTTAACTTGCCAATAGCTTGACACACCAATTTGAGCTACCAAATCTCTTATTCATTTCAGTGGATGTCCCATAGGTAAATTATAATCCTTTTCCTAACACTTTATTTGGAGTCATTTAAAAAAAATACAGAGAGGAGTGCCATATTATAATGATCTATATTAATATTCCCCAAGAGGTAGTCATATGCATGGAATAGAGGAGGAAAAAAAAATAAATCAAAGCAGGAGAAGGGGAAGGAGAAGTATGCAGATGCAGTGATGCAGTTAGTCTTTTTAACAGTGCATGTTAAAAGTGTTGGGAAAATGATTATGAAAAATAGAGTACATAGGATAAATATTTCATTAATTTTTGAGAGATTAGAGAACTAACACGAGAGAAAAAATGTATTTCAGAAAAATTAATGATTGAATAACAAATGTTTTCCCCTTTATGCTCCATATATTTCTATAAGAGTTAGAAATAAATAAACCTTCCTAGAGTACTCAGAGCAAGGAAGCTATGGTGTGCAATGAGCCACTTTTGCAATAACAAGGAAAATACAGTAGTGTATTTCATGGAAAGACGACCATGAGAAAAACAAAAACTAAAAGGAAAGTTTAAACACCTTCAATTAAAAACCAACATATGACAAATAACATTACATTTCTTTGCAGTTTTAAAAAGATTGCTAGTTTATTATTAGTGAAATACAGGGGAAAGAGGAACTTTGTTTCTATTCTTTCTTCACACCAGCCAAATCTGACAGCTAGGAAGTAAGAGGCAAAAGCGTGAAAACATTCATCTGTGAGTGGAGTTCACTTTCTTTTCATGAAGCACTAAGGAGTCTGTTCCTAAATTGAGGCCAGCAACAAGACTGATCACTTGTAAACATAAGGCAAGAAACAATAGATCATTCCATCTGCTTCCTTAAGCGTAATCTCTGTGGCCCGTCAAAATGTAATTATCTTTTTTTAGGGTGTATGTTTAAAAATATTTAACAGTAAAATCTGTTCAGAGGAAACACAACAAAACAAACTTTACAGAATACAGACAATTATAATGCAATGTATTAGGCGATTCTCTAAATATTCTGAAGAATAACTGATAGCTGATGGGTACTTACTTTGGCAGTAGTTTCTTTAATGGACACGCTGAGCGACTGCTCTTTTTCCTGAAGGCTAGAGAGGATTAAAATAAAATAAAGTTGACCTTCTCTGCTCATCATGGTCTGCTACACAAGACACATTTTTATATGAAATGAAATACTTAGGCTTTAAGGTGTGACTCACAACAGTACAAGGAGCCAAAAACAAATAAAATCCGTAAATCTGGTTTCAACATTGTTGGTGGTTAACTGAGATTTTTTCTACCCAACTTCTATCCATTAACTCCCTTAATTTGCAAAACAATTTATAGAGTACAGGTCTTCGTTAATGAGTTGTACAATAAACACATTTCAGCATCTAAAACACAATTATGACCACTTGTGTAACTGTTCTATGTGAGGTCAAAGCAGGGTCTAGAACTGGTGCCTTGTTAAGCTACCAAGAAAAGACCTAACAAGAAAGGCAATTCTAATACTTCTAATACAGTTTGCAGTCAACTATCCTCTTAGAAGTTAGTTTGCCAGTGAAAATTCAAATGCAGTCATTTGTTCTCGTGCTGATTTTATACGAAATACTGCTACTCATCTTCCATTGTTTAATAAAAATCTGCAAAATACTTGTATAAAATTGATTCGAAATTCAGATTTTGAGACATAATCCACACAGTGAAGACAAACTCAAGGTTTTCTTCCATATACAAAGTTTAACACTAGGATTTTGTTGACATAACTTTGGGAATTTATTTACAAGCACCAAGGGCACTAGTTACATTTTTAACAAAGTTCAAATACTAGGCCAATAAAACATCAGGAGTGAGTATAGACACTTTTCGCTACTGCAATAATTCCCTCCCTCCTATTTTGTAGGTGTACATTTTTATACAACATTCAGTTATTGTCAGACACTATTTTCTTTTCCATAAGACCACTCAATTCACATACACTGCTCCCCCTTCAGCAATATTTCAATTCTTCCTTTTAAGTGCATTATAAAAATTGTCCTTTACAACCTAAGAGTGATATTCTTTCTGAATAAAGGAACTTTCACATATTTCTGAGCTTTTCATTAATGTTCATCACTGAAGTACCCAAACATTTCAGAAAAAAAAAATGATTGGATTTATTCTAGTGACACCCTTGCAAGATAAGGCACCTTCGTGTTCATTTAACAGATGAGAGAAACACAAAGACATTGTTAATCAGAACAAGCATTAACACTGAGTGCTCACTTTGAGACACACGTGAGCCCTGCTGCCTACTTGCATGCATTTCAGTTTTTCTATAACTTGTTGGTTCTCATTTCCTAAGCACAGCACTTATTGGGCTCAGCTTCAAAAGTTAGCACTCAGCCCAAACTCCAGCAAACGTGCAGTTGGACTTGCATTCAGCTACTGAGCATCCACAGAGCCTGGCTGAAACACTCTGCCCCACTTCGCATAGAAAGAGAGATGGACTCAGAGGCGGAATCCAGCTGCGCAATTATCATCTAATTGAGTTAATGATGAACCTATTTGTATTGCTTTCTCTAACACCCTCCTTTGCAAAGCGCACAACTTCAGCCCACAGAACAGCAAGGTCAAGCACCTCATTAACACCACAGCACACCAGGATCCCTCCCAGCTCCGCATGAAGCAGACCACTCAGAAACAGTTTATGACAATGTAAGCTATTGCCTGTGTAAAGTAGCAAACAGAAATACACTGGCTACCTCCACAAAAGTGATTTAACAACATTTCCCAAATGGCATTCTCAAATTTCTCCCTAAGCAACCTCTTCTACAGCGATATATGGGCAAAATACAAAATATTACATGCAAAATTATGCCATTAGCAGCTTCCTGCCTGCCCCTGGGCACTCCAGGGGGAATAAACTCTTACACTATTTCTCTTCTTAGACTGTGGAGTTCCCAGGGACTTAGCATCTGCACAAGTAGCATTGGAGCTGGACAAGTTATGTAGAAAAGAGCCATGCCTTGTGTACAGATGTCAGCTGGGAGCAGCAGGGCTGCAGTGTGTAATTGAATGAGTAATGGGTGACTGACCCAGTTGTTCTCAACCTGACTTATAAAATTCAGCTCCAAAGATCCAAGACATAATAAAAACGTAAAGTGCAGTTATAGCCAGGAGAACTACAACGCAAAATGGCACCTCTATTTAACAAACCTCTTCAGTATGTATTTCCTCTCAGCTGTTTACTTTCCTCACAAAGAACCCCCCCCCAGCTTTATATGATGTCTCAGTCCTCTGTAGAATTCACATAGCTAAGAGGAAACAAGATCAATTTTTTATTTCTTTTTAAACCACATGTCTCAAACAGCATTGCAAACTATGGCCTAGTTGTAGAATCCTTACTGACAATTTGCAAACCCACACGGACTCAGGTCTAGCACTTGAGTGAGAAAAGGCACCTTTATCCTCTGATTTCTTTTATGATCATCTATTAAAGCCACTGAAAAATAATACAAAATACTACAAACTGCTATTTCAGTGAGAGTAGAATTTTGAGAAAGTTCTACATTAATCTGAGCAACATCAGTAAAAAAAAACAGCATCAGTAAACCAGTTTTGACTCAAGATACTGATATGCATTGATCACAAAATCTAAAGTTTTTTTTTATTACATTTACAGCATTCATACATACCCTCACATCCATCTTTTTTATTACTTACTGTATGAATTTCACAGTAGCATCCTGCTTCGAATTTATTTGTTAGCCATCAGTGTGCTACTGTAGGAACTCCTTATCCCTTTAGAAATTAACTCATCATATTATTCACAAGCAATAATCAGAACTGGGCATGAACTAGCCAGAATTTTTACAGAAAACAGCATTTTCTTTTACCAGCAAGAATAGTTTATCATTAATCTTACTCCCAGGCTTTCCTCTTCTACCACCAAACACCATCATGGAGAAGCCCCTCACAAGTTTCCAATTAAGTGACAAGCTAATGCTCCAGCTGACCCACAGCAGAAACCAAGCGGTCAATACTGATTCATTCCACCAACAAAGGGTTTTAACAGCCATGATCTGTTACACGTGACTTGAACCAGAAACAGTATTTTCTTTTACCAGCACCCCGGAGCATCATATTTCAGTTTAAAAGGGGTAGGCTGTCTGCTTAGAAGTTGCTTTACTTATGACTACTGGGGAAAACAGCATTAAAAAGCTCCTTGGAATAACACTTAATTCTTGCCTGAGAAAACGGCCATAGTTTTGATTCATTGCTATTCTTCTCTGGCAGAACAGATAATCAAGAATTTGACTGCTTGTTCTCACAGCCTCTGCAATCTATTATAAGAGCCATTTAGAAGTTACTTCTCAAATCCAATATAAGCTAACTCCATCATAGAGAATGCAAAGTTCTTGACCTGACTGATGGAAGGAGTAGAATAAGACAGGAATTCAATTAATACAAATTTAACTGATTAAATGCAAGAGAAGAATGGCTTTTAACAGTCATAGAACCGATGGCAATTTATATATCATCTGCTATTTTCCCTATGTGTCATATACAATAGCTGTATAAGCTATTTAAATTGTTTGCAATGGATTCACACACATTAGAATCCCTAATAAAGAGATAAGAAAAACAGCATAGACTTGCTACATCAAGGGGTCTCGCTGTATGCACATCAGACTAGGAAATCAGGAACTAAGGAATTACACTTTTTGGATGATGAAAGAAGTACTATACTAGCAAAACATAGACTTAAGATGAAGAATTGCACAAGGATGTAGAAATGTTGTATGTTCAGGATCTGAGGCTGGCGTAGCACACAACTGTAGTCGATGGAAAAATTGTAAGGTCCGAACACTTCAAACAAACTAATGCCTTGTGAGGATCTCATTTCAGTGAGACCATAAAGGAATACAGGCATTGGGTGTGTCGATTTGTAATAACACAGCTGGAAACTGCTGAGATGACATTCATAATCAGGAACAGCAGGTAGACCAAAAAAAAAAAAAAAAATAGCAAAAACCACTCTGCCCAGACTGACAGAGAAGGAAGACTGGAAATCAAGAGGTCTGGTCATTCAATCAGAGATTTCTGATATGACCACAAAGGATGTTAAATTTCATTTTGTAACAGTTTAAAATCTGTTTAAAGAACATTCCAAGAATCTGTGATTTATATGCAGGAATTGCAGATAGTTGGAAGTAGCTTTGTTCAGAGGAAGGCTGAATAGTGCAATACTGGGAAGAATGGTTTTCTACTAAAGGAAGCTATGTTTCTGAATTTCTTTCCTTCCACTTTGCTAGTATACTTCCCTTCAAATATGAGGTTATTGTGTATTTATGTTATATTTGGCTTCCTAAGAAAGAATTCAAAGAACGAAAATGGGCAAAGTCACGCTGATCTCTATGTTCAAAATACATAAATATACAGCTTAAACAGATACAGTTCCAGTGTTAATGACAAAATATATATACATTGACCAAAAAAACTGTAGTCAAAATGTAGTCTGTATAAGTGCACAAAAGAACTTATTACAAATGGGGTACAAGTATTAATAAGTAAATTCTATACTGGATATTTTTATTTTTATAAAGAGAGTGAGGGACCATTTTTGAGCTAAGTCTGCAGAAACTGAAAGACAAAGGGTACACTTTACAGCAAGTATTCTTCCTTACACTGCTGTTACCTGAAAGATTTTTCTAGGTCCTGGTATTTCACTCACTATCCCCATATCCTTCAGCAAAAAGCACACACTTTCATTTCTATAAATCTAAGTACAATCAGAATAATATAAAATTACGTTCAAGTTATATGCATATGAGAAAGCACAATGGGCTGAACTTCATATGAATATGCATTCCCTTCCTCTTACGTTTATTGATTATTAAACAACTTGCAGTATGTTTGAATTTGGCCTTTGACTGCCTGATAATCAATCAATAACCCAATAAAACCTGCAGACAGAATGGCTTTTCTGATGTGAAGTTCCTAAGAGGAGGACTCCTCAGATTATGAAGTAACAAAAAGTTGTAGTTTCTTAGAAGATAAAAACATGCATTCCAAGCCTTACACTTGTAATCTTGCTTTTAGCAGTAAACAGTAGCTGACCTTCAAAAAAGCCTTTGTCCAGTCCTTTACAAAATCTGAAGCATTACTCATGGAACATTTGGTGTAAACATCAGCCTACATCAAAGCAAAAGTCTACTAGAAATTTTAAGTCTAGGGATGTCAGCAGGCTTTCAAGGAAGAAATCCACTGTATAAAAATCAATTCAAACAGTAAATAACTTTCTTGCACTTCTACAATTCTCTTAATGAACATATTTCCGGAGACCTTGAAGAGAAGTCAAAATTAAAAAAAAAAAAAGCTTTTGAGGAAAACTGTACTTAACACAAGGCAGCTTTAAGTTAGATACCTGCCACTAGGACTGAAGAATAAGAAAAACTAAGAAAACACACATACATTAAGTTTTCTTGAGTAAAATCTAAATTTTCTTGGGTAAATTCAACAAATTCACAATTACAGAAACCATGTGAAGATTTTCACCAGGACAAGACCTACAGGGATGTTGTCAGTTCTATACTTCTGCCAAATTAATAACTTGCAGAACTAGGTCACTTTAAGTATACTAAGGTGAAATATATACTTCATATATTTGTCTATTCCACATCAAATTTGGAGCATAATCACGTAAGACAATGGATGTCAATTTTATCTTCATTCCGTGTGATCTGTTCATAATGATTTGGCTTATATATCTGGATATTACCATAGTAATATTTCAGTCAAGCACATAGGTTCCTTTTCAACTTCTTGCACTGACCCATGGGACTTAAACAGTGGGGTTTTCACAGTAGCTCATCTCCAGGTTCGGAAGCAAAATCATACTTGATACATAAAATGTTGAGTTTTTCAAAGTAACTCCTTTTTCCTTAGATATGCAGACCATGGAAAATATTTATAAGACAACAGAACTAGTTAAACACTGACAAAAATAAAGCTGAATTTCTGTCAAACTGAATAGGTAAGAATCCAATTTCTCTGTCTGTCAGTGCTGCTGAGGGGCAGACTTTGACACTAAGCAGAAGGAGAGAAAAATTGTGTTTAATTCATAGTGAAAGTGAAATTTGTATCAGTTATAAAGACTAGCTACCTGAAAAAGAAGTAAAATGTCAAGTATTACCTTGAAAAGCTTCCAATCTCAAAATCAATCTGATTTGAGACAAAAATTATCAAGAGATATACTTCAAGGTACAGGAACATTGGACCTTCTGCACATTTCCATATTCTCCAAGGTGAGTTCTCCAAGACATGTGAATGAGAATCCAGAATTATCTACCTACTTCTGAAACATCAGGGAGCTGATTTTGCTCCAAATGCCCTTCCAGCTATCATTCTGCAGAGCAGTACGTTTTTGGTGTTGTCTTATGTGGTGACTTCAATACACGTGCTTCTCAACTTGCTATTTGTTAAGAGGCAGTACTAGAAGTACCCTTTCCTGTTATGCTTTTACAACTTCAGCTCATCAGTAAGCTTTCCTGCTGAAGCATAGGATGACTGCACTTGGCTTCATCTACTCTAAAAAAAAAAAACAAAAACCTACATCTTAGTCATATTCATGCAAAATGTACTATAAGAACAGCTAGATGTTGCTGGCATCTGAGTTACCAAACTGAATTTTTATTGTCACGAATTGAGAAGCCTTCTGGCCTTATAAAACACCGTTCTGAGAGCTAAGCTGTCCATCTGTTCCAACCAGCCATTTGCACACTGCTGTATTTCCATTACAGTCAGCTGCTGCCACAGAGTGGTTGTGGCAGTTGTTGCTCAAACTGCTACTTGAAACAGGAGTATCAGATGGAAAACAAAGGCATCATCAAGTGGTTCCCTGCAGCAGCTACTCATCAACATTCTCCTTAAATTTTCTGTTAATAAATTCTCTTTTTTCTACTGCATCATTCTGCAGCATGTCACAGAACAGCAAAAATTAGACCATGACCAGGGCAGCTGCAAATATTCCCTTAAGAATAACATCCTCTGGATTTCACTGGCTAAAATGGTCTATCCACGGACTGTTGTTAACTATTTATTACATACAAATGAATGCAGTATCCTATACTGACAGAGACAGCTGGTCATTTTTCCCTAAGGAGAAATAAACGTCTTTAAAATGCACGTGCACCCAGAGGAATCAGCACACATGTAACCTGGGCTTTATGGGCTGCTGCATCCCAGTGGATGATGTTAAGGCAAGCAGGGGAAACCAGATGCTCAGCAGGGGAAAACAGATTCCTCATTATATTGCACACATGGGTACTCAAGCAAATGGTACTCATCTTTCTGCTGCTTTGGAAAGTTAAAGATCTGCCTCCATGATTGTAATTTCAGTTTTCTAGCACTGTTTTATTCCGAGTGTTGGAAGACTGACTTTTTCCTTTTCCTACTGTATTTCCAGCTCCTCCTGCTCTTTCCAAGGATGGTCAGTGTCTGCTGTGCACAAGCAGACTTTGCAGAAGTCCTTCTCCTCCCTACAACAGGGGCTCCAACCCCTGGGATCCAAGTCACTGAACTGCAGAGTCATGGAACAGGGAAGCGAGTTCAGAACTGACATCGACACACAGGCAACTCAGTGAAAAAGTCCCCTGCTACAACTTCTAACTTTGAGAAACTTCTGCCTGATGACTTTTGTTAGCAACTTTACAGGAAACAAATTCATTTCATGTGCTGAAGCACAGACATTATCTGGCATGTTAAAATATGAAGTTCTTTCCAGTGCTTCTCCCACAAATGAAAAAGAAAGAAAGCCACATGCCCAAGTGTCCTGCACTTCAAACTTCAGCAGAGAACAAGAGAATTAAATCAACCCTAGGTAGACAAAGTGATGAAAGCTTCTACCTATCTAGAAATAGAAATTCGAGAGTCCAGTTAGATCACAGAGCAAGAGAGAGGCTTTTTCTCTCACCCATGATGCAACCTTGCCTCTCACAAAAGCTTGCAGAAAAATTCTTTGAGGAAGTTGTGACAACCTCTTCCTCAAAACACAACCCCAGCTGTGAAACATGGTTAAAAGTGATGCAATTGTAATATTACTCAGGCTAAGGTCTGATATTTGACATGAAATCTGGAGTTTCCTCAAAAAAACCCTAACACACCATGGCAGAGGTATTTTGTTGTGGGTTCAGACTCTTTCAGGGGACAAAGCCTGAGGAATTTCCAAGGGCAAGGTCCTCTCACAGTACCAGAACACACCTTCTCTGGCACTGCACCTCAACTGCAAACTGCTATAGTTTCTGTGAAGCTGTCTGTAGTTTAGCTACAGGAGAAGATGGATTAACGGATCATTACAGAAGAAAAATTCTACAATTAAAACAAGACACCATGTCTTTATCATATCTAGCTATTATAGCAGTAGCAGTAAAAGCACTGTTACGTATTAAGAACCTCATAATTGTATTTTGGTTCACCTCACGTAGTACAGTCAGAAACCTCTCCTGTCAGGGAGAAGAGGCTTACATTCCCATGTTGAGCTTTAGAAAAAAAATAAAATCAGAGTGACTTGAAAGGCCTTAAGTCAAACTAGTAAACTAATACTCTGATTGGCCCATGAATTGTCTTCACATCAATGGAAAAATGATAGTGTTACAAATTAAGCCAACACAAGCAGACCTGCAGGGGAAACTGAAGCTGCCAGAAGTCTTGAAGACTCCCATGTCCAAAGCTTATGGATGGAACAAGTTAAAAAACAGGAAGAACAGTTTTTTGCGCAGAGCTTCTTAATGTGATGTAATTCATATGCAATCTGTTTTTCCATTTCTTCAGACCCATAAAGTTAAGTTAATTCAACTACTGAGACGCCCGAGAGCTTGTTCTTCTTTACTCCCATTATTCAATGATTAAACCCTAGCTGTAGTGGCCACTACAGAAATTATCTGCTTTGTCAGCCCACCTGACAGCTCAAGACAGACAACTAAATCAAGTTGCATCAGAAGTAGAATGCAACAGCAACTAACTTAAAACAGCTCCATGTGTACCCAGTCCCTGGACCAACTAAGTCCTCCAGCATCAAACGAGGCCAGAAAGCAGCTCAAAATGACACATTATGCCTAGAGGTCTACTAAACTGTCTTCATGGTCTGATTCACATCATGGCATAGCAATCTCTCAAGATGTTCATGAATATAAAAAAAAGTTGAGATTAGTTTGCTTCTATCAACCAATCTACCAATATCACTTTCTACCTATAACAGAGCACCACTAGATTAATAAAATCAAGAAAAAGTGCAGATAACAAAAAAGCTCAAATCATCCCAGAAAGAATAAAATACTCCAAGACATAAAGGCTCAGAGTATCAGGCATTCCAAGTACAACTTCTCTGCTATCCTACATATGGGCCCACCAAACACTAAGAAATATTCTCATATATTTCTCTCCTCAAATAGTGGAAACTTTTAGATATTCTAAATCCATTTCATCCCTTTGCTCTTTGTATTTGCACTATGCCTCTGTTTTCAGAGGATATTTTTAATATGTATGCACTTTCTCAGAAATAGCCAAAGAAAACCTTATATCATACATTTAAAAAAGACTTCTCTGGACAAAATTCACATTTTGTTGAAAAAAATACATACCTTTTTGGAATGATAGGGTACCATTTGTTTTGCTTCATCTAAACACAAATCTGCAAAGTCACGATTTTTGTGGAAAGGCTGATGTGAGTGCTCATGGCTACACTCAGACTTCCTCAGTAATTTCACGTAGCTTGCTAACTACTAACGTGACTAGAAATTTCAACTGTCCTAACGATAGCAGACCGTTCTCAATGGTGGTTCTACTTTTCCTAACTTAATAAGGGAAACTACATACAAGTTTTTTCCTCCCTGCTTTTCCCTAGAAAACTATCTTCACTAGAAAGAACACCTTTCTTGGCTTCACCAGGCTTTAGCCTAAACTGAAGCTGCTGAATGCTCTGAGTACATTCCACATAATAAGGTTTTCAGTCCCTTGAACATTTCCATTTCACTTTGAATTAATCTTTTTCAGATAAGCTCCAGGTAACTAAAACAGAGTGAACTTGTTGCATAAAACTTCTAGGTCAGTTCCTTGTGCCACCAGCCAAGACAGTCTTATAATAACTAATACACAGAGTAGAAAATTTTCATATCTTTAGAAGATCCCACATATACACTGTGGAAAATATTCCTACCAATTAAAAATTGCTCCATTCAGGAGGGACGGAAAAAGAGGTGGAGGATTCAAATTTTTAAAAGATATTTAATTAATTTCTTTCCTTCAACCAGCATCCATTGCCTAGACAATAGTCCATATGGAACTGTGTAATTTATTTCAAGGATGACACACTGCGCAGTCATATATATATCTGGAGATAAATGTAAAATCAAAACTAAAAGTACTCAATGAACCTAAATATGAACAGAAGTGCGAACTTCCCCACAGATAGAAGCAAGATTCCATTGTGAAAAAAAAGGAAAGAATGGGCACTGTAGAGAATAAGTCGAATAATTAACATTGTCTTACCTTATAAAGAGAAGATACAAGCTACACAGTTTCTGAAATACATATTTTTAACTGCCCCCTCGTCAGTGAAGGATATGGCAATTGTACTTCTTGTGTTGTTTGTTTTTCTATCTTTGCAATCACCAGGAATAAGTCCTTCACACTTCACACTCAGAACTATTTTTCTCTGATTTCAGTATATAGTCTTCAAGTAACACACAATAATGTCAGAGCACACGAAAGACCAGCTGCTCCTACCACTTTTTGAACGTTTCTAGCACAGAACCCCATGCAAGGAGTCTGAGCAATTTCCTCATTTTATAACGATTATGCCCTTTAGTTTATCAAGGGTAATTAATCCTGTCTTGATGAGCAAAATAACCATATTTTACGGTCTCAACCTGGATAAGAATCCCTGTCAAATCACTAGCTAGCTTGACTGAAAATTACCTGCCCCTGCTTTAACCTGGGCCTCTACTAGACCTCAAGAAAGATCCCAGAGTAAAGCATGTAGCATTTCTCAAGTCTTCAAACTCTAAGCATGTTAAAATTACTGACAAAGGCTTATAATTTTCAAAAAAAATCTACCACATAAAAAAGATAAACAAAGCTAAACAAAGGATTATTAATCTTCCTGAAAATAACAATGCTTGACAAGAAAAATAAGCTTGAAACAATGCTCAAGCTAATGTTACATTCTAGCTGGGTAATTATTCTTCATTTAAGATGTTCTCTCACTTTCCCTTAAGTTTGCTTTAATAACTTTCTAGCTGATAACATTTAGACCAAGAAAAGCAAAATAATTTGTATTTTTGTGGTGAGATGCAAGCTACTGAACATGATTCATTATAGCAGAAATTATCTTAAGAGATGCTTCACATCAGCCCTGTGCTATCCTAGTGCTGAAAGCAACTCAACAAATAATTATGCAAAAGCATATTACAGCACTACTTTACTGACTAGCACAATACAGTTAGAATGCACAGTATCTTTCATTCTGGTACCCAGAAACTTGCCATCAGTCAGCACCCTACCAGTATTTCTACCAGACTTTCGACATAAACACTGTTTTTAATTACAGGTCTATTTATTTCTCACATATGTAGCCCAAACTTCAGAAAAAAATAAACTTTTTCTTAAGTAATAGATCATAAAATAAAATGAACACTTCTATTTAATATCAGAAGACTCTGAAATTTAGAACTAATATGCAGAACTGGTTTTGTTTTCAACCTCTTACCTAATATATTGTCTTTCACAAGACATACTGATCTAGGATAAGTCAATGAAAGTTGCAACAAGAGAAATTCTGGCAAGATACAGTGGGAGAGGAGTACACAGTGGAGTGGTCAAAGATAGGACACAAAGCAAGGCTGCAAGATCTTTTTTCTTGGAGATATTCAAAACCAAGATAGATAGGGCCCTAAGGGACATGATCTCACTTTGAAATTGTAGCCCTGCTTTCAGCAGGAATTTACCCTATAACTTTATGACAATGTGGAGGACTTCCATGGGCCCACTGGAACTGTACACATGCTAGCTGACTTATTATGCATTTGCAATGTTTTCATCTTACATAAAGAAAAAAAAAACAAACAGTATAACTGGATGCAAATATAAGATCACTGTATCCAAGGTATGATGGATTGCATGGATTTAAAAAGACACCCATCGCTTTGAGAGTAATATTTCACAGATATCACACTATTAGCTGAAACCAATGCAGGAGTATATTACTTTTCTCATCACTTCTGGAAATATATTTTACTCTGGAAGCAAAAAGTGGCTGAGAACCCATCCTGGAAACATACATGACCTTCACACAGAACAGCCCTGGAATTATTTCAGGTACCTAAAGAAGCAAGTGGTTTAAACTAAGAGATCCAAAAAACACAGGCAAGGGAAGAGGCCATCTGCAGTACTGTGTGCAGGCCTGGGGCCCCCAGAACAAGAAAGATGCAGAGTTCTTGGAAAAGGTTCAGAGGAGGGCCACTAAAATGATTAGAAGGCTGGAGCACCTCTCCTATGAGGAAAGGTTGAGGGAACTGGCTTGATTAGCTTGGAGAAGGCTTTGGGGAGACCTCATTGCGGTCTTTCAATACTTGGAGTGTATAAACAGGAGGGGGAACAATTGTTTAAATTGGTTGGTAGCAATAGAACAAAAGGAAATGGTTTTAAACTAAGACAGGGGAGGTTTAGGTTAGATTCTAGGAGGAAGTTTTTCCACCCAGAGGGTGGTGACACACTGGAACAGGTTGCCCAGAGAGGTTGTGGATGCCCCATCCCTGGAAGTATTCAAGGCCAGGCTGGATGTTGCTCTGGGCAGCCTGGTCTAGTGACTGGCAATCCTGCCCACAACAGAGGGGTTGAAACTAGATGATCATTCTGGTCCTTTTCAACCCAGGCCATTCTATGATTCTATGACTATGGAAAACCTCTCCTATGATTCTATGAATCATCGGCTCCCATGATAACCAAATTTGATCAACAAACAAAATGAAAACAAAAAAGAATCATTCTAGGGCTGATTCAAAAATGAACAACAACAACAAAAAAGTATTCATACATCTTTGTTAAAGTTCTGAACTCACTTCCAATGACAAATGCCTGATTTCTTTCAAGTGAATATGTTATTCATGGCACTGGTGAGTGAATAACTCAGAGAAAGCTGCTCCTGAACCAGTACTAATTTAAGATCATAATCATTAAAGAGTTTCTTAAAGAGTAAGCGCAACTAAAATGTTGCATCAGCAATGTGAGTGAAAAAAAATAAACCTGAATATTCTTTTGTAAGCAAACCCAAAACTAAGAGAAAACTCAAATCAAAGTATATAGTTTCAGACTGTTTGAAACCTTTAATTCCTCAATCTTTGAAACATAAGTATAAGCAACCATTAAAACAAACTAAATTCAAGATTCCCATAACCTAATTTAAAATTTTAAACAAGCCTCCAAAACAGAGGGATGTCTTCTATGAGACATTCTGCTGACTTTAAGAAAAAACCTGTATAAATTAGCACACATGAGCAGCAGCTTCTCATGAATGTTAATACAAATAATCTAAATCCAATAATGCAAAGAGAGGAAAAACAGATGAGAAAGCAACACAACTACTGCTTATCTGGAAGGAAACAAAGTTAGGAGAAATAGGAATTCTATTTTGTCCTGATGACACAGAAGAAATAACACTTTCCAAGTTCCATCACTGACGTTTCATTGACTGTCTATAATGTTTAGGTGCTGAAATTCTTCTATTGCTTTTTTTAAAATAAAGATGAGGCTATTAAAAAAAAAAAAAAAAAGTTACTAAAAGTAGCTACATTTCCATCTAAAAGAATCATATGCTTTGCATTTAACTGTAGGTGTCTCAAAAGCCTTCAAGCCCTATCCCTTCCCCCACTACCTCAATTCCAATGTCTGAGCCTAACATTCTTCATAGCAGTCTTTATTATTTTGGAAGTTCATTGAAGCAAGAGACAGCTCTAATATTTATTTGGATGGTGCCTGGTGCACATTTTCAGACTGAGAAATATGCTGCAATTACTGCATTACCAAGCTAGGAAATAAATATCACCAGTTACCAAAAAATAATTCAAATCAAATCCATCAATTGTTAATACCTATCATCAAATGCTTTCTGTTGATGACTCTTTTACATAAAAATATGAAGTACAAAATCTTTAAATCACTACAAGGTCCTCATTCCTAAGGAAGGATATATTAGAACATCAGTATCTGTTCTTAGAAATTCTTAAGTTTCCAAATCCAGGTAATTAGCAGGCATGATTACTAACAAAACAACTGGCAGTGAACTCTACATCACACTGGAAAGGTACAAGACTTTACATCAATGATAACGTATTGATATTTAAATACCTCTTTATTGTCCCTGGTAGATCCAAACTGAATGGAATTTGATAGGAGGATGCTAAAGTGTCATCCACAGCCTTGCTTATTTCCTGTAGCTCTCTCAAAGAGACACAGCCAAGTAAAGTAGTCAGTTCACAGTCCTGTGGCTGAATAAGTCTATCTTGTTCTTCAATTTCTCTCTGTAGCTGTTGATCTTTTTCTTCTAACACAGACAGTCTCACTCGGAGGTCTTCAATTTCTTTCTGCATGGAACAGAAAGCTCAGTTTACTATGAACAAAATTAAAGAAATGGCCATGCTCCTAGGAAAATGTCTTAGAAATAGCATAAATTAAGGTTGTTCCATTTAATGCAACATTAGATGAGTAGACAGCCTTCTGTTGACATGCAAAATTTCTTAAATCCATTGTGCTTAGAAGCTCTAGCAATTGTACTGTCTCAAACTCCCCCCATGCTTCTCAACACCCTATTTCAGATTCCTATGACGGAATCATCTGTGACAGGCACATTTTGCCTATCACCAGTACTTCCTAAGTTAAAAAAACTTTTGTTAAAAACTTAAAAAAAAAAAAATCTCAGTCCAACCACAGTCATAGAATCCTACGTCAGACTGGCAAGTGATCAACAACCTGTCCATCCTACTGCAGCATATCCCTGCAGTGGTTCCTCTAGACTTCTCATTCAGTATTAAACATTTTATGGTAGTGGTGTTTCTTGCAAAAGAATATTCCATTTTTTCCTTGGAAATCCAAGAGACAGCTTGCACCAAGTTCCCTTCCCAAGGAGCTCCTTCCCAAGGAGCACTTCATAAAGGAATCTGAGTTGTCTAGTTACTAAAATTACTTAATATATGGCCCTTGGCTCACTTATCCTAGGATTTGAAAAGAGAGTTAAGGAAAAAAAAATAATAATAAAATAAAAAAAAAATTAAAAAAAAATCAAAGGAGAGCTATTTGCTAAGTTGTTGAATGTCATACTGGAGCATCTGCTTTTATTTCTACATTTCTTATGTTCTCTGTGAAACTGCAAGCCACTTAATCTATTATCTGCATGCACAGTCACAGACTGAATGTTCACCATCTTCCACACAATCAAAAGGAAGAGTCTTTGAAGTGCCACCCAGAGACTCTCAACAGAAATCAAAGCTCAAATACCCCATTACCATATTCAGACCAATCAAAGAGAAAAGACCTTTTTCAGGGACCTTTTCCAGGTAAGTAAGTAGGCATTACAAAATTCACTTTGAAAAGTACCATGTAGCTTTTTATTATAATTCACTACTTAATTCTCTATCTGTAAAATGGCAATAGAAACTTCTCTTCACTCCAGGGCAATTGCAGAGACAAAATTAAGTCGGTTTGAATCACTCAGATACCATGTTGATTAATGTTTTAAGGAGAGCCCATTCACAAAGTAATGAATCTGCATCCAAAGAGGGTTTCAGTGGTGCAGAGTAAAAAGCTTTGGAAGCCAAATATCGAGTAATGAAGATAAAATGTTATTCTTTGTATCTATCTCAAGAAGCATTTTCCATTTTCAACAATATATAAAGCAGACATTCAGGAAAAAAATAGCATGCTTATACAACTGACTTTCAGGTTCTTTTAACATTTTCAGTGTATTTTAAGGGAAGTTCAGTTCACTAATATTCACTTTATAAACAAATGTATTCAGGTTTGTTGCTCTAGCAAGCTCTCTGACACCATGAGTATTACTTAAAACAAGAAGAAATAGACGCACATTAAAAGACTGAACTGGCTCAAAGAATTCTACTTATATTAATGCTCTGCACTACATTTACCAATTGTTTTCTTCCTTTTTATTCTTTTAGATTTAGCTACAAGAAAACAGAGTGGCCCGTATTTCAACCCACAGGCATTTGTCAAGAACAAAAAGGTCAGCAGGCCAAAAGCATCAGTTTTGTTTCTCTGAGTCTCAAATCAGGCTTTTAGTGTGCACAAAGGACAATTCTGTCTCTGTATTACTGGATTGGGAATACTGCCAAAATCTTAATAGCTCTACTTAATACAAAGACCTTCATATTCTTTGAAAATGTAGTAATTGCAATCGCTGCAATATGCGGCCTAAAGGGGAACAGAACAGGAGATGAACAGAATTTGGTTTTAAAAATACACTTTTAATACTGAAACATTTTTACAACTCAGATACCAGAATCAGCATTCACAAAGAAAAAACTATTCTGCTCAGGAACAGTATACATTTATTCTTGGGAGAATGGAAATTTTAGCCTGCAAGCTGGAATTTTCTCTCTTTCTTTTCCAGAAATGTCAAGGAGCCTTTAATGTGCTCTGGGGCAGCCTCCAGGGATGGATAAAAAGGACTTAAAGTCTCAGCATGGAGCAACAGATGATATTTAGCTCACTAAACATAACCCAGAGGTTTACTTTTTGGATTTGAGTTTAAACTGAGATATCTAACATGACAGCTAATCACTACTGATTGTGAGGCTCCTGATTTCATGTACAAGCTCATGTTGTCCACAAAGTATAGGTCACGGTAGAAATATTACAATGTAAATTTTAGATACTGTCACATGCATTTTAGAAGCCCAGAAGGTGTATGCAGAAATGGAAGAAGAGACAGCAAAAGGAAAGGGAAAGTAGGGCGGAGGAAAATTAATAAATAGATCAGATTACATGTGATTTTAGGCTAGATCAATTTTTAAGAAATGCCAGGAGTCACCAACCATTACTGGTCAGATTTCTTCAGCACTCAGAATTCATGATCATTTTGACAAGCCCTCATAGCATGCCTGTAAAGGGCATGCTAATTTGTCCCTCGCATCATTATATAGAAATACACCCAAAACAACCACAGAAACATTACCTGGCATCAAGTCTTAAGGACATCATTTTTCAGTTTATTATGTTGACATGGCTGGATGGATAATGAGGAACAAAAACTAGTTTTCTGGACACCGCTAAATCTAAACTACACCCACTCTTGATGATTGAGGAAATAAATCTAAACAATGATGACTTGATCAAAAGAGTTTGCAATGGTCATCTAAGATGTTTTTCCATTTCTTCTTTATATGTATACACATGTACAGATATATGTATACGTACATGTACATGTAAACATGTACACATATATGCATACTCACGTATTCATGTGTATACACAGTTCATTGTGCTATTGGATTCAAAAAGGAGGAAAACAAAATTAATGAGATTTCAGGGAAAGAAAGAGCATAGAAATAAAGCTAAGGTGTCCAACTGCTGAGTGTGATCACTGAAGTTTAAAAGGAGATGGAGCAAAGACTTGTAATAGATAGTAAACAGATTTTTGAAGGACAAAGAAAAAAAACCTGAAATATACATAAAAGCTTGTAGATTTACAATTGGACAGAACCTGCCTTAAAACATTCAACCAATTACCAACCATTACCACAACACTGACATCATGTGACAGTGTAAAGCTATCACTGGCAAATGACAAGTGCTCCATATAGACTGCTGCATTGTACTGAAACATTTTGATCACCTTTCAGGATCAAAAGCTGGCAAATCACATATTGATAATCAAATCTAACCAGAAATTGGTCACAGATTGCTTCCTCCAAAATTCTTCCCATCTTCAAATAAAAACTTCTGAAGATTAGTGAAATTTAAAAATGGCAAATTAGAACATAAGGAGCACACTTAGAAGGCTAACAGGAAAAATTAAAGCATGCACACAAGCCACTGAGCCTTCCAGCTCTGCCTTTCTTTAATGAGATTAACACAACTCCTATGGCTGCCATCTCCAATCATCACTTAGATTATCAAATGGACTACAGCCAAGGCGTTAATTGCTGCACTGAACAAAATACTACAGTAAGTTTATTTAATTCTATGTGGCAGCTTACAAGCTTTTCCCCCACACAGCACTGGTTATTATAGATAACTTGGCAGTCCTTTTACCTGTAAACATTTCTTTTCTTGCAAAAGGTCATTTCGTTTCATGGCCAAAACCTGTATCCTCTCCTGGTAAGTGGATCTCAACAGTTTATGTCTGTTTTCGTGCCAAAGTTGGGTTTCTTCATTTCCGTGCCTTTTCAGAGAGGAAAGACAAAAGCTAAAAGTCAGTTTTCTCACTGGGTATTGACTTCACAAAGATTAAAGAGACAAGAATACTACGTGTTACCTTCAGAGCTGTAACACTCCATCACCAGAACAATTACATCTTAAACATCTACACAGTTAGAGAACAAGACATTCTCCTTGGCATATCTTCCTTATTATATCAAACATTTACACTGTTTTTACAACACGCTGAAGAAAGTAAAAGGAAAACTTATGTAGCTCGAGGCTTCCCCCAGCTACTTCACTTTTCAGAAATTTATCCTTCACCGCCTTCAAAGAGACAAAACTAAGGCATGTAATTTCTATCAATACAGAGAGAAATCTCTTTTAAACAGAAGTTTAAAAACTTGCCAAAGCCATTTTTGCAGCTTCTGTCAGCTTTTGGAACCCACACTAGAGATCATCTGGAGCGTTTGCTCCACAATGCCAGATTTTATTTTTCCTCTTGCACAGCGAGTTCTTTCAAAATCGCAGTCAGTGGGATTCCTCACAGTGGTTGGTACAACCCTCAGCTGTAAATCTTTGCATGATTGGACCCCAATGTAATCAGCATGTTACATTAAGTGTCAAGTTTATAATAATCCTCTCAAAATGCACCTGCAAACAAGGCAAACCTATTCTGTCACACGTTTCTGCATAAAGGCATGCGCACTTGTAAGACCAATTGCATGTCCATGTCCATCTCTAGAGACAAGCATATGCATTTCCACATAAAAGATAATGATACATTTCAACATCTTGTTTAAAAATTTTAAAAAAAAAAAAAAAAAAAAAAAACAACTGTCTCATCTCAGATGGACGGTTTTAAAGCATGATTTCACACTGTTATCTTGCAAAAGATACATTCGTGCCACACACAAAACATGCATCAGAAGTGGTGCAAGCAGGACTAATCACACAATTATGATCTACATGCACAGTTGTTTAACAATATGGAGCAAAAGCGATTCATGTCTCTCCTGCAGGATCATTAGAACACACACATGCTTTACACACTTCCCTACGGAAGCAAAAGGAGGTGTTCCAGTGTAAATGACATTAATACTTAAAATTGACATGAGGATTGTGTACCTGCATTTCTACAATGACAAAGTAAATCAAACACTTGTGTGTGAGGTTCTAGGCCATCTTTGCATATATGTGCCTAGCATTACAGATCATTGTGGTTTTGAACAACAACACTTCTCAGCAACTCTGAAGAGTATTAAGAAAGAAAGAAAGAAAGAAAGAAAGAAAGAAAGAAAGAAAGAAAG